>NC_134369.1:6569318-6893181 GCF_035582795.1 Mycteria americana | reverse complement strand
TGCTTTCATCAGTTCCTGAGAATAAGTGGAAGCAGATAATCCCTGTACTATCATAATAAATTTGCCTATTCGAAGCATGCATTTACATGGCATTAATTTTGCTAACAAACAATCAACTTGGGAGCCCAGAGTTCCTCAATACAGACCCTTACCCTGCGGCTGAGCCATGCTCCCGCACAGGTCAGCCTCTGCAAACTCGCCCTGCAGCAAGGCTGCCCCAGCTGCTACAGGGTTGACTGCTGCATCTTTAACATGTTTAAAACATCTTTAAGTGTAAACTGAAGGAAACGAGTTTGCATATCAAAGGAGCTGTGTACTGCTTTCAATAAAAGCTATAAAATCTAAATGATATATTGGGTTTTTATATGGCAGGAAAGATTAAAATTCATAGGGAGGGCAGTTCCCATCCTCTTTTGCCCAATAGCCTCCTCTTTTTCACGAACAAATGTTAACGTAGATAGGTAGATACAGATACAGACGCTAGGCCATCTCTGAATATTGCGTTCAACTTTTGTTTGAGTGCTTGCTCTAAGATGAAGTCTTTTGCACATTGGAGATTAGCTAATAAACTGATATTTTTGCTATGGATTAAGGTCAACATCACTTTGCCGTTTGTTTTTCTGATTTTCACGCCGTTTACTTATAGCATAAAGAGGAAAAAAAAGTGTAAGTGTAAGTGTAATCAAATGTGTGGGGAATGCCTGTATCTTCTTTTCAACATCTGGTGATAAAGAAACATACAGCAGAATTTTAAAAAGCACGCTTATAGCCTAAAAACCGAAGCCTGGGTTTCTGGGGCCTCTGCATAACATCTATAAAGTGAAGTTTCATATAAAGGTGGGAAGATCTGAGTTCCCCAAATTGTGATTATTCCTAAAAGCTTTGCAAATACACGGTAGGGTTTGCAGATAAACGAATTGTGATTAAAGTATAACCTGGAACTGCCTCTAATTTACAGATTAACAAGCATTGTTAGACAAGTTTCATGAGAGGACGAATGAAGGTTTGCTTCAAATACCTTTTTTCTGTCTGCCAGAGCGACTTCCTTCACCACGATGTTCACATCCAGGTCCTCGAAGACCAGCTTGCGTGCCCTGGCCGAGCGCAGGAAGCAGCGGGGACACTGGCAGTTGTCCCTCAGCCAGACACAGGGGTAGCGGCTCTCGCTCCCATCCTCCCACTCCACACGGATAAAATGACCCGCGTCCAAAGCTTCCACCTTCTGTATCCCCGGGTTCATGCTGAGCAGCCGGGCGGTGCGGACCCCCAGCGCGGTGCCCCGCCAGCGATGCCAAGTGGTCCCGGCAAGCAGGCTCCTGCCCTTCTGCACTGGCGGCAGGCAGCACTCCCTGCCTCCAGGGACTTTGGCCCTCGGCAGGACGTTAGCCACCGCCCTCCACATTTTGGCCTCTTTAATGAAATCGCTGGAGGGAGAACGCCTTCGTGGAGTTCCTAAAACACCATGAAGAGCAGTTTGTTACTGAAGGAGTCAGTATAGCAGAAAGACCTTTTTAAGATGATTCTCCCCTCCCTTCCTCCTGCCTAAACTTTTAGGAACTTTCATTATCTGTTGCTTACATTGTTTGAAGCGCAGAGGGTGTATTCAGATCCATCTATTAAAAAAATCCCTTAGTTTAGCAGGGCTTCAATTTGATTCATCTTCTTGGCCATCTTTTGTTTCTGCAGTCAGTTCAATATGTATCACACAAATAGTCTCTTTTAAAAAGACATCTTGAGACGAGTTCCACAAATCAAAAGCAGGAGCTACTACCAACCATGTTCAAAACCTAAAGCTTTAAAGCACACATAGCTTAATTCGTGCTGTGGCTACTATGCAAAAGAGAAAACGGAATCCATCTCTTGTAAACGTAACTTTAGCTACAGCAACAGAGTTCTGCAAGAGCTCCTTTCTCCTTTCACAGCCGGACTGCTTTCCATAGATATACTCTTTTATTTAAAGCAAGCTGCATACTGTACTGCAGAAAGATGATGCATCCAAATCTTAAATTAGAAAAGAAGTTCTGGTCTAATATTTTTCTTATTCAGAAAAATACTTGGCCTCCCCCTGACACAATAAATGATTACATATATTTTTAATAGAGTGTTTAACCATTTCAAATATTACATATTTATTCAGTATCTTTTTCTGTTGTTTTTGTTCTTAAGCTCACAGGGCAAAATATTGATGCCCTGGCAGGACCAAAGTCTCCTCAGTTGTCTTTGCACAGGAAAAACCTCATTGGTTTCAGTATTTTGACTCACTAAGACCTACTGGAGTTGTCAGAAGGTTTTTAATTTTTTTTTCCTTTGCTACAAGTTAGAACTAGGTTGTACAGGACCCTTGGGTCTCCTTTTGTTTTTATTGCATTTGATTGAGTATAGCAAATCCGAATATTGATTTCTACTTTCTCTTGTTTGCACACAGTAGTCCCATCGGAACCCAACAATTACCAACCTTCACTTGCAATGCAGTCCAAGCTACAGCTATTTTTGTGCATACAGACTTAAACCACTTTTATATCCAGATTGAATATCTTTCCTTTTATATATATATATATGTACACAAACTTACGTATGTAAATATATATATGTGTATCTCCACCTTAATTCCCAAGCATTATTCAAGTAACTCAATTTTCCTCCTAACTGTAAAAATATTTACACTGCAAGGGTGGCTGCAGTCTCCTTCTGAGATTTCTTGGACACAGGTTTATGACGTATGACTGCAAAGATGTGGTATGTTTTAGGGATTTTAACATGTGGTAATTAGATACTTACTCTAATAACCTTGAAAGAAAAGACAAGTACTGGAACACAATGAAGGTTTCCGATATACTGAAACTTTAGAATATCTGGTTTCCAAAAAAAAAGAGGATGACCATTTTAATGTACCGTAAACTTTTGCTAGATAGGTACTGGTTTCAGGATAGTTCTCTGCAAGGCAGTGGATTACCTGATGGTAATGGGTCAGATCCACAAATACGCTTAAGCAACCAAAATAGAGTTTAGATGGAACTAGGACAATTAAGATGCAGGTGCGCAAGTCACAAAACCATTGCCTAATTGCTTAGGTAACTCAGAGGCTGTTGATACTTGCCCTTCTGCATACAAAGTTATGTGAATTCCTAAAATGCTAATACTAACCGTACCCAAAGTCAGCATGATACAGACAGAATTGAGTATCTTCACACATACCCCTTACCCAGTTTATCTAAGACTGGTGAACAGGTAGCTGCACACCAGAAAACTTGTAAAGCATGACAGGGTAAGCAAGATCAGAAAATTCCTGACATCCGGACAACGCTGAATTGTCCAGCACAAAGCATGGCACTCACACCCACTTGAATTTAAGAACACTGCTAGAAAGCATATGAGCAACATAAATGGTCGGATCAATTTATTCTGCCTGTCTTTCAAGTGTATAAGAAATTCAAGCACAGAGAGCTCTTCCCAGAACCAACTACCCAGCTCCTTTGGGGATATGGATGCTTTTCTCTGTGTACTAAATGTAAGTAGGTACTCCTGTAGGTATTTGCTTAAGACAAGACCATAAGAACCAGAATTTGCTTCTGAAGTTTAAGGACAGCGGAAGCTCCTCTGGCTTACCAGAGGAGGGTAGGGGAAATTCTGGCAACTGGATATACAGAATACACCCATCTAAGTAGTTCATTACATAGTTTGTCCATAATGTATTTCATACATTCATTACATCCATCCAGTAGTTCACATACTGGTTTTGTACACAATTTTCTCATTTTACTTACGTGGCTTACCAAATAATTTAAGTATTATTCACATGCTCAGTGTTTAACCTAACCAAAGGCTCTTCTCCTTTTAACTTTAGCATGGAGGTTATAACTACCTGGATGTTGTGTATGAACTTCTTATAAATCTTTTCCTTCAAAATGGCAAGACAAGGGGCAGGAAAAAATATTTAAGACTTTACTTTCTGACTGTCTCTGGGGGAAGATTCATTACTAAATTTCAAGTCCTGTGTGAAGCTTGCCAGATTCAAAGGTCTTCTAAGTATCTATTTTACCATTCAATTAAGAAATCTGAACTTGCTTCTAAGGGGCTCCTCGTATCACTAGTGGTAATAGAAAACCACATCAGAATTTTCTTTCACAGCAAGAAACTGAGGTGATTTTATTGTCTTCCTATCACAGATGTCACTTAACTAGTATTTGTTCACCCAGTAATGGATAACTCAGTCATGCAAAATGCATGTCAAGCAGAATCTCTTCTAAATCCATGACAGTAAGTTTTGTAAATGCTTTGGAATGAAAGGTCAACCTAAAAAAACCCAGATGCAACCAATCCTGCCAGACACGATTTCTAGATAAAAAAAGAATAAAAAAACTTCTGGAAGCTACTAAGGTAAGTTACATGTAATTTATGTTACGATGGGGAAGGCTGTAAGCCAAATGGGAATTTTCACCTTTGCTTGGATGTGATAAGCTTGTACAGCAGGGTTCACCTCGCCTACCTTCAGATATGTACCGTAGTGACCTACACCTGAACATCATATGCACCATCCCCAGCACTCCTAACAGGCACATCTGGATCACAATTCAGCTGACCCTGTCAGAAACCTGCTTTAGCATGAGAGGAACTGAGCTCTTATTTCTCTCCACTGACTACAAAAAGAGCCTTGGCAACTAGCTCCAACACAGATGTTACACTGTCAGAGTTTACATTCAGCAGGACTACTTTTCATGGCACTAATCTTATGATTAACTGATGCTTCTGTTTACAGACAACCATTGCTATATACAATTCAGTAAACATGATACTGCTGGGAGACTTGTGGATGGTGGCAGCCCTAAACTTTACTACCAGACAGAGAAAGCCTACACTGCTGTTGGTGGTACCCTTGTTCCACGAGACTTCAGGTTTTGGTGTCATCAGTCAAACCTATTGTTCATCACAGAGTACTCCCTTGAAATACTCCCAGTCCTAATAGCCAGCACCTGAAACAGCACTGCATCCCACAGAGAGAGGGGAGGATCTCCTTCACAGGCTGCAGCAGGAGCCTTCGATATGTTTAGGGCAGGAAACGATTCCACTGGACACTTTGCAATATTAATAAAAATCATTATATGTGGCTTTTTTATTATGCAGATCTACTTTGTCTACTGTTACTTTGCCCCAAGACTCCAGACCTATTCAGATCTTTCCTTTATGTCTATTTATTGAAGTCAATGAACTTGTACCTGCATAACACCATTGTTAATTCGGAGAGAATTGGGCCCTCCAACTCTAGTATTACTCAGTTTGCTGGTGATGCAAGATGAAGCCATGAAAATTATTATAGCAAAAAGATTTACCTTGTGGCGAAGTTAAGCATTTACTCTTCAAATACACCGCAGTGTTTGCATTAAACTTCTGTTTCTGTCTTTGCTGTAAAGCAATTTTTCAGGTTAGCCACCTACCGAGAGAAATCTTGTAACAATAAAAAGGCTGTTTATTGTTTTCCCTGAGTTAGTCATATCATGGTGTCATTATTAAAACGAAAATCCAGATGACAATGATTAAAAATATCTGCTACAGCATGCCCTCTAGATGTTTTTCTTCTTAGATACACAAATTAAATAAATCTGCAAGTCTAGTTTTTGTCCCATACACACAGCACCACAGCAGAAACTTCTCCCTTTGGTAGGATTTTTTCCAGTTTGCATCAGTGGGGTGCTAGAGTATTCTGGGTCAAATTCTCCCCAGAGGCTGCCCAGCATGTCTTTACTGGACTACTCCAATAGAGCATTTCATACCAACCTGGGATTTGTCACTACTTCTACTACGGTGCTCAGCCCTCCCAGCTGGGACCTGTGTGCCAGGTGAGTGGCAGGCACATCAAGCCCCCTCCTTCTCACTTGCACCGTTGCACCAGTCAGGCTATCCAGCTGCAGGTCGTAGACACAGTGCCCAGCCACTCTGACCCTCCCAGGGACCACCAGCCTCCAGGACTCCAAGCCAGCAAGGGGGAAGAGGGTAACCCACAGCTCCTGCTGGAACGACAAAGGCAGCCCAGTGCCAGCATTCCTTCTTCCTGGAGCAATGGATAACAGAAGGTATACAGCTGGGATGAAACATTCCTCAAGTAGCGCTAGCAAACCCCTAGCTGCCACATGAACAAGAAACCCCAGTCTGATGGCTCTGCCCATTTCCAGCATGCTGTAAGGAAAGGAAAGGTGTCCAGGAACTGGGTAGATTTCTCTGGAAACTGTGCGTTATTCCTGATTTCTAATTAAGTGACTTTTCTTTACATTGAGCACATATAGAACATTAAGGTGAGCCTGCAAATGGCAGTGAAGAACTCGGAACCGTTCATACTAATATCTTCAGAAAATCCTCCAATTGCATGCTTAAAAGTACCACACAGAAACCTTCCTGCTCGATGACAAAGAAAACATTCTTCCTCCCCTTACTATTAAGTGTATCTACAAATGGTGTAACTGGGCAAAAGGACCATTTCTATTCCTGATCAGTAATTTGCACAACTATAACTAGTGGGTTATACTGCTGTTTTCCCAAAACCTTTATGTTAAGACACGATACTAAATGCTAGAGAAATGTAACTTTATGTCTCAAAAAACCTGGAGTCCAAGATAGCTGAGCTGCTGGTAAGAAAAAACAAATCCAAATGCTTGGTGCTGATGGTGCCAGGCCACTGCAGAAAACACATCTCTTATTCTAAGAGGCTACTGAAGATGCTTAATGGAATCAGTCACATAACATGGATTCTCTTAATCGTGTTCAGTGTAGTTTTTCAGTTCTTGAGTTTTTTAGAGGTTTGCCTTATTATTTCTTTTTTTTTTTCCATTTTTACAATAAAAGTAGGACACTAATCTCAAATTAATGGAAACTAAATTACCAGCAAGAGTTCCAGGAGTTTTTATCCCCTTGCCCCCTCAAAATTTTCAGGCAGACACTTATCCCTGCGCTGCTATTTTACACTTGAAATTGCATTCTGCACTAAACTAGAAGCAGAACTCACTGGTTCACCTAAAGTTAGCGTGCTCATAACCGTGGTCAAATTGAAGAACAACTGACAATGCAAAACAAATTCTCTGCATCACAGCTCTCTGCATTTCTTGTCTCTGAACTACTGTTATCTGCATGAACCTGGAAGATACCCATACATAACTCTGCTCTCAGTTATCAGACCTCAGATTTGCATAGTTTAAAACAAATACTACCAACAGCTCCTACAAGTCACACCATCCTATGTGAACACCACCCCAGGCTCATGGATTTTCTGCTCTCCTTGTCGTTATTAACTCGTAATCCTCAGCAGCATGACGAGAGTCAGCCTGGATGCTGACAGGCAATTACGATTTAAGGTGGTCCCCATCACCTGGAGGCTATGCTTTCAGTCTTCCCTAGCTCTCCAGTTAAAAGGTAATACTCACTATTCTCTTTCTCAAAAATCTGCCTCCTTCAGCCTCCTCAAACCTCACCCCACGAGACATCATCCAGACTCCCCTGTTTGCTGACATCAGCAGTACATTTGTTAGCTTTACCTGTACAGCTGCTTAAAAGTTCATTCTGGTTAACGGTACTTTGAGACAGCTGAGCTACTTTGGATAACATACGTTCTCTTCACACGAGGTTAAGAAGCTGCAGAGAAATGAAGGGTGTAGTTAGTGTATCATAACCAAGCCATGCCTTAAAACCAGTTGGCTGCATCAGAAGCTGGTCAATGTAACCAGCTCCATGTAGGATGCAGCAGAATTTAACATGAATCCATAAAAACTTAAGACAACTGCAGGAAGAGCCTGAACTGGCCTCGGTTTGAACTGAGGATTTCTATCTTGTAAGCATTGCCCGAGTCAAAAAATAACGCAAACTTCAGAAAAAGAATAACCCTAGAGAAAATACAGCGCGTGTACAGCAAGGCTGAATCTTGTGTACAAACGTACCAAAAAGTCTCTGCAGGAAAACATTTGCCTGATGCTCTTATCTCGGATTACAACAGAAGCAAAGATGTACCTTAAAGGGAAAAAAACCTCAGCGCGTTTACATTACTTCACGTACAAGCGCGTATGAAGGCCCAGGAAGAGACACTGCCCGCAGGATCCCTGTTTGGGGCTCGGGCTTCGGTCCCACTCCAGTTTCAATCTGCTACATTGGCGTTGTTAGCGTAAATGACAAAGCAGCTCATTTACAGAAGGAGGAGGCGGGACGCAACCGCCATCCCCCGCGCTTCCCTCTCAGAAGCGCGAAGGACGCCGTGCCCGCGCCCGCGCCCCCACCGCTGTGCTGACGGGTGGGGCGGGAAGGATGTTGCGGCCGATGGCGCTGCCGGCAGCAGCCGCCTCAGCGGCTCCGCCACGGGCTGCCGCGCCCGCCCGGCACCGGGCCGGGACCGCGGGCGCCGCGCTCCCGCCCCCCGGCCCGGCTCCCCTTACCTGCCCGCCCGCCGCCTGGCTCCCCCGCGGCGGGGCTCGGCTCGGCAGGCCCGGCCCCGGGGAGGACCCCGCCGCCGGCGCAGCGCCCTCCCGGCGGGCAGCGCCGGGTAACGCCGGCTCGCAGCGGCCCACCCGCGCGGGGTGTTTCCCGGGAGTTCTGTCCGGGGATCTCTTTCAGGCTGAGGGGGATCTTTCATAAATTGTTTAGTCCCCTGCGAAACACACCTCGGGCTCGGCTAGTTCCTTGTTAACCACCGCACTGAGCTTGCGCTTGGCCGAGGGATGGATTTTAACAAGGCATTTGGCCTTGATTTGAAGATGAAGTGGGGTGGAAAAAGCCACCGTTTCCGTGGCGGCTTCTCCTCTGTGTGTAACAAACACTTCCCGGCCACTTCAGGGTCCCGGTTTTTGGTGGGGAGAGAGGTCAGGCTAAGAACCCTCTTCGGACCATGGGACAAAAGCAAGGACCTAGGAAGAAATATACCACAGAGTGTCCTGGCTATCCTCACTAGGTGTGATGAGCCACGTGCCCTTACCACAGAAGCAGAGAGAGGAAAAAAAAAAAGAGAAAGAAAAAAAAAGAAGAAAAAAAGAAAAAAACAAACTGGGCTCTTTATATGCCAGATGTAGCCTACAGTAAACATCATCAAATACGAAAGATGGCCTTTACAGGGAAGATTTAGTGGGACTATGGCCACACCGAGCCTATGTTGTGGCATAAAACGTCCCTGCTGTTTCAGATGGAGCGGCCCTTGTCTGTATCCTCTGAGTTAATGGTGCGGATTTGTATCAGGAATAGCGTGGCCAGCAGGACTAGGGATGTGATCGTGCCCCTGTACCTGGCACTGGTGAGGCCGCACCTCGAATCCTGTGTTCAGTTTTGGGCCCCTCACTACAAGAGAGACATTGAGGTGCTGGAGCATGTCCAGAGAAGGGCAACAAAGCTGGTGAAGGGTCTGGAGCACAAGTCTGATGAGGAGCGGCTGAGGGAACTGGGGTTGTTTAGCCTGGAGAAAAGGAGGCTGAGGGGAGACCTTATCGCTCTCTACAACTACCTGAAAGGAGGTTGTAGCAAGGTGGGGGTCGGTCTCTTCTCCCAGGTAACAAGTGATAGGACAAGAGGAAATGGCCTCAAGTTGTGCCAGGGGAGGTTTAGATTGGATATTAGGAAATATTTCTTCACCGAAAGGGTTATCAAGCATTGGAACAGGCTGCCCAGGGAAGTGGTTGAGTCACCATCCCTGGAGGTATTTAAAAGATGTGGAGATGTGGCACTTAGGGACATGGTTTAGTGGTGGGCTTTGGCGGTGCTAGGTTTACGGTTGGACTTGATGATCTTAAAGGTCTTTTCCAACGTATATGATTCTATGATTCTATGAGATGATTTTACTGTTAAACAAATCTTGTGAGCAGTAAGTTTCAGGCAGATGAGCTTCCTGGGAATAAATTCAAAACCAGCAGTAACATACCCTCATTATTTAGTGGCCGTTACCTTCTGGCCGGCAAATATGTTAATGCTGCATTTACCTGAACAGTGTGTTTCTCACGGTTGAAGGGGAAGAGGTTCTAACAGACAGAAATATGGCTTGTGTAGCTGAAAGCAATGGTGGGATGTAGCACCTACCAGTTTTCAGCTGGAGTGGCCCATGTTGGTCTTCAAGTTTTCAGCTTGTACCGGACTGGAATCCCCACCTTCTTCAGCATGCATAAGCTGGTGGCATGACTGACATGAAAAAGAAGAGCTGAACTAGAAAGAAAAAGGAAAACCTTTCTGTTCCTCCTGATGGGAAGCTTTTTCCCAGCTGTGCGAGAGGTACCTGCTCCACTGGACACTCAGTGGCCGTACTGTGGTCTGCAAAGCACCCGGAAAAGTCCTGGTGCCTCAGTATAACCAGTAAAGGGAAAACCTTCAACATGAATGTTGCCTAAGCAGCACTTTTCACAGACAGTAAAGCATTCACAAAGATGAAAAGTTGGCTAGTTGGATGGAAACAAGTACATGCAGAAGTGAAAATGTTCAATGACTGTTTAGAGACTGTCTAAGCATTTTGGCAGCTAAAAAGGGCTAAGACTCAGTCCGCGACTTATAGGAAATTAAATATTTTTGTTGGTAGTTATCATTCAACATCTTCAATAAAAAACAATCTTCACGTGCCAAAGCAGTGCTGTAATGCATGGAGTTGGATGCATGACTTTCTTTTAAGGAAAGAGTGGTAGGAATTAGTTGCTTTCAAATTTGGTCCCAAATCCGTTTTCCACCTTTCTTTCAAATTCTTGCCTTGTTTTTTTTTCCCATTTTCTCTATGGCACACACATATTCATATTTTGCTGAGTTATGTCATCTTGAAGGCAGTTTGTTTTTATTTCCACTCGGATAGGATACTTTTCCACTTGCGTATTATGTAACACTACTTATAAAAATAGAGAGAACACAAAGTAACTAATGTATACCTCCCCCCGCTATTTAAATACATTGTTTGAAACCAGGAGCTTGAAAATTCTACATTATTTTCAAGGTTTGATAAACTGGATGTCTGGCAGATAATTGGGTACATTTCATATATACTGTTTACAAAATATATACTGTTTACAAATTCCTTTATTTATTTATTCTGGAGTTTTAATTACTCTTCATTACAAAAAAAAAAAAAAAAAAAGAAAGAATTCTGTACCTGTAGATATATTTATAAAGAGTACATACTTTATTCCTTGTGTCAATCGCTAATCTGCAAGGAGAAGCCACAGTTTTTAATTTCCTGACTCTTACGCTGTTGGCTTTGCAACCTCTTACATTAACACTAGGTTTCTCAAGTATTTTTGCTGCTTTGTTTTCTTTTAGAACCAGTGCACACTCTATACACTCTATTAAATGCACACTGGCCAAAAGAAAACATTTTATATTGTATACATTTATAATTCATTTCTTATTTTTACTAATTAAAGGGAGATTCAAGTGAATCAATTAGTTTCAAGTGTGGAGAAACAAATCAAGTTCTGTCAAAATAATATATTTAGAGGTTTTTAATGAGTGAAATCTGTTATTAACATAAACTAAGTATATAAGCATACATATAAATCGCCATCAGGCTGAAAAAAAAGAACCAGAAGAAATTTTGTTTAGACCTTAGGAAGAAAAGCTGTGCATAGACCAATAATGTTTCGGGTTTTTTTTCCAAGGCAAAAGGGGAACAATTTGAAGTGTTATAAGCATAATAAGGAGGGTGTGAGAATTGAAACAGTCATAAGTCTCATTCGATACCAGGAGCACTCCAAGGTGTTTGCAAGACCGGGTCTCTATTTTTATAAGGAGTGTTACATAATACGCAAGTGGAAAAGTATCCTATCCGAGTGGAAATAAAAACAAACTGCCTTCAAGATGACATAACTCAGCAAAATATGAATCATTAGTGTTGTGCTTGTATTTGCTGAGTATCTATAAAAGAAAGAATTTCAAGAGAGGTATGTCAGAAGTGCTATATAATGAAAATCTGGACCTTATTTATTTTACCGTACATTTACATGCCTGTTTGCTGACTCCTGTAGTGCAAGATCAGTTGACTGATTCCCTTTGGGCTTTACTCTGTCGCTATCGTTCATACAGGGAAGTACGATACCGTGGGGGTTACGCCGTAGGTTTCCATGTGACTACTAGTCTATGCAGTAAGTTACTGCCAAATAAATTTAAGCTTGGCAGCAATTAGTAGGTAAAGGGCATTGCAAAATTTGAAATCACCGGCTAACATGCAAAGAGCATAAGAAGCAGAACATCCTTAGGAAGCAAACTCTGATGTTCGTCCAATAAATTTGTTACCCTGACATGACAGTAAAAGGCTATGAACTAGACCAGTATTCCCAGTGGGGTCAGACGTACCAACAACAATGATGTTTTCCTGGTCCTGTGAGCTTCAGCTCTGCATGTGTGCTGAGGAGATGTAAGCAGCAACTTAGAGCAGGCCTGACACGTCTGTGTGGCAGGGCAGGCTGACATGTAGCTCAGAAATGTAGAGGAATTAATACCAAATTCAGTAAGACTTACGTAAGTAAATAAATACCACGCAGCCTGCATATGGTTGCGGAACCAGACACAATGGAAAGGTGGTTAGGACAGGAGCTGTAAATCAATATGTATGTTAGCACAGAAGGATGCCTGGCTTTTTGAAAACCCTAATTGCCACAGAAATATAAATGTCAGAAACAAAAACTGGACCTTGGCTGCAAATTAGCTTCTAGGGTAAATGAGCACAGGGTGAACTTCAGTTTTCTTTCTTCAGTTTATTCCTCTGCACTCATATCAGGAAAAAAACCCTGAGTGTGGTTTACCTCTTGTTCATTCACTCCATTTTTTTCTAGGGTTACTCTTCTGAAGTTAGAGGATATGCAAGATATTATTTAAAATTACAAACCTAATAGCATCCTGACTTGTGTGCTGACCCTTGAATGAACTAGCTTGAGTTTTGTTGTGCCTCTGTTAGAATCCAGAGTTAATAAGTATATTACTTTGTAAGAAAGTATCAAAACATAAAAATTATTTGCAAGATATTTAACATATGCACTCATATTACTCTGAATTTTAATACAAATCTCAGTTAAATCACATTAAATTAGAAACAAATTCATACTCATAAAAGAGGACAAAGCCTGCTATTAAGAAGAGTTGACTGCTCTTGATTAACCAAAGAGCTGTCAACACAGAAAGTGTATGGGAAAGAATTCTTTATCATTACTCAGGTAAAGGCATAACAAGCTCTTAGATAAATTTAAGTCAGAAAAGCTGAGAACCTAAGGCCAAAGGCCCACTGAATTAATTGTCTTGGACCTAGCACTAAATTGAAAATCTTGGTCACGTTATTTTTGAGAAGAGATGATAAGTAGACAGAAAAAAACATCTTGCAGTTTGGACAGTCTATCTATAGTAAAGTCTCTATTATTTACACTAAAACTAATTTATGTTCATAACTCCTGTCACAGTGAAATGTTTGCAGCATGGAAAAAGTATGGAAAATATGATGCAAGTACATGGCTTTTTCAGTCATCCTGCACTTGCCAATATCTAGCACTGGATAATGCATCTCTCCCTAAGCCAACCTTCTCCAAGGACTTCCCCCCCCTCCGAAAGTTCAGACACGAACAATTACTACTACACAGGCAGTTTCTAAGCACTTAAAATATGTATACATACAGCCTAAGGAAGGTTGTCACCTGAGAAAATATGATACACTTGGCATTGTCTTTTCTTATGAAAGAATGTTAATGGCATGTTGGAGACCATCAGCGATACCTCCCCAAGGTAAGGCAGTTTTCAAGGACGAATGACTCTACAAGCCATGAATGACTCTGTCCAAGCCACATCATTAAAAATGTAATGATTATGGAGACCATATGTTTTTCTTGTTACAGAATTAGTCATTAAATTCTGCCTTTTCCAGTTGTAAACTGATCTTGTAGGCAGGATGACAACTTTATGAAGAAAATAAAATAAGCACAGAGTTATAGTCTTTTTATACATATATATTCTAATAAAAGCTTTTTAAAAAAGCATGTAGTGGGGTCAGTATTTTTGCCAGTTTCACATACTTCAGGAATGAAATATGGACCCACAAATTGTTCAATTTTTTCTAATGGCTTGCCAAAAATCAAAGTAATAGAAAATAAATTCCCCAATGGGTTGTAAGCAAAAATACATTTTAAAAGAGAGAATAGTGCCAGATTTTGAACATACAGGATTACTTCAGGAATAATGGCTGTCACACATTTCACTCAACAACACTTCAGTGTTAGCTGGAAACCTCTTTACCAATCACAAAAGCGATATCTGAGAAACATGAGTAAGAAGCTGGTAAAGTAACATGAAGCCCATCTAAATAAAGAGCTACACCAACAGCAACGGACGCACCCAACAGAATTTCTCCACAAAACACACGTTTTCTAGGTAAGATTATAACCAGAGGTGATGCTTTCTCTGTAGCCCACCAGGTTGTTTCTGTTGACTAAGGCAAGTATATTTTTTGCTTCTGAGGTACACATCTTGGCAACCTGCATCCGAGCACATGACAACCTATAGGAGCAACAACTTAGCTTCAGACAATTCATACACCCAGCTTGGCACACACCGGATTTTTGAAAGGCTTACCGTGTTTTTGAAAGCTTCCCTCGACTTCTCTGTTTCTCAGGATGGTCCTGGGTAGGTCAACCTGTGAAACCTTGGAAGTTACAATTTAGCAAGCCACAATTTGCACACCCCCCCCCACCAAGTTCCTAGCCATTGACTTACCACAAGGCAAGCACAGCCTTTTCTTTCCCAAGCTTTTATTAGTGCTGATGTGAGATAGCAGTTTGCTCCGTATTCACACTCTAAGCTTCTTCCTCCCCATGTGTGTATCAGTAGACACGAGAATGTCCACAGCAGAGCATTGCCTTCAAAAGTAAGCTACCTGGAGAGGAGTGGAGGTGTGTCTCTTAATGCCTTGCTTTGACTCTCGGTGAGTTAAATCACAGGCTGAGCGGCAAAGAAAACTTAAGTATTAAGTAAGCTTTCTATGACTGTCCCAGCTGCATTACTTTTTTTTTTTTTTTTTTCAGAAAACATTGTCATCTGCTCTTCAGTACCATCAACTCTTTAATAAATTCAGAAAACAACATATATTTGAAAATCTCCAGAACACCACAAAAAAGACCAAGTCAGCTTAATCTTAATTTGAATTTCTGCATTTAAAAAAAAAAAAAAAGACGAAAAAAGAGCCCAATACTGATGCAATATTTAAACACAACAGGAGGAGCTATTGGGTCAAAATAGCTGCTACAATCGTCCTTTTAAAGCTCTCTGCTTAAAACTCCTTATTGAGTTTTCAATGATTAAAAGGCTTTTACTATTTGAATAGGCTGTGTAAAACCAGAGGATCTTCATCTCTCCTAATTAACTAAGTTTTATCAGATAAAAAAGCAAAAGCAGAGAAAAATATAAGATTGCAAAGAGGATTGCAATGTAGTTTTCAAAGAACTATTTTGAATTTAAAACTTTTAACTGCTGGATATCACTAAACACCCAGTTCTTGCAGGCACTGCAGATTTATGAAGGCCATTTAATGCATCAGTTCTGACTCAAAATTAATACATTTAATGGATACGTTTAATATATACGTTTGCTTAGACCAGTCAAAATGACGTAAATCAAATTCTAGTAGATTTAAATGTCTTAAAAGTTTTGTACTGGCTTAATCAAATCCACATAAGACTGACCCTTTTTACTAAACACGTGAACTTACGCATGGACCAGACTCAGATGTATGCATTTTCTTTTTGAAAGAGAGCATTTAAAGCCTTTTATAATGAATGTTACAGAGCAGAATTCTGAATTTGTTTCAATTGCAAATATAAAAATGTTTATATTTTGCTGAAACATAAATCAATGGAGCTATTTGTCAAAATACTCATATTTATCGTATGAAATGTTAGTGTGGATGTTAAAGAACCATGGTTTTGCTTAATTAGATGACAACTTACAGGCAGGGGTATTGAGCAGAATGAGTTGGACTGCAAATCTCCATAGGTCATGTAATCTCCTGCTTTGAAAAGTAAGCGCTCTGCAAATATTTACTCTCTTGGTATGCTGCATACATTGAGACAGTTTGAGCTTGACTAAAAGTTTGCTGCTGCAAATAGAATAGCCAAGCTGCTTAAAGCATATTCAAGAAGCTGTGTTTTACACTACTGCTACTACTACTATTTTCCTACTAGGATTTGAATACTGCTCTCATATAGCTAAAAAACTAGCATGGCCTGCCATTTTAGTTTCTGTACTGATGTTTACTATTCATGTTGTAACCAATGACTCCGAAAGTGAGTAAGCAGAGACTAAAACTCCTTTTAAGAAGCATCTGGGCCCAAATGGAACCACATGACATCTTTGGCACCTACTTCTAAATGGGTAAGATTCAGCGAGAAAGGAGAGACGTGAATGAAACTCTCAAGGCGCTTTTAGAGCTTGGTCCATCCCAGAAACGCTATATGGTTTGCTGTGACAGTGGACAGACAAGACTCAGTGACTCAGATGGCCCTTTTTGCTCCTGTATTGTTATAACTAACCCTAGTGGCAAGGAAAGTATCACAAACAAATTAATTTTTGAGAGCTAGAACCCGTCATACCTGCTCATACTTGAAAGCAACTTGAAAGCAACACTTCATGGTTCCACTGAAGTCAATCAATAAAATGTCTCAGTTTTTTCAGGGGCTGGAAAGGCAGATCTTCAAAGATACTGGGGATCTGAAGGTGCAAACTGACATCTTAAAGCATCCTGCTAGGAGCTACACCTCACTGCCTTTAGTGAAAAGTGAGCCGCCTGGATGGTCCAGAGGTTCTGCAAGCATGTACCTTCATCAGACACTTCTCGGTGCCTTCGGCGCTCTGGTCCCAGGTGACTTACATTGACCCGCTGCACTTCCGAGTAACTTACCTACTGGATGGTTCGCAGACCAAAGTATAACTGAACGTGAGTAGGGTCAACAAGATGGGACCTCAAACGTGCATCAAACAGCTTCTCTTCCAGTGCCACGAGGTTGCTAGTTTCTTAAAAAGGCTTTCAAACTCAAAAAAATCCGCCCTACACACCCTTCTATATCATTGCTTTTAATGAAACTTGCTTACCTCTTGAGTCTGTAAATTTTTATTTATTTTTACTAAAAAGCAAGTTATTTCATTTGGCAGGATCTACATACTCGCAATTTTTTGCTGAAAAGACATGTTACAACAGCATGTTTTAAATCAAGAGCGTCTCAAGCAGAACAATAAAAGAAAAAAACGTGCTTTAACATTGTTTTCAAATATTTATTAAAACAACATATGAACTTTTTTCATCCAAACAGTGATTCTGCCTGCAGTATCTGTAACTGAGTAGCCATATTACCCCAAATGGACAATTAAATAGCAATGAGTCTAAAAACCCAAACAATCCCCCCCCTCCTTCCCCCTAGGCACTTCTGCTATTGTCTAGGAGCACAAATAATTTTATTAATAGCTTAGCTAGCAAAAGTACAAAGGCACCAACAAGAAATGTCACTGTGCTGGCACAGACTAAACCTTTTTGTCTGCTTTAGAAACATGCTCTAAGAAACCCAGCTCTCAGATTTGGGATCTGAACCTACAATCACTGCTAGGGCTCCCTCTTCTTACTATAAAAGTCTGCATCAGCATTCTCAGTATCTGACATAAGCCTTTTTGGCTGGCTCTTGGGGTTATGATAGCTTAGAGTCACAGATAAGCAAGCCTGGAAGTACAAATCCTGCCAGAATAGTTCCCATCTTTCAAAACGCAAATGGAAATCACAGCTTTAAGTTATGTAGTAGAACAACGTTTTACGTGCGTAGAATACATACCGTTACAAAAGTTTAAGAAAGTTAATAGAGGGCCAGAGGTCTCACCCTGAAGGAGAGTAACCACAAAAGCAATTTAAGCATCTGCTACACGCGAGCCCGGACGTGGCCGGCGAGCACCACGTTTATCCACGTTTGCGGCAGGTGAGCCGCAGTAGAAAAGGCGATACATAAACCGACGACGGGGAACGGGAGACGAGAAAGCTTACTTGGCTTTGTAACCAAAGATGAACGATATAACACGGGGTAGTTTTTTAAATACGGGCTATTAACTTAAGCATACCTCTAACCTCCCGGTTTATAGGAACGCGCTGTTTGTTTAGGAAGTCAGACGTAATAAATAAGTTTTTCCAGGATGAAGGGCGCCTTGGCGCCAGGAGGTGCTCCTTCCAGCAGAGCCCGGCCGTGCCCCCGGGCACCTCCCGGGGCGGCGGCGGGGCCGAGGGCGCCGACCGAAGCCCCGCGCCCCCGGCGGTGCGGCGGGGCCGGGCCGGGCCGGGCCGGGTCGGGCCGGGCCGGCGGGTCCCGGCTCAGGCGCGGAGATAGTCGTTCTTGAGGCGGCTGAGGCGGGCGCCGTGGCTGCGGACGGTGAGGGCGAGGAGGTCGTGCTTGTCCCGCAGCCCGCTGGAGATGTGGCGGGTCTCCCGGAGCAGGGCGCGGGCGTGCAGCAGCAGCCCCAGGAAGCTGTCGCCCAAGCGGGCCTCCTCCCGGCCGCCCTGCTCCTGCCCCTGGCGGAACTTGCCCTCCAGCTCGCTCAGCGACCGGTCCGAGCTGGAGTAGGCGTCGCTGATCTGGGCGGACTCGCGGCGCAGGTAGGTGCTGTAGCTCTCCTCCCCGTCCAGGTCGTAGGAGATGCTCTTGCCGATGCCCTCCAGCACCCGGCCCGCGTCCTCCACCTGCCGGCCCAGCACCGTCAGCTCCTCCCGCAGGCTCAGCCCGCCGCCGCCCGCCGCCGCCGCCGCGCCGCACCGCCGCTGCTCGCTCACCCTGAAGAGCAGCTGGCACCGCTCGGGGTCGTCGTTCTCCTCGTAGTCCCCGTCGGGGACGAAGTAGTGGTGCAGGGTCCCGTTGGACATCTCGGGGTACAGCGGGCCCTCGAAGTACCCGCGGCAGAGGCTGCAGAGGCAGCCCAGCCACAGCAGGCGCAGCGCTGCCGGCATGCTGCGGCAGCCTAGGGGCGGGCGGCCCCGCGCTGCCCCCGGCCGCGCCGCCCACGCCCCATGGGGCTCCCCGGCCCCCGCCGCTGCCGCCCCGCGGGCACGGCCGGCTCCGCTGCGGGCCGGGCCGGGCCGAGCCGGGCCGAGCCGGGCCGGGCCGGGTAGCGCGGTCGGCGGCGCGGAGGGCTGGCGGCGCTCTGGGGCCGGCTGCGGGCGCACCGCCTTAAGAGCCGGGCAGCCCGCGCGGAGGGGGAAGCGGCCCCAGCGCCGGGCAGGGCAGGGCAGGGCCGGGCCGGGCCGCCCCCCGCCCCGGGCATCGCCCCCCGCGGGGGTTGCCCAGCGCGGGGAGCGGAGGGAGGCGCGTACGCCTTTCCCCCCTCAGTAAACACCCCCCCCAACCTGGAATTGCTCGGCTTGTCTCGTTTTTCCCGTGAGGAACGCCCGCTGCGCGGACAGGCTGGCTGTCCCAGCGGGCCCGCTCGGCAAAGGCAGCGGGACTCCGCAAAGAGGGACTCCTCCTCAGGGGGACTCCGCAAAGCTGCAAGTCGCTCAGGTTCGCACGCCTAGTCGCTCAGGCCGCGCGGTTTGTCACCGATTAAAAACTTGAAAGCGAAAGAGACGCAGGCTCAAGTATAAGGTGTCATGCAGTAAACCTCCATAGGGTAAAGGTGGGGAAATGAGACGCGAAATCTGTTCTTAAATAAAATGTCAGATGCGTCTGAGGAAAATCCAAATACGGTTCATCCTGCGGGGCTGACTGTGTAAAATTTTAAGCATTTCTCTTTCATGAAACAACATTCTGTGTGACTCCAGTAGCTGGATTACGGCAGGGTTGAACCTTGCGTGTAACTAGTATAAATCTGTCTCTGAGTTGTTAAATCAAGGTGAGATCACAAAAAGAAAGGGTCTGTAAAGTTACCAGCTCCTTTCACATCATCTTTCCTCTTCCATGGAAAAAATCACCAGCTAGCAGAGATTATACCAAACCCTGCAGTCATCCCGCGTTAAAACTCCCACTGCTGCTCGTGAGGGCTTTGCATGCAAAAATATTTATATCACCTCTTTAATGTAAATATTTTAACTATCATCCTGATACTTTCTGCATATTGTAAATAACTATGATGCTGACAGTTAACTTGGATGGGAAACAGGCCAGCCGCTTACATTGTATCTCTGCTTTTTTCCCTGTTACGCTGGGCGTTGTAGATAGAGCCTTATGGGGCTCAGGGGACTTTGGCTCTACCATTTCTTATGCTGCCGTGACTTTGGACACCTGCATGTCAAACGCAGAGTCTCGAGCCCCTTCCCTCACGGCGGCTTCGTTCTCTAATCACAAGCTGTCCTGTTTCTGGGCACACGTGAAGCAAACAGCTGCTGTAGAGACCGGCTGCTCTTCTCGAGCTCAAGGGTGCTGAGCTCCACAAGCTGCTCCTTTCTTCGCTCGCAGTTCCTCGAGAGGCTCCAGCGAGGCTCCTATCTCCACATGGCTGGCTTTGGTGGCTGGCTGCTGATTCTGTTCCCAGGTGCCCCTGCTACCACTGGGTAGGTCGGTAGGTTCCTGGGAGCTCAGTGACGGGCTTAACTACATGGCCAGGCCCTTTAAGGTACGACACAGCAGCACTGAATGCAAGTTCTCGCTGGCAGTGTGGCCTTTAATACTTAATGATAACCTGCGCTATCAGCGTTCCCAAGTATTGACTTTAGAGCCTACTGAAGTGCTTTACGTAAGCGCAGAAGGTCGTAAGACTAACAAACACCAAGAAACAAGAGCAAAAAATAAACCAACCAGTCAGCCAACAAACAAAAACCTAACCCGGAGACAGCAAGGGTAATAGCTGAACCCTTCACTTATTGAACGGCTTTAAGGAGACTTTCCAAGCCTCGGAGTCAGTTAAGACCAAGCGCACCTACACCTCAAGGTGAGCAATGTTTGCAGAGTCCAGGCGCCTTCTTTTGCACTGCTGAAAACCCAGGCCAGACAAACTATCCAAACAGAAACACTCCACACAGTTGGAAACCTTTTGAATTTGTAATTAAGTTCAGAAAACACTCATATAAATAGGTTGGATTGGGCTAAGCTTTTGTGCTTCAGCTTTCTATAAAAGGTTTAAAGCTTATTCAACTGAGCCTGCTTGGCATTTGTCCTTGGTCTATGTTTGCCAACAGGGGCTCTTTCAAACAATTTTATTCCCAGGACGCTCTTCTTTCACCTAATATTTTATTTGGTTCCCAATTCTTTGCCAGCCATAGTACTTTATCTACATAAGTTTCCACCCCGGCTGGTGTTACTGCCAGTTGACTGGTTTGGCTGATACTTGGGTTGTGGTGGACTCCACTTTTGAGGTCTCTTCATGGAAGTACCGCGCTGTAAATCACTCGGCTATAGCTTTGTCAGCATGGTTATGCTTTCACCAGTGCCACAGTGGGTAAAATATTCAGCCTTAGTAAATACTTTTTCTCCGTCTCTTCATGCATTAAGAGACTAAGAGGTGTCTGTTGCTCCCTGCTGCAGCTGCCGACTCCCGGCCACTGCTGTTTTCAATCCAACATGCATTATCCAAGTTTTATTTAAATTTTACATCAAAATAGTCTCTCCCCAAGTAACCCACTTGGAATGTCTGCTTCTGAAGGAAGTCTGCAATACGGGATCTGCAGCCTTGGTGACTCAGTGGGCAAAGCTTTGCTAAAAGCTGGAACTTGCTGAAAGATACACAACGGCCCGATCCAAGGCGATACCTATTATGGTTCAGGATTACACCGCAACAGAATCCTAAATTTTAACTGAAAAGCATCAAACAATGGAAAAGATGTAGGCTGACACTGACAGAACAATACTGTGCATGAGTAGCCGTTATTCATTCCAAAATCACATCTAAAAGACAAAAGTCTTAAGACTGCAGTGAGATAATCTAAAATGAATACTCTTAAACTGTCCATAAAACCATGTGCATACAAATGAAAATCAGATTTTTTTTTTTTTTTTTTAAAGACACACACTGAAAGGAACAATTACCTTTATCCATCAAGACCTGGGTTGAAGGGTCAGACATTTTCATCACAGTTAACGGCAGCAGGAACACCACAGCAATGGCTGAAAGAACAACATAAAAATCAGCGTCAACGTAGAGTTTTCAAAAGTAATTTCTGGCATTATCTGGAAGGCACAGAGGGCATTAAAACCGAAGGAGGACAGAAGGGAATGTCTCAGGAATACCAGAAACGCGGGGTGGAGAGAACCAGGGAGGAGAGCAAGCCGTTTTCTGCTGAACGTTGCATTTTCTGCTGGGAACCCATAGGGGTAGTTGTATGAGATCAGATATCTGGGGAGCTTTTGGGATGCATCCAAGAAACAGCTGCTCCTTGTGGCATGCTCCCATGAAGGCCCTCATTGAAACCCTGGCATTGTCAAAAGGCCCATTGATTTCAGCATGACAGTATTTTACCCTCCATGCCTGCTCAAGCATTTAAAAATCCTTTTTGCATAAAATGAGGAAAAAGTACCAGAAACAAAAATAAAGCAGCATACTGATACTGTCTTTTTACAAATACTTGGCATGATATACTCCGCTGTGGTAAAGCCATTGTTTTTCCACGGAACAGCATTAGGTTTATAGTACTACAAAGAAAGAACTGCAGAATTTACTCCACATAACCTCTTATGCAACAGCACCAAAATCAGCCTCCGGTCCAGAAATTGCCCATAAACTGATGGCATATACGCAGCTCGGCACTGGATTTCAGGTGACGCTTGCATAACCTTCCTCTGCAAGCGGTGCTTCATCTTTGGTTCTTGGCTCGCACATGCTTGCTATTTCTGTTGCAGATGACGGTAAACTTTGCAGCATCAGAATATTTCAGATGTCAATGGCCATTAATTTGGAGAACAGATATATGTTATATGGTCCTAAAGGCCCCACAGGCTTTAGGGTATGAATGTTGTTTTCTGACTACTGGCGTCTGTTTTCCTGCTGCGAACTGTTCTATAGCTTTACATAAAGATACCTTGTTTAAACATGAGACTAACAAGTATGTGTGTGTAATTTCTAATTGTAGGGTGTAGTACTAAATGCTCAAATGGGTGGGCATGAAATAGCCCATGAAAGAATAATGCCAGTTTTTTTGTAGGAAAATTGCCATAAGAATATACCAGAAATTCTCCAGAATAAAAAAAGATTTGTTGAATGAACCTTTTATAAAGCACTTAATATTCGTTCAGTATAACTTCGGAATACAACAGAAATTAGGAATAAATATGCTGAAGTATGAACTGTACTGAATGTTCCAGGACCAGCATGCTTATCTGTGGTTACATTGAAATTTTGAATTTCTCAGAAAGGCGCGTTTAATTCGGAATTGGAACAACTGAACAAGAGATTTCTCAAATACAGCTTTGTGGAGAAAACAACTTTGTTCTTAGCTTATGTTTAAGGCTGACAGATTCTGATAACCCTTTTCTGCTTCACAGATCTCAGGCTGAAACCACAGCTGTGTCTGGGCATAGAGTCCTCTGAGTCCTTTAGCACCGGCTCCTCTTGGATAAGCAATGCAGAAAACCAAATTCAAAAAACACGAGTAGTTATAGGAAGTATTGGGTATGTGGCTGAACGTGAGTACAACTAATAGAAAGGGTCTGTCAGGCTGGTTGTCTCAGAAGAATCTGCAATTAGTATTGAATCTACTTCAACTTTAGCCAACACCAAAATGAGCTCAACCTTGGCAGAAAAATACAGAAAGAGATTTTACCATAGCCCCTCTCTGTAGGGGGTGCTGGTTTACTTTATGTAAATATAATGTGCTTAATGCAGAAAATTGAGGATGTGCTCAGGTTATTTTTGAAAAGAGAAGTGATGCAGCTGGATGCTTCCTAAGAAGGGAGGGGGATTAAGAGAGAGATGAAGCGTTTGCTGGTATTATACTAGTGCAGTTTCTGTCTGTTGATGGAAAACCTCGAACCCCAAAAGGGATATCGCTAGTATTTTTTCAGCAAGGTTCCTGAAGTGGAAATAATAACACTTCCTCGGTGGAAATGAAAACACTTAAAAAAGCATCATCATTGGCCAGCACATGGAGAAGTTTTCCCATTACTGTAACTGTGGTTTGTTACAGAGACAGTGTATCGTGCTGTTAAAATGTTGATTTGATTTTCAGTTCTTTCTGTGTTATTTTTAATGCTCTACGTGAACGTGAAAAGGCTGTATGTGAAAACATATACTTCGCAGATGTTACAGAAACATAATTCACTAATTAGTCATGATAATGCATTCTCCTTGCCTCTAACCTGTTAGGAGAAAAATAAGATTTATTTTAGGATTTAAAAAAAAACCCCAACCTTTGCTTCTCTTTCCTCCTCTCCCTCCTTTACAAAATAGAAAAAGCTTATAACCTGATGGGTTCTGCTCAGGCAGGGTTGGAAAAGAATTTGAATAAAAGCCTTGGAAGAAATCTAAGACAGTCTGGTGGGGAAATGCTGATGTCATTTCCAATGGGATTAATCCATTGATACAGATGCTCAGGATTTACAGTCCTGTGATCTAACATATTCATCTGAGGCAGGGTCTTGAAAACATCTACATTTTCTGAAAGCTGAATTTCACCAGGTCTATTCTCTAGGTTGGTTCCCCAACAATTTAAGCAGATTTTACACTATATAATTCCCAGTTTTGCCACCTTTATAAGGATGGCATTTTCTGATTTATACACATAATCTTAGGTATTAAGATCAGGGATGAATTCCTGAATAAAAGCTAGATCCTGACACATTTTATACTGGTTAGTCATCAAATTTCCTCTTCTCACCAATCCTTTAAAGTCCCTGCTCATGTATTTAGAGTGGGAGCCTACACGTTCAGGCTAACCAACTGCATGTAGTTTTATTAAACACGTCTCCGCAATGGTTTAGCTTTTCTATTTTCCGCCTCAGATAAAACCAGAATATTTATAATAGTAATGTTTGTGCAGATAAAAGTGAGAGAAGATGGAAAATGGCAGAAAAAAATTCCTAGAATTTAACTGGTTTAATCTCCTCTCACCCATACCTTTTCCCAATGTAGCAAATAAAGAATAAAACAAAACATGCTTCTATAGTAAAATTCACTTGTATTCCCAGATCTGTTTTTTAGGAGTTGGAAAATGTCCTTTTTGTATCCTAACACATTCACTCGGATTTTTATTTAGGTGTTTTTAACAGTGTATTAAATTTAAAAGTAGACTGACTTTGTATTTGAGCAGCATAAGACCACGCATATGGTTTCAATTGAAATATACCAAAATCTCCCTGTAAAAAAAAAATAAAAAATCATTCCCTTTAACAAACATTCTTAGAAACTTCTACTTGAAGAAGCAGGTGAAGGGGTACTATTTACAGTCAGCTCTATATTTATTTTTGTGCAGTCATGGTTGACTGTTCCCCAGGTTTTTAATGACTCGGTGCACACAGAGCACTCATTCAGCAGCCCTAACACTGTGCTATTCTCCCATGCCCGAGGCTGGTGCGGAATATCGATAGGGAATTTATACCTCCTACTACAATTTACGACTTTTATTCAGAATGGCATGGCTTAGGAACTGCCATCCGAGATGACTTGCTCGTGGCTCTGTGGGCCCTTCTGCAGAGGATGCGATGGGCGCTGGTTAAACTCGCCCCTGCAGCTGGACCTGGAGCCCCAGCGCGGTCGTTTGCTACGACTGACTTTGAACCAGGGTGCACTGGGTGCTCTGCGGAGCTGCAGGAACACTACCCTGCCTGTTTCCACTTTTACGGTCTAGAAGCAAAGATGTATGATCGGCTTTAATGGAAAGAAGCTGGACTGAATAAAGTTTGTGGGCTAATTTAGGCTTGGGAAATATTATGGCTCTTCCAGCTTGGTCGCATTGGATGAGAAGCCCCAGCCTCGCTGCTGGCATTCAGGGCCTCTGAATACCACATTTAGTCTCATAAATCGGTCCATTCTGGTGCTTTAATCCCACTGGGGTTTATGCTCCCAGAGCCTGTGCCAGCTGATAAACCTGCTTTTCCATAGGGACCATCTTGCCGGGGCGCTGGAAAGCCTGAGACAGCAGGGCTGTAGTGCCGTGGCAGACTGTGGAGGGTTTCCTCCAGGGTTGGACAGGTGACGCCTGAGCGTAAATTTGCTGAAGGATCTCAGCAACCAAACGCACAAAAGCACAAAGAAGAGCAGCTTCCCTCTGGTGACAGAATAAATGCTTCTGTTTCACAGTAGGCAGCTTCAGAGGCGTTCAAAACACGTTGGTATTCGGAGCCTTAACAAGGTTAAACCAACCCAAAGCAATGCTGTGACAACTGTTTGAAATGAAAATTAAGAGGGTACGTTCAAAACCGAGAAGTGTCCGGAAGGCAGGGCTGGACAACCCATCCTCTCTACAAGAGCAACCCACAGCAGAACATCTCCGCGGGTTAAATGGCTGCAACGTGCGCTGTTTATTCGGTGCCACCAGCCTTCAGAGCAGAGAGGGCAGATCTACAACTACGGGGTGGCCTTTCCATCCCCTCCCACTGCTTCTCTCAAGGAAGAGCCCTTGTAATTAAGTTTCCAGCATTAAATCTGCAGGTAGCAGCACAATGGCTGAACAGAAAGGAATAGCGGGAGCGTGTGGGCCTCTTTCACCCCATTTACCAAATAGCTTAGGGCAGACACATTCAGAGGTACAAATACTGCTTTGGAAAAAAAAGGCAATGAATATTCCCCTTACTGGCTCCCCTGTTGTACATTGGGATATACTAGCAATAACCTCCAGGTAAAACCTGGCCCCTGGCACTGTGCCATACCTTTGGTGGGAGGTGGGATTTCACCCTTGGTTTCAAACCTGCTAAATCACTGCTTACTCTGTCATCCTACAGTATATTTTACAGGTTATGCTCCTGGAGTGGTATGGCATTGGACTTCAAAATCACTCCCTTTTTGTATAAAGTCGGCACGTAGGATGATGGCAAAGGGTGACATACCCCGTGTTTTCTTAACCTCTTGTTGCAATGGAGTCATTTGAATGTAAATTTGATGAAGGAGTAGTTTAGCACAAATAAAAACTCTTGGAATAGCAGCAAAGATTTCTTTGGGTAATGAAACCATACAGGTTCTCCCGTTTTCTACTTATCTTCACTCTTGCCTCCCAAAGCACCTTGTGCAGAGTACGATTATGAGATGTGCTTGACGTTTGCTGCCCCAGGAAACTGGGCTTTCGGAGGGTCAAGCTGCTGTCCAGGCACAGTTCTGAGGATTTGTCAACCATTCTGCAAGTACAAGGCATTGCCATTACACTTACTTACGTGTTTTAATGTATTTATCTTCAAAGAAGCACATTTTGCTCATTTTCTCCTATTGCTGATTTTTAAAAAAAACGTTATACATTTGAACCGATCCAACCTACAAAGCATCAGGCCAAGCTCTCTAACATTACTTTCTGAAAAATCATAGACAGGAGTTTGTAATCTTTTGATTACTTGTAAAACTGAAGAACTTGAAGTAACAAGGAAGTCTTGTTGCCGAGGTGGATGCACTAACCAAAACATACTCAGACATATATTAAAACTAACCTGCCTTGCTTTTGAAGTAGTCCAGCTGGGATCACGTATAACTATGGGCTGCAAAGTCAAGCTTGTTTTGTGGTGGTTTCTCGCATTCCTGAAAATGTATGCATAGGATTTTCAAAAGTGTTAAAGTGAGCAATGACCATGATACTACAGCTTTTGAGAAGACTTGCAAGTTATAAATCGTAGTTAGGACCACTAATTCCATGGCAGTCATTTAAATGGTATCATTTGCACCTTATAAAATCTTCTGTTTGTCTTATTCCATTTATCAATATTATTTCCCCTCCTTTTTTTTCTGCAAGGGATCAGGTTAGTCTTAATTCACTGCCAAGAATGTGAGCACACGTCTGAGAACGGTATCTGTCCATTTGCTACTGTTGCTTCTGCTGCAGTGACAGGATCAGGAGTCCAAAGCTGCTTCAGCATAAATGGAGAAAATAACTACCTTAGTAACTAAGGTACTCAGCAAGGGACATTGAGGACTGCATTTCCTAAACAAGTTTTCTCTAACTCTTGCTCAAGGTAATGGGAACTTTACCCATGCCTTTGGTGGGGCAGAGTCAAAGATGAATCTTGGAAATATTTTGCTCTATATTGTAACTGGCTTGCTTGCACTTGGCTTACTTGCAAATTTCTTGCAGACAGTAGCCTTTTCTCTTTTCCTTTTTTTTGGGCTGTGAGTCATCTGGGAATCAGCACAATGAATAATACAGGAACCATTAGTTGTTTCTGGAAGCATAAGTTTCCAGAAATGTTAGGCATTTCCAGATATGAGTAGTAATTCCTAGATTGTTCATTGTGTTAATTCCAGATGATTTACAAAACAGAATTTCCTATTGTTAATCAAATTACGGCTTACATAACGCTTTCCAACAATTCTCTTTGACCACCAGCTATTTAGTACTAATTATTGATACGTGATGGCTAGCCTTGGGACAAGGTTGTTGCATGAGAAAAATCATCATGGCAAAGAATATTTCTGGCCTAAATTTTCAGCAGAGGTTCATTTCTGCTGAGGTGTACACAGGTGTTGGCATTTACAAATGGTTTTGGTTAGCAAACTTTTCTAAACAATTAGCTGTATGATTTGATTAGGAACAGCTGAGTGATTAAAACATTTTCTTAACTAATGCAAATAAAACACTTCATTGCCTCACATGTACAACTGTAATGATAAAAAAGTAAATCAAATATAATTTGGAGACTAAACCATCTGCACTGAGGTCGTTTTATTCTGTTGCTTTCCTATTAAAAATTGCATTTTCATCTCTTCATCAAGTATATAAATCTGGGGCTCTCACTAACTGGATATATAGTCACGCCGTGTGTGACTAACACATAGTAATGCAAGAGCAATCCCCTCCAGACATCGTAACTTTATCAAGTTACTTCACTGGTTACCAAACATCTTTTTTTGTCCAGATGTTATAGCAGTAAATATGTTGGAAGTGGAATGCATTAGCAAATAAAAATGTGTCTAATCTTCTCTGGAATGGCACAGAATATTCTCTTTCATCATATTCCCTGTGTCTATTAGAAGCAGAAGGGTTTGTAGGTGAAGTAAGACTGTATGAAGAAAACCATATCCTGCTTGTTGAAGCTAATACATAACAGTTAATAAACAGAATATGCTAATGTGTTGAATGTGGATACCAGTTCTGACATAAGCAGACAGGACTTTGAGACCTTAAAATAATGTGTCTAGAAGCATCAAAATTTTAGCAGTCCTCAGTGGTTTCCCCAAATTCACACTTCTGGGCCCTACCATCAGCAGCTGTAGGATCTGTGAGGGACGGCACGGGCACAAGAAATACACCCTTCCAGTCCTACCTCCCCTCTTCTCTTGGACCAGATGTTGACAGGAGGCTCCACTGCCAAGTCCAAGACTCTGGATCTTGAAGGTGACTCTTTGGAGAGAGCTGGTCCATGCCAGGGTTCGTGGGGGATTTGAAAGCAGACAGCCTTAGCAACCAGATCTTTTGAGAGCAGCCAGCACAAGTTTCTGTGATGCTGTAACAAACCCAAACCAAGAGTTCCTCGGTACTCATCACCCAAGAATCAGCCATGGCAGTGAAAACCAGCAAAAGACGGCTGGATGTCTAAAAAAAAGAGGGCGGCAGAGAGAAGCCCAACAAGCAACACAAGGGTGGAGCTCTACCTTGCCCAGCCAGGTAAATGTGTCTCTCTGCTTAGGAAGCAGCACTTTGGGCAGCTGTGCCGGTGTGCTTCCCCCGCCCCAGACCTTTATCTCCTGCAACCCTGCTTAGGTGATAATCACCAGTGGCGATTGTAATGGATGCATCTGGTCACGATGGCTGCATCGGCTCAAAGTGGATTCAGGAGACAGATAACAACACAAGAGCCTAGGGCTAGTGCACCCACCGAAGAAACTAAAACCTGCGGTCGGCATGCGAATATGACTATGGGTCAATCATCTTATCCCCATAAATAGCGAGCAGCCCAAGAGCCCTTTGAGCTCTCCTGCATGGCAGCGGGCTGCATGC
Source organism: Mycteria americana (assembly GCF_035582795.1). Classification (NCBI taxonomy): domain Eukaryota; kingdom Metazoa; phylum Chordata; class Aves; order Ciconiiformes; family Ciconiidae; genus Mycteria; species Mycteria americana. Next base: position 6,863,198 of record NC_134369.1, on the reverse strand, counting down.
CAGGATCTCCCCTTGAGCAGGGATGCCTCTCAAGGTTACTCCTCGAGGTTGAGAGATTCCTTGCCACAACAGATCCTCGGTAAGTGACTAATGGCATGCTAAACTTTGAAATCTTAGCTAAATGATATAAAGGATTGATTGCGCACATATAATCCTTTAGATATAAACTGTTGACCAAGTCTGGGCCTAGGACTGGATCTAGCCGCACCTAGACTTCTCTCTGAGAAGGAGTTTAGAAAGCAAGGGGATCCTTTCCAAACCTCATGACTCAACGGGAGGGTCTCCCTGACAGTTTTGTCTGACCCTGTCCTCTATGCAGTAAATAATCAAGTGTACCTCGCCATCGAATCTTGTTAAAACACTGTCGCATTGATCTTTGTTAACTCCCTATTCTGTATCAATAAACTATATTTTTACTTCTCTCTAATGAGTGAAGTGCACGCTCACTCCATCCGCGACAGCAGCATGCCATTTTCAGAGGAACGTGTAGGGCACGGTGAGAACCACGGTAATAGTCTTTCTGAAGGAACCTACGGGAATTCTGACTTTTTTTTTTTTTTGCAAAAGAACGTTTTGCAAAACATTCAGTGCTGTGTTTATCCAAAATACTAGAAATACTTAAGGTTAAATCTTGGCCATGTTGACATGAAAGGGAAAGCTTGAACTGACTTTGGAAAGGCCACCGTTGCACCTGGGCAGATTGCTGTGTGAGAAGACCTTTTCAGTTGCCTCTCAGTGGCTCCCAAACTGACAGGGACGGGACTCAGGACACATTCCCATCCCCAAGGGGCTCTTCTAAAGCTGTCATACTACCTTCCATTTCTTGTTTATGCATTTTATGTGCCTGGTTAAAATTGAGTTGATCGCCACATACCGTGAGGTGATGGAGCACACTATGACATAATAATTCCTGTAGATTCATAAGGAGAAAAAAAATGGACCTGCTTTTCCATCCGTGCTTTTGGACAAATTAAGGCTGAAGGCCACATTCCCGTCTGTACTTAACCGTGTTCATGTACGCAGTCCTACCAAACTCAGCAGGGCTAGTTATATTCAGAAAGTGAAGCATATGCTGTGTCCTTACAAGACAAGGGTCTAAGGAAGCAGATGTTTTCAGTACAGTCATCTCCACCAGCAGGTCACCCAGGTGAGCCAGCAAGTTTCAAACACCATGGGTGATCTCCTGAGAAGGGGTCTGGAAAATGGGTTTATGACATGTCCCTTCCAGGCATCTCAGCCCTTTCTCCCTTTCCCACTAACTGCTTTATACTTCTGAAGCTGTACCAGTCAATTTAAGGGTAACCCACAAAATAATCATAGAAATCTTGTTTTACCACCATGTCTTTTCTGTTTAAACCACATGTAATACTAGAAGCTGACCATACCAGCACAAAATATAAACAAGTACAAGCCAGCAAAAATGTGAAAATAGCGTTTTCTCACAATGACTATGAAGATGATAAAGACAAGTATGGACAGAGATGCTTGCAAATTAGTAAAGATCAAAGAGTATATATGTCAGGAAAGTATTTTTTTCATTGATTTAATGGTGAGTGTTAACTAAATATTTTCTTTCAGGAAAAAATCCATGTAAAAGATCAACAGTTCAAATTGCTGAACAACATCTGAGGCTGACAGCTATTTAATATAATCAAAACATTGCCTTTCAGTAATGTAATCTACTAACAAACCAATATCCAGGGTTGCTGCTACTTGCACCACTCAGACATGAAAAAGAAAGTGTCAGATCTTTCCTGAAAGCTTTGCTGGATCCCAAGGCATACTTGGATGCAAGCTTGGATGCTCCCACGCTGGCATAAGTCAGAAACGCCAAGGCTTTGTCCAGCTGCTTGCTTGATTTGTTCTTGCTGTACCTGGGCCAACTATAAAAAGCTTAAAGGCCTGTACAAACACACAGAGTCAAAAGTAGGTGTAAGGAGGAATAGTAATGCCTCTTTTCTCTCCCTCCGCACTTCTCGTCATTGCTGCTGTGTCAGATCCCAGGCAGTGCTTGCCCTCAGCCAAGCAACACACGCAGCCTGTGTCCGGCAGAGAGCCGGGGGAGAGGGGCAGCCTCGGCAGCCGGTCTCACTGCACGGCATTTGAGCACTTGCTCTGGGTTTAAATCCAGTTTTAAAACAGTTTCTTTGATCAGACCGGGTGTGATTCCTGCAATATCTTATGCTCGGAATCGTCTTTCATTTTGCCACCAATACCTAGCCTGATCTGGTACGCAGTTTGGGATATTTAGCACAGGAATTTGGTTTGCCCTTAGTGCGTATGAGGCTGGTTACCTCCCTGAGAAAATATGGCATCCAGGGAAGCACTGGAAGTAGTAATTCATAGATTTGGGGGCTTTAAGACTATCTTATAAGTAGTCACTGACACGTTCTCTCTTGTTTGGCTCATCCCCTTGTAGATCACAGATAACAGTATATATATTTTACCTCACTGGATTTTGCAAAGATTAGTTAGTGGGTTTTTTTATGTGTACACTTTGACTTTTGTGGACTGTATGTAGCAATGGGATCACGGCAGCGTAATTCCTCGTAACCGCAGGGGAACTGTGACTTCTGCACCGAGGGTCCGTGGGGACGTACGCTGTGTATTACAGCACATGCAGAGACACAGCTGCTCCACGCAGCGCACCACTTAGAGGCGTAGCAGTAGCTGTACGGCTGAAATATGTTCTTACCCTTTCCATTAAGTTTGAACCAGAAGAAAAAAACAGGACTTAACTTCCTGCCATGACATCACTATGGAATATTTAAACCATACACATCTCATTTTAAAGTCAACTTTCCCCTGCTGTTTGAATGCAATCCCTTTTATTTTGCTAAAATATCTGAGGACAAGCAAACGTTCAGCGCGCGCTTGCTACTAATCCGTTCCTTGCACTAATTCTTAGCCGTGCACACAGCTAGAAACACTCTATAGCAGGAGCTTTTCTGTGTGTATAGGGAGAGAGAAAGAGAGCGCCAGGCTTATAGTTCCAGTTCAGAGGCTGACAGCTGGAGCGCCTTGTAGCTCAGTAGACTGGTGAAATGGAGGCCTGGGGCACCTAAGTTTCACATCTTAACCACGGCCTTTTTCGCCCAGAGACTCTTGTGCCTCCGTGCCAGCCCAGCTGCTGCCACCTACGTGCCATGGGGCTGGCAGTGCTGGCCAGCTGCTCCCACGCCAGTCTGAAGCCATCACCCCTGCTGCCCGGTGTCTGGGCCGGTGCAGGAGGAAGCCTTCAGCAGCCCTCCTTGCATTTGAAGCTCAAGCAGCTGTTCCTTGTCTCCTCCAGGAGAAGGGCAGTGGGCCAGGTCTGCTTGTGGTGAAGGCAGCTGGTTGGACCATGCTGACCTAAGCCTCAGATGCCTTCAGAGACCAGCCAAATCCTTAGCAGCCACATCCTGCTCTTAAACAGGACAAGGAGCATAGAGAATGGTTGCAAACCATTCTGAGTTACTCTGCGGGAGATCTGTTTCAGCAGGGTGGGAGCTCAGAGGGCCTTTAAAGGTACACGGCACTAAGATGAGCAATTTTGTTCCTATTAATGCAAATTCTAACACTTAGTTCACTGCTTTGCTGAAGAAATTGAGGCCCATATGAATAATCTTAGCCAGTCAGTTCCAGAGCTACTCAGAGAAGAGTCCATTTTAGAAAAAATGCAAAGAAAACTAAATCTCAGCGGTAGTATGAATACTGTCACAGCAACGCTCCGTGGAAGGCCTGTGGCAAGATCTGTGAAATTTAAATTATAATAAATTATAACATGAAAATCATGTTTGTGCCATAGCCGCAACCGAGGTGTACCTGGGTATCAGGGCAGTGCCTGTGCGTACGCCCACGGCGCTTCAGCCATCAGCTCCTGGGGTGGTCCGGGATCAACCCAGATCTCCACCCCTTGTCTGGGCGGACCTGGGACCGGGAGCCACCCCACCCCACAGCACAGCACAGCACTCCACTCCTTGCCGTGGGACCTCTCCAGGGGGAAGCCTAGGACGGCCCAGAAACCCCGCTGAGCAGTGCCTGCTGTGCGGAGGCCAGCTGATAGGCACTAGTTCAGCATGCAGAGTAACAGCCCAGGTGGAGAACCTGGCAGTCCCAGCAGCTGCCCCGAGCCCTTCTGCCTGCAGAACTGACCAAACCGTGCACAGGGAATTACAAATGTTCAGTAGAAACTGCTCCGACAGACGCTCGCATAGGACAGTCTTTTGTACGTAGCTAATACAGTCAGGAGGTGCTTAGTTCGCGGGTTTAGATAATCAATAGAATCAGCTCATGCGTTTGCCAGAGCGGTCCCACGGGACCACAGCCCAGCTGGATATAAGCATGCAGCAGAACAGCAGCCTGGAGAGCCTCACCCGATCCAGGTGAAGACGCTGTTGCAAGGACCCGTGCGGTGGAGGCTCCCACCACCATCCAGATGGCAACCGCCCATGCTGTTCGAGAGATCTGTTTCCCCATACCAGTGTCATTTGTGCAAGAGATCCCGATGAGTTAGGGTGGGTTTTTTTTCTCCCAACAAATGCTCTTTCCATGAGTGTCTGTGCAACGGGCAGAAAATAGGGGTGCTGAAAGTTTGTGGTTTCAGAACTGAGCCTTAGGCATCAAAATGCAGCCCAGAAAGCCCATTCCACCATGCCTGTTCCATGGCAGGTGGGGTTCAGGGCTGCGATCCTTCTCAGCACTGTGTCAGCACTCACAAAGATAAGGTTTAGTGCTAAAGGCCATGGAGAAATAAGCTCAAGAGTCCTTCTTTCCCCTTTCCCCTTTGCATTTATCTGAGAAAAAAGACACAGTGGCTTCCAATCAAGAGTGGGATGAGATTCACTATTTTTACCATCTTATTTTTTCTCTGAATTGCTAGGTCCTTTTCTCCCTGCCCTACATTTAGCACGTGATGCACAGATGTTCCCCCTCCACTTGCTTATCTTCCTTAAATGATTATTTTGTAATTCTCCTTAATAACAATATCTGTTCCAGGCCAGTTAGCGTACTACTCTAGAAGAAGAAGGGACTTGAGTTTGATGGATCTAATCATTATTTAGGCACAAACGCGTGCTGCACATCAACCACGTGACTCTTCTAAGATACGAGCTAACAAAGATCAAGCTGTACTACTCTTGCTGTATTTTTCTTGCACACTTGCTCTTCCCAGATAGCAGTGGGAAGCTGTCTTGCAATTGCTTATATATTCTGTAAATGTGGCAAATTTCTCTGTGACCCTGAGTGCTGCCTGAAATGAAACATATAATTGAATTTTGAAATGATGGACCTAGCGGCATGAATCCAGTGATTTCTGAGAACTGGAAGGGCATCGGGAAGAAACACATTGGTTTAAAGAAAAAAAATACTGCCATCAAGAGTTCAGCTACACATGGCCTTCTACCTAATTCCTTGCTGAAGGTATAAATCCTAGTCCTCAGGAGCGTTGTCAGAATGATAACCTTGGAGACTGAAAGCCATTAGCTGATAAATCAGAGATTCGGGCTCCACGCTGGGGAAATCCCTGGGATTACCACTGTCTTTGCCAGCAGCCAAAATGTACTGGGTTGCCTTATACAGGCACAGCTTCCAGGCTTGCGTTATTTTGGGAGTAGAGATAGCAGCTATTTGTGGGCAGATCTCAGCTCAAGATAAATGTCCAGGTATTTACCCAGCTTCACTCGTGACACTGCAGATTGCAGCAAGTTCTGGACCGCAAAGGCTACGCTGCTAGCAAACTAATTATGGAGCTGGCTGGTTCACGGCTAGCTCCTGCAGCTGTACCAGCTGCCACAGCTATGTTTTTATTGATACGACTAGAAGTGCCTTTTCAGACTCAAAGCAAAGTTCTGTCCCAATGTAGGGCAAAAAAGTATAAAGCTAGCCTGGAACTGGTGAGAGCATCCTCCCCGGAAATACCCTGTGGGGATGATAGCAAGGGCAAGGTTAAGCATTTTGTCTTCCGTCTGTTCATTTTTTTTGATGACAGCCACTATGGAGGAAAAAAATCTGCACAGTTTGTATCACAGCGGCACTGAGGGAGCAAGGGGACTTTAGCCTACATGGAGATTTCCTATATTGCCAGCTGTCATCAGCGAACCAGGAGCAATGATGAGGTGATAAAAACCCATGGCAGCCTTTATGGAGAGCACACAGCGAGGAACCAGGCAGACTAAAGAAACCAGCCTGGTAAGTTTAAACCATTTATAGAAGGTTTCCAAGGAACCCGGAGGAAACTTAAATCCCCACATAACTCACTGAGCCAGAATCACGCTACTGAGAACCTGAACCCCCCCTCCCCCAAAACCTTTTCAGTCAAAACCCCAGGGCTTTTGGCTTTTAAGCTTTTGGAAATAAAATACCCGACAGGAACAAGGCAATTGTTAACAACAGCTCCAGCAGGTAACAACTGAAAAAACATCCCTCTGCTTCAAACTGGCTGAGACCACTTCTAGAAAGAGGCACGTGTGCTTTTTCCAATACACTGCAGAGGAGGCTGAACAGGATTATTTCTCTGGTACTTTCCACTTGCATGTGAGGAAAATGAGAAGAGAATCATTAAGCATTACAAATACAATAGTTTAAGAGGTCTTTGGGTTAGGGTAATCGGGTGCCTTGAAATAAGGTGACTCATTCACAGTGGGTTTGCTGGATTCGGACAGAATGGTGTCTGGGAAACCCATAAATATAACTCACTAGGATGTATTTCTATTAGGAGCTAGGCATTTCTGCTTTAGCTATGCTGCTTGTCTTTTCCACTGAGCTTCTGATATTGCAGCCATCTACGAACTGGGCAGCATTGGACCAGGCTGCCCAGGGAAGTGGTTGAGTCGCCATCCCTGGAGGTATTTAAAGGACGTTTGGATGAGGTGCTTAGGGACATGGTGTAGTGGTGGTCTTGGTAGCGTTAGGTTTACGGTTAGACTCGATGATCTTAAAGGTCTTTTCCAACCTATACGATTCTGTGATTCTGTGATTCTGGGTGTACAATTCCCTCTCGTCATGGGTTTTGTGTTGGTGGGACCACTGCCTTACCGTTACCCAGCCCAAAAGAGAGCATGAGGTCCAAACCAGTTTAAGCTCTGCGTACACTGACGTGCTGGGAATGTGAAATGTGAGAAGACAGACTGATGTACCGTTGGGCCGTTGGTTACAATTCTTACTATCTCCTGATGCCGTTTCTTATTTACTTTTCACCAACAAGCTCTGCTTATGAATAATAGTCTGCAGCAATAAGTTCTGGACAAACAACAAAAAATTACAATCTCTGCCCAGAAGAACATATAAATTAAATGACAAGCTCTAAAAGAGCTCTTTTTTTAGATAGATTTCTGAAATCTTTATTCCTTTTTCTCAAACCTAAAAAATTAAGTCTTCTTTTGTTTATTTCTCCAATGGATGAGAAACTTTCTGCTGCTTGTTTTTTTCTAGGTGTTTTCTTTTTCTTTTAGGAAACTCCTACTTTATCTTGTTGAACAGTCTACTCTAAAATATTATTTTTCCTCAAGCGATTCTTTCTTACATTTCTTGCCTCTAACCAACGTTTCGAATTACCATACTGTGGCTTCAAGCTCATGTGACCAGGAAATCAAGCTGTAGAGCTCTGGTTGCATAATATAATTCATTCACTATAGGCTCACAAGCTTACTGTAACGGTAGCATTTTCCTGTAAGAGCCTACTCTCCTTGCTTTCCTGCAGTTACGGTCATACCTGTATTTGTCCAACTCTAGGTCGCTGCCGGCAGTTTCACGGTTCTAGTGCTGCTGGGATAGGAAGCAGGGGTAAACTGAAGGAATAAAGACTATTTGCCACACTCTTCGTATCAGGAAAAAAAACCCCTCTAGGCAACATAATCCTGTGTTTAAAGCATCAGCTAGGAAGGACAGAGCTTCAGTCAACATCCAGCACAAAAAAAAAAAGAACGAAAAATATCAGGTCGAGATCGTATCATTGTTCTCATAGCAATGAGAAACGCTCGTGTTCAGTTTTCCCAGCGTGTCTCTCTGACTCAGTTGTGGCAGCTTCGACTAGTCAGGGATTGCAAAGCATTTTTGCTTTAAAGGTCAGCTGTTTCAAGGGCTTGAACTCAGTTTGCCCTGAAATTTGGTATGCATTGTTCAGTATGCTCGGGGTAGGGTGAGTCTGCCCAATATCAGACATTTGGCTAAAAGAGTCTTCAAAGATATATATCCCTAAACTCTTATTTTTTCTTAAGCTTGACAAATTATAGCAATTTTGGTGCATGCAGATGCAGTGATCTTGTTCAGGCCCCCAAAGAGCATCCCCACCTCCTGCAGAGCTCTCGCTCTTTGGGCAGGGCAGGGCAGCACCGCTGCAACTGATATTCACAAAAGGGCTTTGTAGCTGCAAGTCTCGGAGCAAAAAGCTAGCATTATATGGTATAGCTGGGGAGACAGGAGTCAAAAAACGTTCTACTTCATCAGTTCACGCCTGGATACCTGTCATCTTTATACAGCACAGCATAAAATTGGCTGCAGGCAAACACCTTTACACAGAAACTTCTCGTCTCGGTGAAATTTTTATGCTTTGATATGTGCAGACATACAATAAAATGTCTTTTCATCAACAAGATAACCCCGCTATTGCTACTTTGTACTCACTGCCTTATTTTGCAGGAAACGTTTGGTCTGTTTGCATCTGTTTATGGAAAGAGAACAAGCATTTCAAGGGAAAGAGAAAAAAGAACAGCAAACTGGGAAAATGCTTTCTCTGTCAGCACTACAATATTAATAGCGCTTGCCGTTTCGCTCAGTAATAAATAACAAGCCATTCCTTCCTTAAAAAAAGGCAGCAAGAACACACCCTTAGCCAAAAACATCCCAAGCAGAAAGGCCAAGTTTCCATAAGTGCAAGACTACATTAATTATATGTCTAAACAGTCCGTGGCGTTTGCAGAAAGCAACCCATCTCTTTCAGAGCTGTTACTTTTAAAATGTCTTTTCAGTGCTCGGCAGAGCTGATCAGCAAAACAACCACCGTTCCTAAGCAGGTCTCTTTTCAGTGGGGCTGGGAATGCTGAACCACGGGGAGCAGGGCAGGGGCAGGTCCCACGCACCCGGCCGTGGGGCAACCAAGGCACCCGGCTCAAGTTCAGTTTCCTCTCAAATAAAACAATTCTGCTTGAAAGCTCTGGTCGCACTAATTCATAGAAAGAAGCTCAAATTAGTTCTTGCTAATTCATAACTGTGAAATATTGCTACTTAAGCCTCCCACGGCTTAAGTTTCTTTTTAAATCCATATATAGTTACAGAACGCCTGTCTAGCAAACTTGCTGATCTAGCCTAGCTCTTTCCTCTGGAAAGTCTGACATGTGAAGCAGCTCTGTAAAAAGTTAAAAAGGCAGTATCAAATGTACTTGGAAAAATATTTTTTTTTTTTATTTGTGTTTACCATCTGTTGCTAATGGAATAGAATTTCAGGAGCCTGTAAACGATCTCTTTCTTTATGGATCTGGCCCATCCTTCAGCAAGTCGGTTTAACTCCAAGAAAGTGCTCTAAGTTAAGCAAAAACTTGATATTATTTTTTCTTGTGGTTTTTTTTGCACACTGCACAAACATGTATCGATTTCTTTTGCAAAATAAGAAGAAAATCCCTTTAATTACTGAATTTTCTACAAAAGTATATTAAAAATTACCATGTGAGAGTAATACATGCTTGTGTGAGGCACGATGAAGTTCGTAACCTTTTTTCTGTTCTTCCTCAGACAGAGCATGAGATTTGCTCTGGTTTGCCTCAGCCAGAAGGTATTGATTCCCTTTTCAGATTGGAGCAATTAACCAGTGCAAGTAGCTCCTTCTGAAGCAAATTAAGTTTAATCACAGGGTCTAAACTAAATTGCCTTCATTGTATTTCTAACATGCCATGGCTAAGCTTTTTGCCTGATGAAAAATCAGAAAGAAAACATTACCTCGAAGATGGCAATGGCTTTTAATGTAGATGAGTGATTTTGTGGCAGCCCTTCGGGTTGCGAAAGCATTGGCGGTGTCACACTAGCCTTAGGCAGATCTGATCCAGAACAGTTTCCACGTCACCAACAGGCCCAATAGCAGCTGACGGGATTTTATCAAATTATTATACTAATCACTATATACTATTAATAACTGAAGTTGCAGTGGCGTTTTCATCTTTGCATTCACTGCTGCAGTGAACTAATAATAGAGGAGAAATAAAGCAGAGGCGGTGTGACGAAGTCAAGATATCTCAATGCTGAGCAAAGCATGCAGCCTAGTTCCTGACCGTTATGTGTGTGCTTAGCTTGAGCGTAGATCTGCCTAAATACCTGTTGCTCAGGAAGACGCTTATGATCCTGCAAGTTAAAAAGAATTGGAAAATCATGGCATTATCTCTTTTACCCATACCGCCTTCCCTGCTGGGTTCACTGAGCATCACATGCATAAAGGCTGCGCTGCTGAGCCTCCTCCTCCTCCTCCTCCTCCTCCTCCTCTGAGACCAGCAGGTGAGTAACCACCTCGGGTGTCTTTAGACTGACTGCCTTGGCTGAGAGCCCAGGGGACACGGGCCGCAGCCGCTCGGGACAGACGGGGAGGGAGCCCACGTCAGCGGCGACGGGACAAGGGGGCAGCAGCTCTGCAACGCCCAGGGGGCAAAGATGGCCTGGGGGCCAGCATCTCTGTTACAACCCCGAGCAGTCACAGACCTGTATCGCTGTGGCATGTGCTCTACACAGCTGCCAGGTCATATTAAAAGAAAAAAAAAAAAAAAAGCGTGTTAATAGATGCAGTTTTTCTTGTTTCTTTTTTTTTTCTTTTGTTTTTAAATTAGTCCTAGATTAGATTTCAGTGAAATATTTCCTCAGATCACAGCCATGTGCATCAGTTTTCCCCCCTACCTGTAAGCAGATGGTTGTCTTCCTTATTTCAAGGATGGAAGTCTTGTATTCCCCTAGCTCTGCGTGTCTGCAGTCACCAATACGTGCAGGTTTTGGTGCTGAAAGACTATTCTTCTTCCCAGACTACCGAAATGTACGGTGTAGGACAATCGGTTGTTTATGTTCCTTGATACTTGTATTAACTTATAATTTTTGCCTGGTTGTCTCCCTCACTCGACCCCACAGAGGTTTGCAGGTGGAACGGTTTGAGAGCCTGTGCTGCCTGCTCAGGGCAAGTGGTGGAGGCAGCACGAGTTCGGAATCCCTCACTTATCCCTAACTTGACATTTGCCTGGCTCTGCCATTGATTTGTGCTATACCTGTGCACAAGCCACTTCATTTTGTGTACTATTTATATTTTGAGAGCTCATGGGTGCTTCTTAGCACCTTATAGGACAAGTCTTTGTAGGAACACAGCTTATCTCATGCTCTTGGAACTCACACCCTAATGTAAAAATTTAGCATGTAAGTATCAAGGTATGAGGAAACCATATGGGATGAAATATATCTTGATCAGATACTACAGGGATCTCACCTTATCGGGTCCAGTTTCTGGGACAGAGACTATCTCTAGTGCTGTCTTAGCTCATGGACATAGTTGATTCTTCTGGATGTAACCGTGATTCAAATAAAGAATAACAGTTAAAACAACATTGTGCTATACTAGCCATAGGGTAATTCAGCTGGCAATTCAAACACAAATGTGAATACAGGAACAGAATCAGGCAAAAATATCTAATAAAAGACTGGGCCTGAAATGCTTTGTTGGAGCGTCTCAGTTTCAGCACATTTTCACTGAAACCAAGACAGGGGTTTGTGGCTCCCCGGAGGAGTGGTTCCCCTGTGCTACGGCAATTAATTCCCAGTTGAGATGCAGACATTACAAAAAACTTTACTTATTAGGAACAAAATAGTATAAGAATGAGTACGCCAGTGAGCAGCTGGGAGAGCTGCTTTGCTAAAAAAAGATTTGGATTTGTTTTGATTTAACTCAAGCTAAACTTGAGGAAAACATAATTTCCTGCAGGCTTGAAACCTGGCTTCTCAGGGAGCTCCAGAAAGGAATTTTGGATCCCTGAGGCTGGCCCTTGGCTGCTGAAAGGGCCGAGGTGTGTAATCCTTTCCACAACCTGACTGCATGCCTTCTTTTGCACAATACAGCTATCGAAGATCAACACCTCAAAATGTCTTATGAACAATTTTACGGTAGATCAGATTTTATTAAATAATTGCTCATAGCAAGAAACCATCTAGGTCTATTAAAAGACCACTCTTCAAAGGCAACCTGGTTTTTGGTCAGTTCCCAGAGCTGCTGGTTAAAGCACATCCACATGCTGGCTCCTCTCCCACTGCCCAGACCTCTCCCTGGGTACCCGAGGACTGGGCACCAATTAAATTTCCATTTCAAAGGCCAAAATGGCACTTAAGTCTTGCCTAACGCTTATGCTGGTCTTTTTTGTAGGGCAAATTTCATCCTAAGAATCCAATACTCATACAAAAATATTGTTTCGTGAATATCAGATTACACCCATACATAATGGTAAAAGCCTTTGGATTAAAGACAAAGATATCATCAGTTAACACAGCGTTAGGATTAGAGTTGAACTAAACCCGTGTGCGTCTCAGTTGCATCGGTTTTCCATTTCCAATATTTCTACCCTGAGGAGCACTAGGCCTTGTTTAGGGCTTTTGTGATAAAATACCTGGAGAATTCTGCTTATGAAATTCCGATGGTTCCAATTTCTGACTGGGCCATTTTGTTTGTGCGTTTTCTTCATACAGTGCAGGTAAAAAAAAAAATTGTTTAGAAAAAACCCATTATCTTACAAACGAGTGAAAATTAAACTCAGAGTGTTACCTTAAACTGATGAATACAGCAGCCAGATCAATTTACTCAACTATCAAGTATTTTTGATATTTATCTCTCTGCGATAAGACTGCTACACTATATTTCATTCTTTGATTACGGCTGTTCCAATAGCCATCTAGAACATTAAAAAATGAGTTAGAGAAACTATAATACAAAGGTCTTGTGGTTTACAAATGCATCTTTTGGTGCCAGTAATGACTATTCCACAATCTCAAATGTGTTACAGTAATGGTTGCCAGTTGCCATCAAAGCAATGTACGTTATCAGAAAACTTAGCTCGTACGTACATCTTTGAACCTACATGACACAGTTCATACAAATTTTTATCTAATACTAACTTGCCAGAAAACAAAATCATAACCAAGATTTAAATATTGAACTTGAATGAAAAGGATTGCTGAGGAGAGCTCATCCTTTAGAAACAGATGGAATAAGTAGCTCACATATTACTGCATTCTTTAAAGGTAGACGTGACACTTCAGATTTGAGCTAGGTCTTTATGTAGTATTGACCCAGTTAGCTAGACTGACATACACCTTTAATACTCTAAAGTACATTTATGATTTTCTGATAAAAACTAAAGCACTTCTTGTTTTTTCATGATTTATTCATTGCCTGTAAAGATAAAAGATATATCACCGATGCACTTCATCCACTAAAAAAGGCAGCCCACTCCCTCTCTTTCCTAAGGTGATGCAGATCCGTTATTGCAAAGTTCATTGCTGTGACTCCTTCATTTCAGCAGAAGGTAGCATGACCGCTAACTTATTAAATGTGTGAAGAAAGACTTATGTCAAAACTCTGGCCTTTTACTGTGCATTTTGGTTCACAATGAAAAGGGGAAGGAGAAGAATACACTTTCATTGTCAGGCGAGCAGCTGAAATTCTCATTAATTCATTCTCCTTAAATCTTAAGCTAAGTTAGAAGTTTCAATTGACCTGAAAACTGAAATTCAAACCCAACTGAAATTATCAAAAGACTGTAATTTTTCATGATCCTTGACGAACTTCTTGCATACACTAAGCAGAACTGGAAAACTGGAAAAGTTTTGAGATTCACGATGAAAAGATTAAGTATTGCAGGATCTAAACAAAGTTACAAGGATGGCAGATTTCAACTACAAATAACATTTTTGTTGATGACTGATGTTCTTCTTGGTTTGTTTATGTCTCCAGCATAGTTATAGTCCTGTCTCAACTAACTCAAAAAGCCCATTGTATTGTTACGATTTTATTATTTGTTATTTTAGGGAAGTGCTTATTGGTGATTTTACGGGTAAAATCTTATGTTGGAGTCATCAACAAACCCAACATAACTCAAGATAAGTCTCCCTTTCCAGAAATATTTAAGTGTTGCTAAGGGGCAGTAGCAGGTCCACAAGTGTTTGTATTGTAAATAAAATAAGAATATCCAACTTGAACAAGGTAACTTCTTGAGTTCTTCAAGAACTATTCTTGGAATTAAAATAATTTAATATTTTCATTAGTGATTTTGGCACAAAGACCTGGAGGATATTAACAAAATACAATGGTGCCTAAAAACTGGGAGGCATAATCAGTGTGAGGAGGATAAAGAAGAATTTATAACTTGCACAATGAAATAGAAACAGGATGAAATTTGGCAAAAACACGTACTCTGGAACTGAGAGCAAGAATTTCTGCCTTGAGCTTGGAACTCAGCAAGTTAAATGGCAGAAGAGGAGAAAAAGTTTTGGATATTAGTTGATCACAGGATAACTAAACCACTCAAATGCAGCTGTGGAAGAATCCTAGTGGAGCCTAGTGTATTTCAACCAAGATAGTTTGGACAGAAATAAAGAAGTATTAGTGTGATTGTTAAAGTATTAGTTGGATTGTATCTTGAAGTGAGTTAACAGAAATTTCCTGTTAAAGCAAGACTATTTCAAATTAAAAAAAAAGCGTAAGAACAGAAAAATCTGTCTTATGACAGAGACTGGAAGGCACTAGCTGCATTAAGCCTACTAAAGTAAAGCCTGAGATACAATATAGCTGCTTTCCATAAATACGCTATGAGCTAAACATTAGGAACGTATGAGAACCATTTAAGCTAAACGACTATATATGCACACATACGTATAGCAAATAGATATAAACTGGATGGAAATGAGCCATCAAAGAAGCGAAGTCCTTGAACACCCTCCCAGTAAAACACCACGGGCGAAGGATTGAAACAACTCAGAAACAAAGGTCGAGCAACTCGTGAAAAGAATTATATGCCATGGTTATCCCTCGTAATATGGAGCTGGTTTCTGCGAGCCAGAGGGCTGATAGAGAGCGTGGTCCAGGTTCCTGCTGAGCTCATCCAGCTCAGCGGAGGAAAAGCCCAGGAACCGACCAGCACAAGGCAACCACTCTGGATGGCTCACGGTGGGTGCTCATCAGAGGAGCAGTTGCCACCAGGGCACACGGAGAAACCAGAGCGGCGCGGGGAATGAACGGCAACGCTTAATACCGCTGAGTGCCCTAATAGTGCTGGGGGGAATAGTGCCACGCTGACTGGCACCTGCAGGGGGACAGGAGGAGCCTGGAAGGGGAGGTGAGTTACAGCGAGCCAGAAAACCAACTGGAGAATGATGGCTGTCACTTGTGCGCTTCTTATTTTCCAACTGCTTGACTTGAAAACCTGGACTTCATCTTGAACATGCATGCACTTGAAAAATCAGATCTAAATTTTCTCACACTGGACACTTCAACATATTCTGTAAGTTGGGTTCTCATACTTCAGTTGAATTAAAATCAAACTGTAAGCACTCACAGCGTCTTCTACGAAAAACAAATGTTTCATTTCCAGTTGAACAAACATTTCATTTAAGGATGCATTAACAACCGAAACACTAAAGCTTCACAACATTTAAAGTATTTTCCCAGTAAAAAAGTCTCTGTATCCTTAAGTGTATTTTTTCCTAGGCTGACTTTGCAGGAAACCATACTGAGCCTCAGCATACATTATCACAACTGAAGTATCTATACCACAAACATACAATGTGTAATTTAACTAATGGCAGTAACGGCCTGTTATTCTTACTTGCATGGTCAGTATAGTGAGATAAGTCTCTTCTTTTCAGGAAAATCCTGTTGTTTATCTTTTTTTATTTAAATATAGAATAATACTGGAGGAATCTGTTTCTCTGCTGGCTTCTGAAAGACCGTGCCATCCCTTGTATGTACACACCTCCTTCCTCCTTCAACTTTTTTTCTTCCTATGTTCATTTGCCACCCAAGACAGGCATTAGTGTAGTTCTTTTCCAGATGTTTGGTCAACATTTGGTACATCCATCATGACTGCTAGTAAAACCTCTCAATTAAAAATGTAGCTTTAGTCTAGACATGTAAACAGTTTCATATTTGTATTTGTGGAGGCCAGACTAGCTGGAAACTGGTCAAAAGGAGCCTGGCAAACACCTTCCCCACCATACTTTAAGATGAAAGAAATTATTTTTCAGGTAGCATGTTGTTTTTTGAAAGCTGAATGCGTACCTGAGAGAGAATTTGTGTTTGCAGGGCAACAGGAGGGGAGTCCAGGGCTGGGCATAGTCTGCATCAACTTGATCCGAGCCACGGCCAGTGCCGCAGATTCGGTGTGCGCTGTGACAGCTGCCAGCGCCGGGGGGACGTTGCTGAAAGGCGTAAGGAGCATGATCACAAAGGTATGATAGCATAGGATAGCTAAAGCACAAAATCATTTAGGGACTGAAACATTTGGAAGAACTTGGTATCAATACTCTCTTCTGGTCTGAACTGAACAGCAACCTTGAGAAAGCTGCTGAAGTGGGTAAATACAGACACCCCTCCCCGGCCCCCCTCAGCAGGAGTCGCACACGGCGGCCGCAGCAGTCGGGCATCGAGTAAAACAGATAAAGACGACGTTAGCCTGGCAAGCAGAAGGTAACTACTTTTTAGTATTATCCTTAATCTCAAACGCCAGGTTTCGGAGATGTTGCAGGTGACCGTGCGTCCCTTGCCGGGTGCCGGGTCCCTGAGCAGGAGGGGCTGGCAGGGGCAGCTCACGGGGGCTCAGCTGGGGAGGGCACACGAGGCACGGCCGAAACGTGCTGCCCGGAAAGGAAGCAAGCGACCAAGGAAGGTTCGAGAAGAGGGGATACGGCAGTGTCTAACATCACCATTGGTGGCGAGAGCTGAGGCCACGAAGGAAGGTTCGGGTGTAACACATGAAGCCTTCGATGTGCCTACTGTGCTGAACATGCTGGAGTGGGAATTTGCGTGCTGAGGGCAGGGGGAGATGGCTCAACCCACAGGGAAGGAAACAGATGGTACCTGGAAAAGTTGTAATCTTCCTAAATAGCTGCCTTGTAATACAACTAATGCTGGCACGGTTCCCACCTACAGTACTTTCATGATGGCTGCTGACCAAGCCACTTCAGCCTTGTTGACCATATGTGGTTCTTTGACAATGTCCAAATGCAAGCCAGTTTCTGGTTGTCTCAGGTAAGTCTTTTCCCGGGCAGACACAGAGCACAGACCGACCTGCGGGAGTTTTGAGCACATTTGGGAGTTCTCACTCTGTTCTCCCTGTAATCTGTGTGTTGCCTGAACAGCTTTTTCCTTGGCAATGTCTTTAGACCCCTTGAAATCTCCACTTGGGACTGAGCACGTAGGTCCAAAAGGGCACTCATGACCTGGCTGTCTGCAATGGGCATGGGCATTGCCTAACTTCGCAGAATATCCACAACCACCCAAAGGGGCACAGCTAAGAATGTTTAACTCCAAAGCTCTTAGAAACATACAGATAATATAATAGTGATTTATACGTAACACATAATATATAAAACCTGTCTCACCATCAGATCTCCATTTTTTCCCACCTTCCACAAGTGACTGTAGCTCCATACACAGTTCCCCGTCTTTCCCAAGAATGACTGAGCACTCCTGCATTACTGCTTTCCTGCCCTGACTTTGTCTCCCCAGCAGAAAAGCCTATGTCCTTGGCTAAAATTACTAAATACATCAAATTATTTTGATTTGGCCTTGTGTGCCAATAATCAGGAATTTGGATTCTTATTTGATTAAGTTTATTTTACAGCTATGAAAATGTAGGACTGTAACAATTTACACTTGATTGCAAGCTACTTTCTGTAATAAAATGTAGATTTTTTTTTTCTATCTGGTTGGCTTAATTAATTGGTTGCTTAAAAAGCTGTATATACCGTAACTAAAATTATATGTAAGCTTTACCAGTAAAGCCAATTGGCTAAAATCCTTTGGTTGTTCCCTGTTTGAACATCTAGTTAACGTAACTGGTTACAAAATTCTGTATGTGTACTTCTGCAGATGTGGTTTTAGGCAATTTCTAGATTGCATGACTTTAGATGAAGTAAGTAAATCTATGATGTCTAGACTTTCTTTCCCACATGACTCCAATATAGAAGGTTTTGACCAGCACTGTCCCAACCTGCGTAATTTATACATCTGTAGCGTATTTTCACTGTACACAGGCCAAGTTCCTGTGTAGACTGATGTCTGCCAAAGAACTTTTCCAGTCGTTCTTGTTTGATCAGTCAAGCCATGATTCTAACACCAATTCCCTTATTACTACAAAACAACGGGAACCAAGCACAAATTTGCTAGACAATGTTTTGTCCATTGAAATTATAACAAAATCATCTGGTATTTCTTTTTATTGTTCTAATTTCTGTAAAGGAAATGTTTTTGAAATTTGCAATTAAATGTAATTTAATTGTCAAGCTATTTCTTGGTGCTAGAACAACAAACCTGTTTCATTTCTCAATAGTTCTTTACTTCTTTTAGATTTCTCGCAAAGAGATTCCTGACTCATGAGACAATACAATTACACCTAAATATATGGAACATAAAGTGAATCTTTGGTTCAGGTGTTTCTGCATAGACAGTCTTAAATGTACTGCCCAAAATAACCAGGCTTAAAAGATACTTCCAAAAACTATTTTAAAAGAAAATATTGATGATAATGCAAGTCTAATCTTTAGTGTCATCTCACCTGCAGATTTTGACCTCATTTGGAGAAAAATATATAAAACTATGAAAATGTTTTATTCCGTATTATACCGATTGGCTTTGTGGAAAGGAACAGAACTACTACCCTGGATTTGCTTTAGCCTGCAACTTCGTGTGCTTTGATTTCACCTTGCTTACTTCAGTCTCCAGGGCCCACTTAAACAGCATGGGGACAATACTTCATGACCAAAATACATGAAGGATTTTCTCAAAAATATGACTGAAAAAGACATCAAATTACTTTAGTCCTAGGACTTAGTCTTAGCATGTTTCTTAACAGTTTGTTCGGGTGGACGTATTGCATTTAATCGGCTGGGTTGCAAACCTTGAAAACGGGATATAAGTACCGTTGGTGCCTGTATTTATGTAGGGTCCTCCTGCAGCTCACGTAGCAGTAGGACTCTTTTGGAAAACTGGTTCACACTGAAGGTCGTTAGTGTGGGCTGTAACACTTCTTGTCATTAGAGTAATCTGAACAACCAACCTTTTATTGTGGCTGCCTGTTTCACCAGCAAGAAAAGGAGAAAGGCAACTAACCCTCAAGATACCGTCCATTTCCAGTGTAACGCATACTCACCGAGGCATTACGCGGAGAGAGAGGAGCGAAGTATATCTGAAGAAATGATATATCTGCTTTCTGATTCCTTCCCCCCTCTCCAGGGCCAAGCACTGCATTCCAGTCCTAACATGCCTGGCTGCATCTTATCTACCTTTTCTGCCAAATCTCTCGAGATCCCCTGGGGTTTCTGTAGCAGCTCGAGATGATGAGATACAGCAGATGTCTTTCCTGTGAGATTTCTGGTGTCTTTTTGCAGACTCAGGAGGTCTGGGTCCCACTAGCCCATTTTTGCTAACCTGAGAAAGAACTGTGTCCTACCACCCTTCCAGCCCCAGAGCAGCCCTCCTGCAGCACACGAGACTCGGTTACGCTTACAAATAAATATTTCCTGCTTCACGATCCTCCTGACACCAATGTCAGCAGCACTGAGTGCTCCTGGAACAGGCTTTTCCAGGAAAATAGGATCAGTTTCATTAGCAGCCCTCTGGTCTCATTGGGGTTTCAGAGTGACGTGGAAAATCCATGAAATCGTATCTGTCACTAAGAGACCTACAGAGCTGTTGCCGCAGTTTAAAAAACCTGTTTCTTACGAATATTTTTTTTACTAACTGATTGTACTGCTGGTGCAGTTTTCCAGCCTCACAAAGCCTACGTACCAATCATCTCCTCCTCAAATCTGCTTACCTTCAGGATATACATCCAGCTCTTGGGATTCAGAAAGAGCCACCTGCATCCTGCTGTCTGAGAATGCTACGTAGGTATATACACATACATACACGTGCACACACGCACGCACACGTATATGTTAAACATAATCTTGTCGTTGTCCGGAGTCAGAGGATACTCTAATAAAGAGCATTTACTTTATTTTTTAAAAAGAAAAAACGGATAGAATTAAGTAATTCGTGTTTATAATCACAAACATCTTGCTTCACAGCATAGTTACAAGCCACAGTTTTCATGATATAACACATGGAGAATGAGCCGTATTTCTGCAAACCGAGGCACGTAAGTCACTTCGTAGAAGCAGCATCTTTAATTTTAAACATAATCCACAAGAACTCTTGGGTACTTAATCATTCCTACGCCTTTCCTACTTGGAAGCAAAACACACTGGGGTCAGACTCAGTCACAGCCCAAGATAACGTAACTCAGATTAGTTCACTGTGATTACATCGGTGTGAACGCTTTTCAAGATCTCAAGACAAAAGCTTATACTCCAGATTCTTTCAACTCACAAACCCCACGCTACCGATGCGTGGCACGCAGGAACACGCGGCTCCTTCTCCGCCGCAGCCACCCACCCTCCATCATCTTCTCCCTCGCTAGAGAGATCCATGGCAATTTCCCCCTTAGGGTGAAAGCTTATCCCTCCAGGCTAGCTGTAAAACCTTCCTCCTCTGGGGCAGCGAAGGTAGTTCAGAACAAGAGAGTCCTTTATTTTCCTTGGTTTCAATGATAACATATTCCTTTGGCACAAGGTGAAGGCCATTTCCCGTGGCCGCTCTAGCACACGGGTCATCCCACCCTCCCACACAGCAACAGAGGGAGATTTCTCCCCTCTCGCTGGAGCTACGCTATTAGCAAATCTCTCTTTTCCACAGTTCCTCTCTTATTTTTAAGTCCTCCCTGGGGTCTTATCTAAGAGCATTCTGGAGTTACCAGCTTTTTGGTAGAAAAGATAAAAATTACATATATAGAGTTAACAGATATGCATATAAACACAAAAGTACAGATATCTTTGACTGTCACAGAAAATGGAGTTCCTTCCTTTCTGGGCCTGCCTTCAATCTTGAAGACAGTTTCCAGGAATAAGAAAGTTTCTGTTTATTCTACTAACTTGTAAGATACAGCCACCTAAGTAAAACAAACAAGAACTCTCCTACAGAAAATGCAAGTTAATAATCTTAAAATGTTGCTGTCTTCTGTAACAATCATGGATGACAGATACAGAACCGGTCATCTAAAATCCACACAGTATAAAGAATTGCCCGCGTATACTGAGCAGTAAGGGTCACCTCCACTGGCGTGCCAAAGGATGCCCATGGAAATGATGTGCCGAGAAGTAAACCCAAGTTTCTACAGAAGGCAGAGGGGAGGGCAGGGATGCTCGGGGACCGCCCGTCCTCTCGGGCTGTGCTACCCTGGCAGCACGTGGGCTCTTCTGATCGACTGCGCAGTCAGCACTAAAATACAGCTGGTGCTTCTGTTCATTGATGCCTTGTGACACAAAGCTGCACGCGAGACATATTCAGCAGGGCCTAAATGTCTCTGGTGTCTCACTTTTTATGTCCTCTCCACTCCTTTGCAACAGCAGCTGCGTTTGCTTCAAAGGCTCTGAGGAAAAGGCTGTCCCTGTGTCCCTGTAAACTCTGGTCTCGCAGCAAGACCTACAGCATTGCTAACTCCCCACGGAGTCCCAGTGTAGTCTGACCTGTGGATAGTTTTATTTGTGGTCCAATATCTTGGGTTAAATTACGCAATAGGCACTTCAGGTGGTGCTTACGTGACGGGTCTTGTCTAAGTCCGTGGTAGCTGTATGGCTAAAAACTTTGCAGTAACAGTAGTGAGTTACAACTTTTTGGCTCTACAGTTGAAGTTGCCAAGGGATACTCTTTATTCTTAATTGATTTCATCACCCTTTGAGAGCTTTTTATGGTGGCTGCAAGGAAGATTGACTTTGTTTTCACAGATCCCACTTACTTTGCCATATTTATTGCACTCCTGACACTGGTTAGAAGACAGAATTTGGTGCAATGTTTCCTCTCTGCTGTTTCTCTTTAGCTATGGTAATACGTTGGATAGTTTTTGGTTTATGTTCATGCAAAAGAACCCAACCCAAACCCCAAAGAACAGCTCTATTTGTATTTTTAAATTATTATACTTTACCGCAGAATAGTTAGGAAGCTAAACTTCTCTGTGTTGCCATTTCTAAGCGGTGTCGGTTGTGGTAGTCAGGTGCAGAAGTAGGCGTGAAACGCCAACGTTGCTGAGGGCCTTCTCTATGCCATTGTAGTTTAGTATTATCTGCCAAATCTAAATTCTTACTTAAAATAACTTAGTTCAACCTATAAGAGCTTTAGAAGAAGACTGTGACTGGTGGTGAGAGCAATGACATTTCACAGTTTGTTTTAAAGGAATCAGATGGAAAAGCTTTACTTTTAATTTTTTTCTTTTGTTCCTCTCCATCAGGCTTCAACCTTAAGAGATTATTTCCTTCTGTTGCATAACTCTGCAGTATTTGGAGAAGACCAAATGCCTGGCGTGAGGTCTGTTGCCTTCTTTAAACATCTAATTGGGTAAGGATACAGACCAATTTAATACTTTGCTCAAATTTTACTTGCACCCAGGTCCTCAATTCCTTACAAAAGAATCAAAATAATAGCGTGTAGGTACGTCAAGATAAGGTTCCAGAATATTAGGTTTTTATCCTAAAAACAGAAGTGCAGATATATGCCTTGATTTCTCCTGCAGTTACAGATTGAGTGCTTCGTGTATAAAGCCTGGACAACCCCCCTTGGTTCCATAGCTTTCGGTATCGGGTTGAGGGGTATTTGCTTTCCATTACAGCCAAGGACAAGTACAATTTAAAAACCCTAAATCTCTAGCACTTCTCTCTATTTTGAATATTAAAAGAAATAAGCCAGCAGAACCCCGAATTTGCTGTTAGCCTTTAGAGGTAATTTATTCCTCATGACGACAGAATAACCTCAGAGCCCGGATGCACAGAAATCTCAACGCATGTTGCAAGTTTACCTCCCATTAAAATCAGTTTCACTTGAGACTTCTTGTTCTGAAGCAAGTTAATTACACATGAACTGTGAAAACTTGCAGCTCAAGGCAAAATGGGAGCGTTGAGTACCAAAATGCTTGTTCACCTGTTTAAACTGCGCTCAGAGCACCAGTGATCCAGTTCAGCCATCAGCCAGAAGCAAAGAAATGAAGCTTTATTCCTGGTCTCAGCCCGTTGTCCCTCACCCGACAGATCGGTGCCAGAAAAGGAGCGTCTGGCAGAAAAAAGGAAAGTGCCGGTGAGCTGGCACTGAAGCGATGTCAGCCCTGGACTCCGGGACAGGGACGTTCCCTCTCCAGCTGTTTCCAGGGGAGGGGGAGAACCGCTCCTCCTCAACAGCTCACGTCCTCAAATCTGTCCCTTCCTTCTCTCGAGAAAGACGGGTACTGGCAGCAACAACCATGAGCATGTTTCTATTACAAGCCTGCAGTATACAATAATGTAGGAGAGATACCACTTGAGGCACGTTACGAAATTAGCAGGGTTACAGAAGCATGCTTTGCAAGCTTCTAGGAGTGCTTAGAATTAAAATGCGTGCCCAGATGCAAATCCTAGCTCCTGACACGGAGAGCAATACCTGCTGCTTTAACAAATGACAGGAATAACAAAAGAGGCCATACATAAATGACAGGAATAACAAAAGAGGCCATACATAAATGACAGGAATAACAGAAGCAGCCGTATCATGTTAATTCGCGGTTGCAAACTGATAGCCATCCATGGGGACAATAAAGCTGCATAGCAGATCGAAGCATATTAGTGGCTTTGTGATTTAAGCCTCAGGGTTATAACAGCCTTACCACAGGCTGAAATCCCAGGAGTGTCAACTCTCCCTTCTGGAAAGAAAAAAATGAGTATTATGCAGTTGGTTTTGCATGCTTCTTTCAAACAAGATAGAGCTTTAAAAGTAAAGGGTATGATTATGTGTCTGATTCCAAAGCACTTTTTTTAAAAGGGAGGGAGATTGCTTTTATTTTCCCTTTCCTCCTTGTTCTGCAAAATGATCCTAACAAGTCGTCGTGAAACATGTAGTAATCCCCCAAATTATATATATATGGACATGTATGTACACGTATATGTGCACGCATGATATTGTATTAACCCTACATGAGAATAATGTATCATTCCCAATATTATAGAGAATATATTGTGGCTTCAATACCCTTGCAGATTAGACAGCAATTAGTTTGGGGTTAAGTACGTAGGAGTAGAGAAGGCATCGCAGGTGCTGCACGTACTGTGTCGCAAATCTGCATAGCAGTCAGGCTGAGCGGATGCTCGGGCATTGCATGCTTCTCCCTGGGTACCAACTACACCCTCCATATTCCATTTCCCGTTAACGGGTCCTTTGCCCAGGTCCCAGCCACAGCTCTTAGCTAAGCACAGGCAGAAGTGGGAGTCGTCAGAAAGTCTGAGCTCAGTTTGGAGGGGCTTATCCATCTGGCAAACAGCCTCACTCCAGTGGTAAATTGTCTTACACTTGGCCAGCAACCTCGGGGGCCAGATGCCAAAGCATAGAGGATATTTCCCCAGCAGCAGCTAAGCTGATGACTGCACATAGACCTTCTGTTGCCAGCTCTTCAGTTGTTTCATGTCTAGTGAGAAGAGCTCCCACAGCTGCCTTGTCCTCCTAGATGCTCGATGCTTTTGACTGACACTCTGTAATATTGCAGGAGAATTTATTACAGTTTCCTGGTACAGAGTTGCTGCTCTTTGTCACTTTGAAGTGAAACACGTGCTTATGTGCCATCCTTTCTTTTCCTTTTATCTTTCAAGACAAAGTTGTGCTGCCTGATCAGCCCTAGATACCCCTTTCTTTTGAATGTACCCTTCTTCAAACTCCTCTTGCACAAGCAGCCCTTCTACCAGCACCATTCAAGGTCTGTAAGGTATGGCATAGCAAAGTTACTGACCTAACTGCTAGTTCCGAAGGAACGTACAAAACATTATGGTAACATGTAAGCGAAGGATTTTTTAGTCTTTTATTCTCCCGTTTACAAATAAACCTCACTTTTTTAGGGTCGCAAGGCAGAATTCAAAGGGCTGAAACTAATATCAAACCACTGTTTCCCCTTGACACTGCAATTATGTGTTATCCGTAATGCATCAAACAAGTAATGACATGAAATTTAATATCACTACAGGGCTGCCATACATTATTCATTAAAGGCTAAAGGTCCTAATAACAAAAGCATGTGCACTGCTATCATCTTTCCTAATGAAACCATCCCCCTGAAGCCAGCAGAGCAACTTCTCAGGGTCAAATGTCGCCTATATTTGCAGTTTCAGGTCGTAGTTAATTGTACAGATTTCTAAGTTCGTTAAAAACAGAGGATGGGAACTCCCAATGACTTTTTATAGACCACAGAGCATGGTCAAGATCTGCTGGTGTTACCTGGCTGGATTCATCCCAGCTCTGCTGTGGCGGGAGAGCCCTGGGAAGCGCAGCTCGGCATAACTATCCCCGACAAAGGTCTCCTTGACCCTTTACAGGATGCGGCACATAGCTGCTGCCAGAGTTTGCATTTTGTAGCCAACCTGCAACAACAGAGCTTCTATGGGGCAAATCAAAACTTTCACCTAATGTCAGCAACTTCCCATCGGCCCCTGTATAAATTGCCATGGACTCTTGTGTTAAGTAAACGTCTGCTAAATCACGCCTTTGCTCTCTATACGATTTGGATGAGTTTATTATACATGAACGCATACTAAGCAGTAAAGATGGTGATGGTAATTCATTTTCATTGTCTAATATCCTCTTTGAGGATCGCAGCATAATAATAATAATTAAAAAAAATCCAAACCCTTGAAAATATTAATATTGACTTTCTACAAAAGCCTTCTGTCCGTCAGTCTCGGTTATTAACAGCTGTTGTGTCTTCCTGCATTGTTTCATAAAAGGTTATGCCCCAAACCATCTCTCGCTTGGCAGTAAACACGTATTAATTAAAGATATTGAGCTGTGAAAATTTCACAGAAAATAACCACGCCGATACTCATGCGAGATTGTTTCAACATCAGATTATGAGTTGCAAATAATTGATAAACTGTGCCATCATCACTAAACCAGCTCACCAGCGCTAATCACATTAAACTCTCACGCATAAGCATGTACTGTCGATTGATGTAATTTCTGGAATAGATTCAGAAAACAGTCACTAATGTGTCAGGCATTTACAAATGGTCCCATTCAACAGCAAGGGAGAGTGTTTGGCTTTGTTTCCAGCTTCCAGAGCAACAAGCAAATTAAAAAGTGCTTGTTTCAGCTAAAATATGGCAAACTTGTTACACTGCACTATCTCAGTACATTGACATTTCTTCTACAGATCAGAGATAGCATTCCCAGCATAATGCAAGTTTCCATACAGATTTGCGTTCAAGGATTTGAGAGACATTTATAGCAACATGATGAACCTCAACAAGAGTTCCCATTACTGTCCTCAGTTTTACACGTGGTTTGTTAATATTTCTGTCTCTGATTGCTGTAGGACCACAGAAGATCCACAGACCCAAACAATATGAACACCGGCCAGGAGCAGCCTTCGTCAAAGACGTCCCCTGGCCCAGGGGGTTACGGTCCCAGCAGATCTGATGGAAACAGGACGAGAGAGGCAGGAGCTCAGCTGTTGTTCTGCAAGGGAGAAGCTAAAGATAAAAGCGACTGGCTCAAAGCGCAGAGCAGACCCTGGATCTTCTCCCTCTGCCTTGGACTTGAGCTTCAGGATTATGTTTTCTGTGATGACGGAATGAACTCTGACAGACTAAATCAGAATAATCCTGGCCCCAAGAATTACTTTTGTAATTGAAAACAATTGAGAGTGCAGCATGGTTTTTTTCCCTTTTTTCCTTTTCTTTTTTTTTTTTTTTTTTTTTCCCTGAATGAGTTATTTTGTGGTTAAGCAGAATGTTGGCCCTACTCCAGCAGGAGGGAGCACATGGATGAGTTGCTGCCATTACATCTTGTCTAGGCAGCCGAGATGCTTTGGGAAAACACCTGTGATGCAAGTACACGTCATGCTCGTGAACTTCGCCAAAGTAAACCTCTAATCCATGTGAACACTGCGCTGCTCAGTCCTTTCTTCTTTCCCCCCTTTTATTACCAGAGCCCTTCTCCGCTAATTATAGAATAAAAAGTAAAGCTGTACTTAACCTCAATGCAGCCCCACAGGCAGGACTTGCTCACTCAGAAAAAAAAATGGAATAAACATCCTCATATTCTTTTGACGTTCAGCACAAATTAAAACAGCCCGAGCACGGGCTGGTGGCCAAGTGCCAGGACTGCAATATTCCGCAACTGGAAACACTCACTTCTAAGTTTCTGAACTTGAGGTCTCGTTATTGCTGTGCGGTGGCAACTCGTTGGGCAACTGCTGGGCTTCACAGAGCACATTCCTCTGGTTTGTCTGAGGCTGCTCTTGGGCAAAAAATGCTTTAAAGTGAAGGCTTCAAAAGAAGACAAAGGGAAATCCTTATTCTCCCATGAAAGATGCTAAGGATTCTAAATTAAAAATAATAAGACCAGAGCATGTTCTGTGTCCAGAGACTGCAGTACCACTCTGCCTGAGCCGTGGTACGAGGAGGTGACGATGCCCGATCCTGCTCTGTCCCTTTGGCACTGATCTGCGGTGAAACAGCAGCTGAAGCTCTGCTGGGTGCTGCAGAATAAGTGCCATATCTTTCTATACCACTGGCCTGGCCGCTTCTGCTCCGGACTGGAGACCCAGTACGCGGCAGAGAGGCAGAGGCAGCTGCAGAAGTGACGCTCAACACAACCCGGAGCAGCCAAGGGCTGCTCCAGACTTACGCACTTACTCGGCTCCTGGGCACGCAGCACTGGAGCGTATCTTTAATCCGTGCATCCTGATAACTTCCAGCAAAGTACTCCATTTTAAAGGTAGGAAAACACAGATCTATGAAACGAGGCCACAAACGATCCTGCTGACCTCCGATCGTACAAGGAGCCTGAGGAAAGCTGTGCCTGCGGTACGCCAAGCAAACACCTACGTCCAAAACTAACTGCTGCGGTCCCAAAGACAGGGAAAGCAAGAGGTGGTTTAGAGCCATTTGTGTCATGCTTATTGTAATGGCACAGCTGAGAAACCTATCAAAGGCTTGAGGGTGAGAAACCAGTCTTACTAAGCTGACAGGAAAATGATGAGTTTAAATTTGCACATTAATAAAGCAGAATTTTGCAGAGGCATGGGGCACGGTGTGCGTAGCAGGGAGGGAGATGTAATTGGTGGTAATTTTTAACAGATTGAAGCAAAGGAGAGAAAAGTGATAATTGGGAAGGCTAATACAGTCCCCATAAAAGCGTTAGTATCAGAGATTTTAAGAAGAAATGTAATCGTGAGAGCATGCATGAAGAAGTGGAGAGTAGCAGAGATTTTTAATCATTATAGAAAACATCTGGTTTTGCTTTTTCTGTTACCTCTGTTCCAGCTAAGTGACCTCTGGGAGCAGAACGATGCATGCACCATCTGGGGACATTTCTCCCATCATCATCAATACTTTTTGTTATTAGTTTCCTGTTAGACCCACAACGTACTAGGCATTTCCACCCTGAAAGAAATTCAATTCCAGCCTCAAGATGCTCAGTTTCTTTGTAAATAATATAAAATTAAAATAAATAATATAAATTAAGTTGGCTCCTTTCATTTGTGAAGAGCGCTCTATCAAATAAAAAAGGAAGACAGAAGTGCTTCTGAAATAAAACCCTTTTCATTTCTTTCTAAAGGGGATCCAATTAAAATTCTGTCATGGTTGTGCCTGCAGTAGCATTTTAGTTAGGAGCAACAGCGCAAGCCTTGGCACACAAATTGCTGATGGTGTAGGTCTAGGAGCCTTTCCACTGACCACCTCAGTCTGCTCTTCCATTGCACCGTATTACTTGCTAACGTAGACATAGCTTTTTTTATATAATCCCCGTAGGCACATGCACTTAAGTATCGTTTTTGAATAAATAAGTATCTGAAAAATTACCAAATTATTCAAACCAGGTTGCAGACCGGTTTAGAGTCTGGTGTTTTGACCGCAAAGTGAAGTGCATTTTTGTTACCAAACACTGAGCATCCCAAAAGATCTGTTGCCATTCGCATTATGATTGCCACAGGACCTAATTCAAAGCTCATTAAACTCACTAAAGGAATTCATTGGACTGCAGTGTCCTTCCTTTCAGCTCATACTGCTT
The DNA here is from genome assembly GCF_035582795.1 of Mycteria americana. NCBI lineage: Eukaryota > Metazoa > Chordata > Aves > Ciconiiformes > Ciconiidae > Mycteria > Mycteria americana. The sequence goes on along the minus strand of NC_134369.1, from coordinate 6,833,884 downwards.
TACATGTTTGGGTAGGAGGGAAGGCAGGAGAGGTTTAACCAACACAAGTTTTTCAGTTCAGGAGGACAAAATCAAATTTTTCGTGTATACAAACCAAATGAATATCACCTCTTCTCTCTGACGCCGGCTAGATTTCTTTCAAGTGACACAAGGAGGCACAAAAAGGCAGGTTTTGGTTCCACATAGGCCTGCTCCTGTAAAGCTCTGATCACCCTCAGCACCCCTGATACAAGTAGGAAGACAGTTATCTTACTCGTGCTAATGCGTGATGAACTCTTACACTTGTCACTCCATTAAAAATACCCTGTACTACATATGGCAATATAATCTCATAAAAAGGGAAGAGAAGATAATTTATTAAATGAAAATAAAATGGATATTTATATATTTTTAATTATTCTTCACAAAATTTGCATCAGTATGGCAAAAACCTCAGCTTGTAAAGCCATTTCAGCATGAAAGAGCACGTGGAGCTTTATGCCTGAGGAACAGTTATAACTATGAACACAAACCACTTTTCACATATATAAGCAAATTTATACGTGCAATTATCCTCCTTCAGTTACACAATTGTAATTTTTCTAATGACACAAACAGCCTCACAGTCTTGGCAAAATGTGTTCCTGAGCTTTGCGTGAGTAGTTTAAGACATTACCTTTGATTTCATTGCTGTTGGACCTGTGAAGTTCTCCACCACTAAAAATTTTCCCTATTTATTACAGCAAAAATAACTAAATGAAAATACAGATTCAGAATAACACAGCGGTTTCAGCCTGCATCCATTTCCCTCTGCCATGGAAGGCCTTTCAGGGTCACATTATAGCCACGGTCGCTGACGTGCCTCTAACGGTGCCAGCGTTAAAGGCTCAGCGACAACTGCCCATCGTGCCAGATGTGACTACAAGTCCTCTTATTTGTGCTGCATTGTTTAAAGAAACATAACCGAAGGGTGAGAAAGAGTTCTGGTAGGGTTTTTAAGCTGGAGTCACAACTATGCGGTTGCTGCCAAATTGCTTTCAGCTGGTCACTGTCCCGAATGCGCAGGACGTTTATCATCCCACTCACTAAAAAAGGCCTGAGCATGCAAAATGCCAAAAAAATCCCTAAACAAACAATGAGTGAAAAATTAGCATTAAGCATAGCAGTTTTAAGTTACGGAAACGTATATGTTTTGTTTTGCTTATGATGACAATGATGATAAAATTTAAGAGGCTACTTTTGCAAATAATAACAACAATGAATAAATCAAGTACCAAGCATAAGTGCCAAAGAAAGAAAACAGCCACACTCAACAGAGGCAAATACTTTAGGAGGAAAGGCGGCCGCTTGAAAGAATTGCGAGGCGTAATGACTGCAGAATGCATTCAGGTAAGCAGCGTCTTTCTGCTTAACTTTGCAGGTATACCCCGCTGCAAAAAACTTGCAATACAACTGCATTTGAAACACATTACCAAGACAGATGCATTTTAATTTTACATAGGAGAGCACTCCCTCTGACACTGAGATGGAAAGTTAGGCCCCTATGCTGCTAGGAATGGGTTTTTTTCCTCCTTCTTCATGCTGGGGCCATAAGAATTACTGTTCAGTTCAGTGTTGTGGAGCACTCCCTTTTGGAGAGGGATAGTTAGGGCAAAACGGATGCAAGAATGTGTGCGACTCCGCGGTGCCGGCGTATACTAATTGCATAAGGAATATACGGGGTCCAAGTGAAACACTGGTTGAAATGGCGTTGGAAATAGGCACGGACATGTGCTAATATACTTTGCTGAATTTGCAACTATACATAGCATTTGGAGGAAGTTTAGCCCAAAATCGATGCTACTGTTTTTCCTTAAAAAAAAAAAAAAATCTTAATAGTTCAAATAAGTGCCAGAAAAAGCCTAGAGAATTTAATAAAATATATCTCCTCCTGATGTCCTCTTCAAGACATTTCCAGACTATAAAGTTTGGAAATGGTTAAATGGTTAAAAACATCTACAGAAAAGATCCCATTGTCTCTCAAAACTCAGTTTTTGGAATAACTCTCTCTCTATATATATATACACACACATACACTACAATATATACACTATATATATATAAAATAGTATATATACTATAATAGTTTTTATACTAGATATACTATATTACCTTTTTTTACATATGTATAAAAAACAATCTATGTTTCATCCTGTTAAACACGTTAACATTTTAACAGATCAGTGAAAGGACAGAAAGTATAATTTAAGAAGTATGTTTTTTACTGTAGCATTTAATGGAAGAGATATCAAGAAATTATGTACTGTGAGTTTCAGTAATGTGTAGCATATAATAATCAATGAAAACTAGAGACATTTCAAAGTAACTTCTAGTATTTGGCAAAGAATGACATCCCTATAAAGTTCTGTTGTCTATGGGCTTGATCTTAAATAATATGGTCCCATTTATTTCTCTAAGAGTGTAATCAAGGACTGTTTTTTGTTTGTTTTATTAAAACATTAAGCTTATATTTGACTTATTTGTAGGAAAAAAGTTACTAAAGTATATAATGGTATACCATAACGTCTATAATTTTTAGGCAGTGCAGCAGGTAGCATTATATGTGGCTGCTGTTAACGGTTATTAAAGCCAGCACCCAAAAACCTCAGCAGAAGGTGCATATCATGTGATGTACCCATTGCCAAAGCGCATACGTGTTTTGGTGAACAGATGAGTGTTTGTGAACATAAACCTACAAAATCTGTTGGCAAATTACAGCAAAATTCTCCAAGGCCTGTAAAAAACCTTGTGTACCCCTTTTCTTCATTTTTGGATCTCTGTGCTTTATTAAGTGATAGAACTGGAACATGCCTCCTCTTTTTTTTTTTTTTCCCTCTGGCTGATTTTACTACCTTCTGCTGCTCTTTTTTTTTAATTTATGTCGTGCACATGAATGAAGGAGATTGTCCTTAGCTGGGCAAGCAAGCTAGTGCATTTCAGAGAATTGGTTTCTATTCGTAAAACACCCGGCTGGCAGCTTCTGTTCAAAGGCATTAGAGCAACGCGCTCGTGGAAAGGCATCAAACCAGTTCTACACAGGGTCACATCTTCAGTTTGGAGACAGGGATTTAACGTCAACTTTTGGAGGCGAGATCACAACTGCATTTTATAGTGGTTCATATCCACTGCTCAGGCACTCCGAGATAAGCAGTTTGCTGCGATGAGATGAATTTATGCACCCGTATTAATGAATGCTAAGCACCAGAAAAATGGAAAAACTAGGCTTTATCCAGAGCTAAGTATCTGATCCATTTCCCCCCCACTCGAGGACGAAGAAAGACATTTTGCAGATATTGGCTTGTACAAATGAATGATATATAAAAAAGGGCTTGCGCTCCTTGCATCAAAATCAAATGATCATGCACATCATTGCTGTATAAACAGGAAAGTACAGATACATCAGTATATGCAAAAAAAAAAAAAAAGAAGCAGCAGCCTCAGAACGGTGATTTAATACGTATAGGGAAAATCCCTCAAAGTTTAGATTAAAAAGATTGTAGATTAACAACAGTATAATAGGCAAAACTCTTGCAGACCCCAGCTGAGGAAGCGTTTGGGGCTACAAGGACATCTATATTTGGGGCTACAAGGACATACATTACACAGCATCAGCCTGTGTGCAAGGCAGCGCTGCCTTCATTTTAGGACTGCATTTCCAGGGAAACAAAAGCCGACGCAGCTCAAACGTGTGCTCTGAACTCACACTTCATGCTGACAACATTTTGATATAAAGCACGGTGACAGCTTCCCCCCCACTCCCCTCTCAGGAGTACCTATAAGCAAGGGATGTGGCGGATCCTTCTAGATCTCATCTACCTCTAGGTTTCGGCTGCTACCGCTGTGCTTTCACTGCAGGCATAGTCCAAAACTGCTAACTTCATTTTCATTCAAAAAGGCATGGCAGCCACTGAGATTTGAATCACATGAGTGCAGAGCAAACATAAATTTGGAACGCATGAGCAAAAAAAAAAAAAAACCAACAAAAAAACCCAACCCCCAAATTTTATATTCTTTCAAGTAGATTTTTTTTTTTCCAAACTGGAACTATTTTTAATCCTATTTTCTCAGTGTTAAATATACCTTGCCTAAAGCAGGGGAAGAAAAAACTCTCTCCTTCATGCCTACAAATTAAAGTTGCTTCCTCTTTATTTGCACAGGCCACTAAACCATTCCTATGTTCTTTATGCTGTAAAAGGTACAGCTTGCACAAGGAACTGTTATATCTGGATTACATCAAGTAATATTCACTCCAGCTTGCAGACGGCAATTTCCTTGCCAAGTTTTATCTTATTAATCCCTTGGTAAGCTGAAAGGAAAAATATCTGGTTCTAAACTCTTCATAAAACGAAGAAGGGAAATCCATGCTTTGGGGGAGGAAAAAAAAAAAAATCTAATCTGTGGAATTTTAACCATATTTATGAACACTGCTGTTTCAAGAGAAAGAATAGGAAAAGCTGGAGTAAGTTTTGGCTACTTATAAATACAATTAATTACAATATTTATATACGATGGATGTTTAGGACATTACGGTAAGTCCAGATTCACATCAGTGTGTCTTAAAAAAATAATTTGCTCCAGATATTTTAGGTATTACCTTTCACCTACATATTGTAAAATTCATTACCTAAACTTCTCTGGCTGAATGAATGTAAAACTGACATAGATGTATGTGGAAACAATTTGCCTTAGGTGAAGACATTCCAATACAGGCATGGAAAAACTGCTGAATGTGCACACTTACACTTTATGACAGGAGGTAACACTTGGCATGTCGTTTAATTTGTATCTTTAATATAAAATGTATTCATTTTTTCCCTCTGAGAAACAAAATGTAAACTTTAATTAGCACAACCCATCAGGATAAACTGACTACTATCCAAAGGTCATTAGCAATAGCGGCTGTAAGGCTTTTTGGCTGGTGGGAATCTTGAGTAACAATTTTGCAGTAGGTTTAGGTATACACGTGGGTGTGCACGCAGTGCAGCGGGAGGCGAGGAGAGCAGCATCATACACGGCAAGAACAGCGTAGGTTATTCAGTTACTCATTATCAAGACAGCACTGAGAAGATGAAACTATTTAGTTACTGCAGGTTAGAAAATAATAAAAAGGGGGGGGGGAAGAGTATAATCTCTTAGGAGGCTGTGCAGCTGTCTCCCACGTAGCACTTGTGCTCAGCCCAAGCAGCCATGTGCCTGTTTGGGTGGGTTTGGCAAGAATAATCCCAGCTGTGGGTTGCTGCATGGGACGATGCCTGCCCAGAAACTCTGCAACAAGTCGAAGTATCACCAAAGCCCTCAAGTCCACGGACACCCACTACTGCTGAAGGTGGGCCCCCAGCCTCGCGCCAGCTGCCCAGGGTAAGAGGGCTTTGGGAGCCTCGCAGCCCCGCGGGCGCTCCCCTCTGCCCTGGCCCCAGGCGGCGGGGCATCCCCTCCTCCCCCGCGCCCCAGCCCCACCACGTAACGCCTGGGGGTCTTAACGAGAGACTTATCCGGATGAGTACATTAATAGTCTGGCAAACTCCGTAGCGGAACTCGGAAGCGGACCAGAGTAAATCCCCTGCCAAGTGCATACCATTTGTGACATTGTGTCCTCAGCTCCCATTGTCTCACTCCGTAGATCTGCTCCTCCTCTACCTCAGTAGCAATGTAAACATTTTTAATACAAACCATTTCCAAACTTGAGTGATGAAATTTGGGTTCCCAATTTGATTTGACATATCTACATAACAGGCTGGGAAAAAGCATTCACAAAGCTTCCCTATGGACCAGTTATTTTTGAGGCTCTTAAAATTTTGGAGGTATTTATGCAACTCGGACACCGACATTCAAGTGCACAAACAGAATGAATTATTAATAATCTAACAACTAATCAAATGACAGTCATACAATCTCTGAGCAGTTTTCATATCATAAGTACAAGTAACAGATTAAACGATAAGATAAACTTGTGAAGCTGTGGCAGAAAGTCTGTAGTCATGATAAGTATTCTGAATAACGATGCAAGAAGTTGTAAGAAAATGAGTCCAAACGCTAAACTTAGATTAGTAGGAAAAAGGAATAGATGTAGACCTGCTATAGATCTTTTCTATATTATTTCTGGTTATACACTTGATGTGAGCTACACTCACACAAAGAAAAAGTAGTAGAGAGCTTCAGTACATTTTTGAAGGGAAAAAGTGCAAAAAGTAGGAGGGTTCAACTGATAATCAAATAGGAAGCTTCACTGCATTGCGTGGCTTTGCCTTAAACAAAGAGGAACTGGACTCTGAGCACAGAAAATTAATAAGAAATTCATTTGGTTCTAAAGAACAACTGGCGGGTGCTGAAGAGCTCTTCCAAAGAGAAGATAAAATTTTAGCAGCGTGTGAACTGAGTGTTTACATTAAAGCATAGCACAGAAATACCACAAACTGGAAGGATTGTAATTCTGAGAAAGCAAAGGAGCTACAAAACATGAGCACGGCGATAAAGAGCTCCAAAATACACACATGGCCGTGGTAGAGTATTACAAGAGGAAGGAGAACACTTGGCAGTAGAAGACTTCTTGACATCATAGTTACCAACTGGACATGGTGGAAAAAACCAGTGACCCCTCTTTATAAGCTATACAGGAAGGGAAATTTGTAATAGAGATGGGAAAAGGGTTCAGGATGCTCAGATAAGCCACAAAATGAATGCACAGTGCGTATTGCACCAAACGAGATATTGAAAGAGACCCAAAGGGACTCTCCAGCAAATATATTAGGAACCAGTAAACTAATTCTTAAACTTTTATATTTTTTTTTTCTCTTAGCACCAACTAATTCACCTACTGAGAAAGAAAACTACTGTTGACTCTGGTCAGTTGATGCGAATGCCTTACAAAATGACTTGGCATCCTTGTGGAAAGGTGTATGTGAGAGCTTATTTTGCTCTGATAAGGAACGCTGGTGACTAATACTTGTATGGACTTCTTTAAAGTTTTGTTGGCATAGGCTGGTGCATACTTTGACAGGTAATTGGAACCTCTGAAGCCCATAGGCAGGCTCATGAAACCGTAACAAAGCTTCCAGAAGAAATGACATTATAATGACACTGAGAGAAAGAATCCCAACTGGAACGGCAAAAAAGTGACCAGAGATGCGAATTCTTAACCTCTGCATTTCCAAGTAAAGGAGGGCATGCTGAGAAAAGGTTTACATCTATAATTCTCCCAGTTTCATGATTTCTTTCATTTTGCCATCAAGATTTGAATCTGTAAAAATGGTTACACATCTGTATACCTTAAAAGAAGGTCCTCCCATGCTTGGTATGCACTGAATTGTGATGGTTGCGTTTGTGTTTTTCAGTGCCAGGGCAAGTCAACAGCCTGCAGTCCCCTCGCTGCTGGTCTCCGGGTACAGTGTCCGTACAGGGAGGCACAAAGGACATGTGCATTTCCCTCCCTGCATTACTCAAAATGAGAATTTTGTGTAGGGTTTATATATATACATATATATATATATATTTAACCTTCTTTATATGCTGCTTAAACCCCTCTAAAGACATTTCTAAGAGTAGTTAGAGTCCACAGGGCAAACATGTTCTTGGTACTGACTTTATGAGCATTTTTAGATGCAAACGAGTAACACCTCAGTAAAATCACGTTTCATTATTGCTTACTTCATCAGAATCCAACTTAACCCGCGCTCTCAGAGGTCATTGCTACAGTGGCAAATGGTGTGCCACTGTCCCCCCGGGCTGGTGGGTGCAAATAGCGCTTGGCACAGTCAAAGGCAAAAAATGTTTCACTTGGCATTAAGTAGCAGTCCAGCCTGGGTGCTCAAGCTGCGCATGGCCAAGGGCAAACCAGCTATTCAGCTGTCTGGTTAGTTAGCTCCAGTGTGCTAAGTGAAAATGCAGGTTTAAACACTGGCATACAGCTCTATAATGTATAGGATTTCAAGAAGAGTTAATTTTTCCTGGCAATCAGTTTTCTTCTATAGTATCCCACTGCCTTAGGAAATCTCTCAAATACCCTTTAGCGTGAACTATATGTCTACCAAGAAAACATCTTTCCATAAGTGATATACCAGCACATTTAGGATCGTTCCTGCAGGGTTTTCTTAGATGATACTCAATAACACTAGTTAGAACAACAATATTGAATAAATGCCCAGATACACAGGGCTGCATTTCTTCTGTGTTTCCATTGCTACGATTCTCGTAGCCCCTTGTATGAATAAATTAACTTCCCTTTTTGAGAAATCAGTAAACCTGTTTTAACATGCTAAGTTGCTTGTACCATGGACTGATTTTTTGTTTGATGGGACGCACCCAAAATCAATCCCTTTATAGAAAAATAAAAGTAAGCTCGGTCATTGCTCAGCCAGCAATATCTCTAAGACTGAGCCACATTCTGAAACCTGACGTCCCATCTCCCTGCACACACACAATATCTTATTTTCATTGTCACACTAGACTGCTAAAGCATACAGTTAAGTGGAAGATGAATTTTCCAGATTTCAAAACTCTGTGTGAACCACTACAGAGACACATGCATATGGTAGCATCCCTATGGGACAGGTGATTAAACCTTCACACTGAGATGAATGCTATGCGAACTCAAAATAGCAAAGAGGTGTGGTGTAACTTAAGGAGGTCCCCAAGTGCTCTGAATTCCACATTATATCTCCTAATCATGAAAAAAATACAATAAAGTACTGTGTGGATATTAGCAACAGATTCCTCTTCAGGCAGCCCTTCCACTAAGCACCCGTCTTTTCCTTCATTTGAATGGTCTTAGCAGAATATGTCCTTAATGGTTACTGGAGCAATTTTTTTTTAGGGCTTTATCAGATCCCATTAATGGAAAAGCTATTTCAGAAGCCTGAAGCAAGTAGTATATAACAGTTATAAAAATCAGGTGCCACAATTAGAAAAAAAAGAGTAAATGGAAAAAAAGAGACATCTGTTATGCAGTCTGCTAGAGCCGATCATAAATCATTATTAAAGTAACTTTATTAAGATAGATGAGTTAAGCCTGTTTTATCTGGTTATGGGTAACAAGTTTTGCATAGCTGAAGTAATATTTTGTGCTTGGGGTACTCCTCCTCTATCTTCTACTTCTGATCTCTTTTACATACTGCATTGGGATGAACTACTCCATAGGAAATGGATATTTTTCTCCACTGACTAGATCTAAAACAGAGGTCTTCATGTGGATTTTGTTTTATACAGCTTTTATATGGCATTATCTTTACTTATGAACTCAAATGCAATATTTTAATGTAGCCCATTCATATTTATAGAGCAGGCTGTTACAGAAAAGAAGGCAATAGCAACCACAAACGTAGCGCTGCACGGCAAAGGTGAGAGGTTCTCATGCCTGGTGTGCTTCAGAAAACACCGTGTTTCTACATAAAAGAACCAAAACCATCAGGCCTTTCTCCAACCCTGAGTTAGCATTTACACTACCTGACAGGCAGTTAAGTTCCCTGAAGTAGAAAGATGCTTTGCTTTGCTCGCAGCATAAGCGCACGCCACGGCACGAGGTTAAGAAACAAAGTCCTTTGCTTCTACCGGGGAGTCTTCCAATAACCGAAACAGCTATCACTTTGTTTGCCTCGCAAGCTTTGGTTCCTTAACGAGCATAACACACATACGATACAAAAAGAATGATGCAGGTATGGGCAATATTCATGTATTTCAGTACCATCAATTTTACAACAAAGAAAAGTTTTCTTTCCAGGCTTTCTTTTCCAGAAGTGAAGTCCTTCCCTGACTTATCCATAAATTGGTTGTTTAGGGCATAAATCAGTCCAAAATCTGAAGCCATGTAAAATCTACCTTTCTTAGTTCCTGATCCGTTGGCGTTTTTAAGACTGTGTTTATAGTCAGATGTGAGTTTAAAGCTGTCATTACTGGACCAAAAGAAAAAAAAGTATTAAAGTTGTGCAGAACACATGCATAGGTCTGTGCTAACAGGGCACAGGTGCATCCCGTACTCAATATATACATCCATATGTACACATACACAAACACATAAGATCGCAGGATGGGTCTAAAAGAGCCACTCAGAAGAGTCCTACTGTTGAATGACGTGAAAACAATATCGTTGATTACATATATGCATGAAAAGACTGCACTTGCATGTAACAGTATTTATTCAAGCTATTTTTCAAAAAAAAACGGCATTAAATCGCTACCTGCTTTACCTCTTTACAGGAATGGAAAGGTGACATAAAATAAATTAAATAAAAATAATAAAATTAAAAAAACCCATAAAAGTCACATTCCTCTGACTTCCTTTCAGTCTGAATTACTAAATTCCCATACATTAGCATAAGTAATGCCTGAGCCTTAGGTCTGAGCCCAGACAAGCTGCCTAGGAGCTCGGCTAACTGCTCCTGTTCAGCAGTAAGAGTGAAAGCTCTCTGGCCATTATTCAAGAGTGGTGGTCAGGTTTAAATCGGGTACAATTTATTGTATATCATAATTTTTGACTGAAATAAAATAGTATTGAATAGGAGATTAACATGGTGACAGGGCAATAAATAATTTTGTGTCATTTCAAATGTGAGGTATGTTATTTTCAGAAAGTGTCAATGTGCTTGGATGCTTTCCGTTCCAAAAAGAATCGTGAGCCCAGTAGCTGTAACAACATGTTTAATAATGAAATTCATATAAAATATTGCTATAATAGATCACTGCTTGTGTTTATGATCTTTGAAGGATTTAACTATACTTGTTTATGTTTAGTGCTGCTTTTTTGTTAAATTAGATGTCCAGACAAATAGAAGATACTCCAGGAATATTTTCCTTTTTGTTTACACCACAGGAAAAGTCTAAAGCATCCGAAAGAAAGAAAGAAAAAATAAACGACTGGTGTCAGTAATCCCCTGCTCTGTTTGTGACGTCTTTGAAAAGCAGGATTTTATTACTTCAATTTCTCTTCAATTTTCTTTGCTGTTTTCTTTTACTTGATTTTTGGAAGTGTATATGCTAAAACTGGCTATTAGAACCTTGACTAATACAAATTTCTTTTTTTAATTCCCCTTCTTCTATTTACAAGTAGCACATGTTCTTCCATAGGTGGGAAAATCATGTTTTGGTCAACACTGAAACCCTATCTTCAAAGTATAAGATCCTTTTAAACAAGATGCTAGTTAGGCGGAGAGGGAATATGCGTCTCTGAAATGAAACTTGAGGTTGGTTGAGAGTCCCAGCTTCTTAAAAATGCAATAATCTTTTATTATCTTTATTATCTATATGTGTCCACATATACAGTAAGGGTGCTAAAAAAAGCAGAGATACATTATCAGAATCATAAACTGTGTCTCACTAAACTACAGCTGTCTTCAGATGTTTTTCGTATCAACTTTTCAATCAAAAGTGGCTACTTCAAATCCAAAAATGGGCTTATCAGAAGTAGATCCTTTCATAAGCACTGTAAACCAGTCAAACTTGAAGAAAAACTCCAACACCTGGAAAACGTTGTACCAAATATCTTGCTTCTGTTTAACTCGTATTTTCACACTAACTTTGGTGCTTTCTCTTGGAGATGTATATTGGCAAGTATTGCATACAAACTGTATGCAATAACCTGATGCTTTTGTTATGTGAATTGTGATAATAGGTGAAAATACTTGATGCTTCACCTTTATATTGCTTTATGCAGCGAAGTGTAATTTTTTTTACATTAATTAAAAATATTTATGGAAATTTATAAGCACGCTCATCACTGAAGTTAAAAAAATGAATTTTCTGTCTAAGTGTTTTAAAAAGGGAAGTTACAATGACTTCTTGAATTACTGTTAAGTTTAAAAAATGCTTTGAAAAGATTAAATATATATAAAAAACTTATTCCAACTTTATGGTTGGAAAGGAAATACAGGCATATAAAATATAAATCTGTACGGGTTAATTTAAACAGTTTTAATTTAGGAAGTTAAGCTCAGGAAATAGGTTATTAAAAAAAAGATAATGCTAAAGATGTTAAAGTTAAAACATTTAAGATCAAATACTGTTATTTTCTCAACAGCAAAGGAGAGTGCAAATATGCTGACTATATATTTAACCAACCCTCGAGCTATTTCTAAGACCAGCCTATTATGAAACTGCACCAATGAATAGTTAACCAGAACAAAATTAGAGTCCGGTCAGAGAGGAAAAAAATGTTTCCCTTCTGTGCGGATGTGGAAAGCTCCAGCCCAAGTCACCCTCATCCTCCTACTCCGACTGTTTCGCAGGGAACATCCTGTCCGCCGCAGCCCCCGGCCGGGAAAACCAACAGAGAACAGAAGGTGTGACCACATGCCAGCCCCACAGGCATCCCCGACCGGCCCGTCGCCTCCCCAAACCTCCCCTCAACGCGCGTCGGTGAGACAAGACTGCAAAGCCTGGCCAGTGAAATTAGACTCGACTTCTCCTACCAGTGAGTCTTAGGGAACAGAAATTCCACTGCATGAGAAACATTAGCAGTTCCTCCAGTGAAATACTGAAACACGTAGAGGTTATCGCAGGAGATAAAGCTTGAGTTAACGTTCGGTAAGCGGAGAGAGGCGCGGGGAAATAATCCGATCGCTGTGTCCCCCAGTGCAGCTTTTCCAACTAGTTGACAAATATTGGTTTTGCTCATATAGGAATAAATGAGAATTTCTTATATTTTTCTCATTTGTATTCTTACAAAGGTTATTCTTATTACAAAAGGCTAATCGTTAGAAGGAAATAGAATTTCCCTTGCTCAACTTCGTAACGGGTCTATACATGAAACGGGAACTGCAGATGACTTGGGGAATCGCTATGTTAACATATTGCAGGCAGATCTGACCTTTCATAGGCATTCCCAAAGAGAATGTATCTGAAATAATAATAATTTATTGATTTGGTTCTGTCATGCTTTTAATTTTCCTGTTCTTTAGTATTTAAAATAGTCAAAATTAATTATCGGGGAATTCTGGCTTGTCTTTGATCATCACATCGCCTGAGGGATGCTAGAAAGAACTTACATAACTAAAATAGCCAGAATCACATACTTGGAACAGCTTCAAAGGGAGACTTGTACCAAGATCCTTATTTTCTTCTCTGAGGATGCAATGTGATGCAATCAAGCAGTTACTTAAGAGAAATAAAAATGTTCAGTCATTGGATACAATACAGCTCCAAAGAAGCAGGAAAGGGTGGGGAAAGTCTTCATTTGTGGTTTGTTTGGTTTTTGGTTTTGGTTTTGGGGGGTGGGTTTTTTTTAATAAGGTCAGGAATGTCTTCTTTTAGGCATGATCTAACTTCACAAAGGAGAGCATTGCTATAATTTGAAAGGGAATAAGCTGAAGCTATAGGTCGAAACTATACAAGAGAAAGGAGGAGAAATAGTTAAAGATTTGAGAAAGGAAATAAATTTTTGAATTCCTGTGACACCATAAAGGCCTCCCTAGCATAACGGATTTCAAGACAAGTGATTTGGCCCAATAAGCAACTTTAGCAGGAGACAAGTTAGGCAGCAGAATATTGTCTTCGGAGGAACTTCACTGTGACGTGCCATTGCAAAGTCTGGGCAAGATACTGCACGGTAACTAAACTGGACATGAATTTGGAGGGAAAAACCAGTTTTATATCAGTGATGTGAAATCAGTCAGAATTGCACGAAGAACATGCTGCACAGAAAGATCACCAAGTAGGTGTTGTTCACTTAACCTCCTTGAGGAAGGATTTAGGGAAGAAAAAAAAAAAAAAGAGTATTTAGTTTAATCTTGAGTGTTTCTTTAGTGTATTCATATTGAGTCTCTCTATTTTATTTTCTATTTCTTCAGCATGGATTTAAGACAATGCATAGATTTATCAGCACTTTGTAGTTTGTTTACTCTGAAAATGGGTTTGCTTGTAAAATATTTGACACTGGACATATATGCCCCTGGATGAGAGGCACTTACACGTGCCACTCACACATCCCATTGAATTCAGGCAACTAAACTGAATTTACAGTAAAAGGGTACATTTCTTATTACTCAGCTAAACAAACAGGAGCCACGAATAGCCTAGAAGAGGAATACCCAGCACATACTTAGATGGGCCATCTAAGAAACAAATTCTTTTCATCACTCGGACTTGAGGGCATCTATTCCTTCTGATCTATTTAGATTTTTCATAGCTTATCTGATCAGATAGTTAAGTCTAGGCACTTAAAATTATTAGCTCTTGCAAACTATTAGGCTTCCTACCAAAAACATTTGACAAATAAAATATCAATTCTTATTTCAGTTTCTATCGAAAAAATAATAATGACAATAAAAAAAGTATCTTCACCCGAGTACTTTTGTTCTAATTCTGTAAGACTATGCCCTCCGTTAACCTTGTAAACAGCTCCCTGGTAATTACTGAAAGCAGGTACTGAACTAAATTTAATCCTTTTGCTTGTAGACTTATTCCCCGCTTATTTCAAAAGGCTTTCCACCGAGTTTCAGGGGAGCACGGCTTAGCTCAGTTGGGCGGCTTTTCAGCACCCGCTGCTAGCGCACCCAGAGAGTTTGCACCTTCTGGAGGCGGACGCTGTTTCGCATCAGGCAGCACCAACTTTCAGAGGTGAGGCAAAAGCTTGTGGGATTTTGCTTCTATTTTGGAACAATTAATGCAGACAGTCACTAAGACTATTATGGGATTTCCAGATAAAAATCCATATCCAAGTAACCGCAGGCACAACAACCACATCTCTTATTTACTTAACCAAAAATACACCTGTGAATTTTAACACCCAGCCTGCTATGTGTAGCACATGGGTAGCTGCGTTATTTATAGTGGTCTGTGCAGATGGCTGAGAGTCGTTTTCCCATTTGTTTACTTGCTTTTATTCAAATGGCAATTTCTGCAGGAATTTTCTCTTGCCAGCTAATATTCATGAGAATATATTCTTCATGAAGGAAATATTTTCTATAGGTGTTGTCTCAAGATGAATGACAAATGTAGTTTGCTCAGAAAGTCTTCAACATCAGCATAGAGGTGGACATGAAAAGCACAGCTAAATTGCAGCTCTAAGAAAACACTACAAAGCTCAGAAAGGCTTTTGGAAAACCAAAATTTTCAGACTTCACTTCGCAAAAAACCATCATGGTTCAACTTTTCTTCCTGACTAGGGACAATACCAACACGTCCCAGTGAAAAGAAATTCCGCATGATTGAACATGATTAATCTGTGATCACGGGAATAAAAAATTAGAGAGATACTGAGCTTTGTTTCCAACCTAATGAATCTCCTTTGGAGCTGCAGCACAGCAGCAAATGCCAAGTAGATGCGCTTTTCAAAATACTTATCTGAGTATTTCATCTGGGATGATGGCCATTTATTTTATTTATTAGTCTATGTGGAGCAATTTAAGTTTAATTTATTCCTTTTCAGCTAATCCACGCTAGAGTGATTTCTGATCCCATGTTGTGAAGAAGGTTGAAGATAAATTCTAGTTTCCTTGCAGTTATAAAACTATCATTTTTTTTCTCCTCTCCTTACAAAAAGATGGAGTACAAAACACACCGTACTCTTGAAAAAGGCACTGTGCAGCAGATGACCTTCCGAAACAAGTACAAGGAAATTTCTCAGCACAAATGTTTTTATATTTAGAGCTACACAAGTATCATATAACTAAACACGTTTGGGGTGGTTTGGTTTTTTTTTTTTTTAAAGGAACAATCTACATGCTGTTTTAGGGGGAAAAATAGTCTTTTCCGGAGATGCTTCAGCATGCCTTGCACCATCCTTTCCCTGGTAATCAAATCTGCACCGCAGTTACCTCCCTCCCTCGCTTCGCTGCAGAGGACATCACACCAGGACTGGGGCCCAGGCCAGGGGCTGGTTCCCGTCCCGCACCCAGCTCCGTGGGCTGGTGCTCTACAGTGGGTTCCCCTTTGCAGGTCTAATGAAGCACCAGTCTCAGCTTCTAAATTCACACTTAGCCAGTGACGTAATTTTTAACAAAAAGCAGGGTTTGTTGTGCTACGGCTTGCCTAGTTTTCCTCAAAGTTTTTCTTCGTCTCCCTCTTACTTCTGCCGTGCTTTGGTGTCTCCTTGTTCAATCAAGCCAGTTTCCTTCAGATGCTGCCTAAAAAATAATTTTCTCTGCTCCACCAGCCTGCCTTCACCTGTTATTGTGCGTGCACTGCTGTGTGCTCTTGTGTCTTCAGTTTCTTCTTAAAAGGGAGAGGAAAACATTGTAAAGAGGATGAATAAACCACAGAGAAAACATACCAGATCTCCATCCGGATCACAGTGGAAATCAACAATATTTTTCATATGATGAGCTCGTATCACTTTCCAAACCCTTCAAGACTCTTAACTCTTCCAAATGTGGGAAAGCAATCACATAAAAATTGATCACAAGTAAAATAAAAGTAAACCAAAGTTTTCTTTTGTTTTTTTCCCCGATAACAGCTAAAATGTATTTATGTTATTTACTTCTCTATTCCTGTTAAGAAACCTACTCCGATATCTTCTTTCTAGCTTATCAAGCTCCTGTGTAAATAATGGTCCTGCTGGCTTTCCTGTAGCATCCCCCTTTTGACTGTTGGAAGCAATCTGGGAACAGCAGGAAAAGCTGTAAGCTGAGGAAGAAGTCTCAATTACAGGACATATGTTGGCAAGTGTCAATGCAACGAACATCTGGTAAACATTGACTTGGCCAACTTAACCGCTGATGATGTTGTCAGATAATACTATGGGTAAGAATCACTTGTTTAGGGGGGGCCTTTCAAGACTCAGTAATTTGAAGTTTATCTAAAGCTGAATATGTAGAAAAATAAAGGTTATGCAATTGGAAAAGTTTTTAACAGGAACCTCTAATTTTTTCAAGGTTAGAAACTCCGGCAATTTTATATTTCCATTTTCAGTGGATATTACCTCCTTCTGAAGGAAAAAAGATTGATGATTTCCATTGAGGTTTATAATGTGTTTTTAAAAGTGTAATTACATATGCCAGATGTTCATTTTTGTCCTTCAGGGTTTATATAAACTCCCAGCAGGATTCAACGGGACTTGGCATCGAACAGCAAGTGGACAATCATTTGGGCTCTGAGCAATTACCAAAGTGGCAAGGAACTGAACATCAATTGCTAATTTTCACTTTCTTCTGGAGAAAACAGATTCTTTCTTGAACTCTTTGGAATAATTAGAAAGATCAGTACAACAAACTATTACTACATGGAGAAACCCAAGCTAGCTGAACCAGCCTATGACTACAGTGTCATGTGGTGGGATGGACTTGAATATCAGAAACAGCACAGTGTCTGGGCTAGGTTATCCTCCTAGAAAGGTTAAAAAATTGTAAACTCAATGGTTTGGGGTATCTAAAAATCAATAGATGCTTTTCAGAAAGCTTGATAGACATCTTGCAGTTCCTTCCATTAAAGGAGCCTTTGGGAGCTTTGCACAAGCCAATGAGAAAATGACTGAAGATGCCAGAGGCAAGATCATGGTTTTCTGCCTTTTTAAAATGAATCAGCCTGACAGAGACCTTCACCTGAAAATTAAAAATATATGAAGTTTCCTCCTGTACTTAGTAGAGGGGCAATCCAGAATTTTCTTGTATATTGAGATCATTAAGGATTATCTTTGAGGGAACTTTGATGCATGCATTATAATATTTAGTGCTATAGGCTGAGTAATCAGCTTATTGGCATTTCCTGAAAGTGATAAGAAATGAACTGAGCATCTCTCTGCTACAATAAAGGCACAATGTACTGAAGATAACTTGGGAGATAACGGAAGGCTTTGATTTTTATTGAGCTTATTGTACTCTGTTTTTATTTATTGTGGCACTTGCGACTTAATTTCAGCCTAATATGCTAATAAAATTCCATACTATCATTTATCTTGTCTGGAAAAGGTTTTATGGTAGCACCCTGGTATCGTATCTCTGTTCAGAGCAGAAGACATCTCTGTATTAATCATAAGCCTTGAAGAAATTAGTATTATAAACATGAAATGTAATCCATTCTGTACTTAGAGGTAAATATGCCCTGCTCCTTCTTGTAATACTAGCCCCAGGGCCCCCTGGCAAGCCAAAGGCTGTGGCCAGGTGCCACCAGTCCCCAGGCCCCACCTTAGCAAGGGGCATCCCTTCCACCAGGCTGGAACCTGCCCCCAGACAAGGACTCGTATACACAGAGCTACACCCCGATTCCTTTGAGGCACCACTGGAACAAGTAAGAGAAAAGACCTACCCCCTGCCTCCGTTCTTCTCAGACACTTAGTAATTGATTAAACGAGGCGTTCTAAACTGAAAAACAAAGCAGTGTTGGTGCCAACGCATTTTTACTACAAGCACTGTGATACTCAGGCGGTGTTCTTAAACCCTGGAAATGGGAGCCATTTATGTATTTCCTACCTTCTTCACTGTGGAGATGGCAACTTAAAGAGGATTTTTTTTTTTAACATTTAAATATTTTAAAAAAACATTTTAAAAATATTTATTTTTAAAAACAAAATCTTAGGATTTAGGAGCCCCAACTCATATTTTTAAAATACTAGCAATTTTAATCATAGAATAAGAAACAATAGGAATGATTGTTCACAAAAAAAAAAATCTCCAGATGAACTTTTTCAGGATGATGTATTCAGCAACTGAGATATTATTGCTAGCCCATATATTCACCATCCTAGCATGCAAAAACATATGGATGTAGTTATTAGTAACTTGAAGCTGCTTCTAAATTATAGTAAATTAAATATTTTTGGATTGTTGAAATTGCAAGTCTTTCAGACATATAAAACTAGAAGATATTGTTTGAGTGTGTTTTAATAGCATGAACTACTTATGATTTTCAAGCTAGCTTGTAAACTAAACATCTGCAGGAGTCAATCTGTTACAATAACAGGCAATTCAAAAGAGAAACAGTAATATTAAACATGAGGATTTAGAAACTGCTCCTTGCTCTTCCTTTACACGGTCCTTTCTCAAAGATTTATTTTACAGTTGTCAGTGTGCATTTGCTTGAACAAACCCTCTGATTTTATTTATTGATAAAACTAGAATCAAAGTGTAAACTGAAAAAAAAAAAAAATCTCAAATATTTAGCGAAGAAAAAAGAAGTTGCTACAACTTGCAAGGAGCAATCAGCTAGACCAAAGCAATTTGACGTAGGCAGCAAGAGCAAATGGCGTAAGTCCCATCGTGCTGTCAGCCAGAAAAATCCCCAAAACTCACTCAACCTGAACTGCCGTGCTACAGGAGAGGCTGAAAGCTTTGGCAAGGCTGAGCCAGGCTATGGTCCTCTCTCCGAACCGTTAATCATCTCCCCAGTCCTACACTGTCTTTGCTTGGGTCAACTGGGTAATCAGTTTGCAGCAGGCGTTGTCACGAAGGGTCGGCGGCTCGCCGGACCTGTGCCAAATCCCACGTTAGTCCCAAACGCCAGGCTGCTCCAGGGCAGTGCCACTAGCCACAGGACAGTCCCCTCCACAGAGAAAATATGGTTTTAGCTTAACAGCGTTACTCCAGCAAACACCCCAATGCACCTGAAAGCCTCAGAGCGTAACTGGCAGCAATCAGGCTGCCAAATGTGTCCACTCTACCAAAAAGGGGATTTATGTGCCCAGAAGGACCCCTCCACTGCCCCTCCCCAGGTGCAGATGCGTTGGTCCACAGCAAGCAGCTATCACCCAGATGCTGGCGCATTCAGAGCATTACAATCTCATGCAGCAGCTTTCCCCTAGCTAAGAAATAAAGAGCCTCAAGGACATGCTCTGGCATCCCTAAAGTAGGCAGCTGCCATGAACTAGAGAGGTGCGGCGAAGGGCTGAGATGCAAAGCTGAGGGACACTTGTTCTTTTTATTCTACGAGCGGGTCCAGATCTGAACAGGGCAGGCATGGTGGTCGTACGCAGGTTGGGGTAGCTCAGCTGCGTTTTCCATCTGGAGACCAGTAATTACAGACCTTTCCATTCAGAAATTCAGAGTTCAGAAAACCCCTCTGCCGCACCCTTGGAGGGGACAGTCCTGCCTGTGTTTGAGCCAATTTGTCCCATACTCCCCAACCTTGCCCATGGGAAAGAGAGAGGAGTGGAGCGAGAAGGGGCCATTTGGTAAGAGCTGTCAGGGTCAAAGCCACTTCCCTCTCGACACAATGACAGCAGACATTTTTTTCCATAGGATACTCAAGGCTATATGTCCCTTCTGAACACATTCCTACAGCTCATTCATGCCGATTGATCAAGAAACCCAAACCGGCTTGGACTGTGGTGGCGGGAGAGGAAAACATTTGTAGGTCTAATTTTTTTGCAAATATTTTTTTGCAGGCTTACTTTTTGAAACCTTTTCTAATAAGATGGCAGTAGCAGACTGAAAGGGTAAGAATTTAGAAATGAAGTAACTGCTTATCTGTTTTACTCTAGTGATGTTTCTCTTTCAAAGACTTGGTAGATAGTATGATGTATAGAAATTTCCCTTTCTGTTAAAGGTCTTCTGTTCAACCCATACAAGCCTCCCAGCTATGCTAAATTTACAGTTAGCTAAAAATATTTATTTCTGCATTCATACTCTATTTTAACATAAATGACTTATTTCCTCTCTTTGGTATTAATGCATACTCAAGTCTGGAAAAGCTCAGACTGCTCCAAAATGCCAAGATAAACATGAGAAAATCACATGCTTCCACGTGCCCCCTCCAGCTGTTTCCAGGCTGCTCTGAACTGGTGTCCAAGCAGCCCTGCTGGTGAGAGGATATTTATGTCACACCACACAAGCCGAGGAAAGAGCAGCTTAATAGAACCTCTTGGATGGATCAGTAAAAAATAAGGTTAGACAAGAAATTAGAAATAAAACCAGCTACGTAGATCAAAGCCTTTCTAATGTTGCCAGAGAACTGCAGTGTGTGTGTGTGTGTGTGTGCATACAGTACATTTTAGAGATTACATACATACAGTTACATTTCAGAAGTTTGAAGATCACAAGAGAAAAATCTGCTGTTCTTTACTGGAAGCTGCCTAACAAACCTTTCAAAAGGGTTTATGGGCCTTTCACAGACACAGAAATTAAATGTACACTCACGTTTCTGTGACTGTAGGGTAGGTGTCACCAACATTTCATTTCAAACGACTTAGCCGTTAAGTACCTAATACTCCGCTCATTTGCAGTAAACCAAAATTAGTATGTGGCCTGATCAATCTGAAAAAGGGAAGTCACCTCATAATTTAAACAGGTACACTGGAAAAATTTTAACTTCCACTCCATGGAAGCTGTACATGTGTGCACATGCAGGACCCGGCTTTGACTCAAGATCTAGTTCTGCAAGGTATGCACTTCTGCAAGAACAGAGTCATCCATCGAGTTCAGTGGTTTAATACCACCTGGACAAAAATTTAAGATGAACTTTACCTTCATATCAAGATCATAAAGTCTCTTCCTGACCTACTTGCAAACATATACTTGGAGGTATTTGATGTTCTCTCAGGTTGAGTCTAATTACCAGGAATTAGGGCTGTAGCTTAGGCTGACTAGCGATTAATGCAGCCATGAGACAAGCAGAGATTAGTGACTGTCATCAGTCTCGCTAGATCTGGTAGAGCAGTATGGTGGAGCCCGCCTTTAGAAACCAACGCATATAATGTCAGTGGGTTTTTTGTTTGTTTAAACTTTTATTTACTTGTTTTTATTTAGGACTGTCCTCTCTAATGTTGTGTTGTATTTACTAATAAAACCACCTGTTTGTTACTAGATAACTGCTCAGAAGCTCCCTGAGGGCAGGGAGTGAGATATCTACTGAAACCTACCCATGACGACTCAGCCAACTGGGGCTTCTCCCGAAGGGCCAGAGACAAGCAAAATCTACTGGCAGACAGCAGGTATTGTAAGAGTGAAAAAATGCCAGAGCAAACAGCGGCCACAAAAACAGCCTAGGTACAAGCAGCCTTAAAACTATTTAGAATTTTTTATTCCATAAATTTTTTTAATATTTTGACCTTACTGGGAAGAAATTCTGCTTTAGGATCAGCTCCAGTGAACTGTGGAGAATGCTATTCCCTTCTTCAGAGGACCGCAGCCAGAAGGCTAAGTCTTGAATTCAGTCATCAGCTCATTGGTTGCCATTACAGTGTTATAGGCAGGAGCTTAAATAAAAACACATATTCTATAAAATCCCTTGTACAGCAGAAATGGAGTAAGAGAACACAGAACATGCTGTCTTTACTTCCCAACGTAGCACTGCAACCAATTTTTGAACCCTAAGAAGCATTTGACAAACCCCTAACAATGTGCTGAACCCGCTGAGCTTCTTAGCATCTTGGGAAAAATCTGTGGCTTTGAAGCTAGAAATGAAAAATATTTCTGCAGATCAAATTGTTTACTCCATTTCACAGATGAAAAATAGTGGAGCTGGCTGCTGGTTTGCTAGACTGCAAGAGGAGTATGAGAACAGGGTGCTCTGAGCCAGGAACAGCAGACTGAGAGGTTATGAGATTAAAGACAACAAAACCTCCCACAACTCAGTACAAATGAGCATCTAAAATATCTACTGTGAGCTGAATAACAAGGGAGGGGTCACTGTGAGCATTTGCCTAGCACCCCGGCTGTTCAGGTTCAATATTCACTGTTGCTTCTGAAGTGAATAACCATACATGCAAAACATGACAGACCTTGGAGCTGCCGTTCCCCGGACTGAGAGCTATTATATAGTTTATTGAAGCTGAGAGCTATTATATAGCTTACTGAGAAGCCATTATATATATTTTTTATATATATATATCTTTTTTATATCTATTTACTGAGAGCTATTATATAGTTTATTATATAGTTTATTGAAGGGGTTTTTTGGTTGGTTGGGGTTTGTTTTTTTTAAATTTACGTTATTGTTACTTTTTTTCCCAAAAAGTGGAACATATTGCAGCACAAGAGATAGCCTATAACTGTTTATCATAAATATATACGCCAACTTAGATGTGATTAGAAGCCTAATCTATCTAGAGACCGGCACAGCAAGTAGAGAAATAGATGAGAAACGCACGTTCTCTATTTTCTTATGAGTGAGCCTGAATCCTGACTTAAATGAAACAACTCCAGGGATGGGAAAGCCACAGAGATGTCTGGGTGGGAGGGCACAGAGGTAACTCCTGAAGCGAGAAGCTGGGGCTCAGGGACAGCGCTAGGAAAGGGGGATGCTGCTGCTTTCTCTTCCATGGTCACCCACCACCCCTCTCCCTTTTCCGCCTCCTCCTCTCCTCCCACACACGTAGTGCCCTTCACACCCCCCGGGGAGCGGGAAGGGTCCAGGTCTGGGGCAGCAGCAGCCGCCGCCACAGGCTGTCCTGCTTGGAGGTGGACATCTCCCCGTCCGACAGGGCACGCTGCTCAAACAGCCCACCTGCGTCCCTGCCATCGCAGGCAAACACGCAGTGCTCTGGCACGGTACGTGCAGCGCACGTGGCTGCTGTCACTGACAGCTCTCTATTACTCTTATTTAACTTGACTTGATGGCAAGGAATTCAGATGTCATCCCCAGCACCAAGCATCTTTGAATCGGCTCTCGTGTGGATCATCAGCGTGAAACTACTAAGGCAACCTGTCCCCGTGAATGAGACTCCTCCAGACAGTCCTTCACTAGCTTGTGCTAGTTATGATCGTATTTCCAAAAAATGCATTGTGTTCTCAAGACTAATTGCAGAACTCCAGCAAAGTGCCAGAAACCTGTCCAAATGAAATGTATTTTCAACCATTAGGCAATTTAGGATAGTTTCCTCAACATTATGAATATATTCCTCACTATATTCCTTATTATAAACTCTCTGGATACTTCCAGATTACTTCAGTCTCATCAACATTTCTTCTGCCTGGAAACAAGATCCCCAGATTTTTCATTGCCAAAGCAGCTGTTGCTGCAGCGGGAAGTGGAAGGGCACAGGGGACACCCT
This sequence comes from Mycteria americana, assembly GCF_035582795.1. Classification (NCBI taxonomy): domain Eukaryota; kingdom Metazoa; phylum Chordata; class Aves; order Ciconiiformes; family Ciconiidae; genus Mycteria; species Mycteria americana. The sequence goes on along the minus strand of NC_134369.1, from coordinate 6,810,021 downwards.
CCCACCCCCCACCACTTAATTTCCAAACACCACCATCAATCTAAAACATTTCAGATCCCCAAATTGGGTTCCTTTTGTTTACCTCAGGGAAATCAATGCTCAGACATGCTGGAAAGAGCTCCATCTGACAACATGCAAGGGAAATGTTTTCCCATTAGCTCTGTCAAAGGCTCTAGGAGTTTGCATGGGAGAAGACAAGACTAACTCTAATTTCTACAATAAATGCTTAGCTGGGATAAATTGTGCTTCCTCCTTGCTGCTGGCTAACGCTTGCTGCTGTTTTGAGGAATCTGCCAGCTGCGTTCAGTTTTAGTTAGTCACTGAAGTGAATTCACTTCTTGTGCTATTACCCGGCAACTGGGTAGGGTGCCCAGGATATAACTTTCAATATGTAAGGCATAATATTACATGTATGTATATTTATATACATCTATAGGTACGTAGATGGACATATTTGGTATCTGACTTTGCTTACGGTTTTTGACAGAATCGCAAATCAGGGTCACCTGCTTTACCATTAGATTAAAAATATTTGTGCTTGCTAATTTTCTTTTTAAAAGCCAAGTATTTAACTTCAATGAGCAAATATTTGCAGCATCAAAATGCAACATTTTTATCAAATTCTTTCTTACACACAATAAGGTCATTTTAGACTCCTTTCTGATTTCTTTCTGACATACAGCTTCCTGAATATTCTTTAACATATATAAACATATATATCATTTCCATAGTTCTTCCTACTGGATGGAGAACTCAGCTCCTCCATCTTCATTATGTGTCTGTATAGACATCGTATTCTCTTACCTTCAGTTCAGCCAAAGCAGATTACCATTATTATACCTTAACAAGTCCTACAGGCTCCAGCCTTGTAATGCTGCACACTGAGCACATAAATAATCAATAGGGTGTCCCATCTCATGTCACTTACTGTCTAGGAACAAGGCAACAGGTAAATGCAAGGAATAGATGGGAGAACACAAGGCAAGAGTCAGAAAATTCAAGACAATCAGTGATCACAACACGCCATCTGCCTGTCCATGGTTGATTTTTTTTTTCCCCCTCCCTTTTTTTAACTGTCACAACAGAGATGGCTGCTGGACATGAAGTCCAATGGCCAAAGGTTGCCTTGCAAGCTCCTATGAGACATTTCAGCCCTATGTAGGAAACAGCATCTTTCCATCCTTTTGGCAAAACAGCAGCAGTCAATAACAGAGACACAGGACAGGCCTGAAGCAGTAGAAACAGGTACTTGGTATAAAATTAAGTACCTGAGGTACTTAATGCCTTCTTTGCCTCAGTCTTTAATAGCAGGGCCAATTGTTCTCTGGGTACCCAGCCCCCCGAGTCGGAAGATAGGGACGGGGACCAGAATGGAGCCCCCATAATCCAGGGGAAATGGCGAGTGACCTGCTGCACCACTTAGACACTCACAAGTCTATGGGGCCTGATGAGATCCACCCGAGAGTACTGAAGGAACTGGCAGATGTGCTCACCAAGCCCCTTTCCATCATTTACCAGTAGTCCTGGCTAACTGGGGAGGTCCCAGTTGACTGGAGATTAGCTACTGTGACGCCCATCTTCAAGAAGGGCCAGAAGGAGGACCCGGGGAACTACAGGCCTGCCAGCCTGACCTCGGTACCAGGAAAGCTGATGGAGCAGATCATCCTGAGTGCCATCACACAGCTCGTAGAGGACAACCAAGGGATCAAGCCCAGCCAGCATGGGTTTAGGAAAGGCAGGTCCTACTTGACCAACCTGATCTCCTTCTACGACCAGGTGACCCACCTAGTGGATGAGGGAAAGGCTGTGGATGTTGTCTATCTAGACTTCAGGAAAGCCTTCGACACAGTTTCCCACAGCATTCTCCTGGAGAAACTGGCTGCTCATGGCTTGGATGGGTGTACTCTTCACTGGGTAAAGAACTGGCTGGATGGCCAAGCCCAGAGAGTTGTGGTGAATGGAGTTTACTCCAGTTGGCGACTGGTCACAAGCGGTGTTCCCCAGGGCTCTGTGCTGGGGCCAGTTCTGTTTAATATCTTTATCAATGATCTGGACGAGGGGATCGAGTGCACCCTCAGTAAGTTTGCAGATGACACCAAGTTGTGCGGGAGTGTTGATCTGCTCGAGGGTAGGAAGGCTCTGCAGAGGGACCTGGACAGGCTGGATCGATGGGCCTAGGCCAATTCTATGGGGTTCAACAGGGCCAAGTGCCAGGTCCTGCACTTGGGCCACAGCAACCCCATGCAACACTACAGGCTTGGGGAAGAGTGGCTGGAAAGCTGCCTGGCAGAGAAGGACCTGGGGGTGTTGGTTGACAGCCGGCTGAACATGAGCGAGCAGTGTGCCCAGGTGGCCAAGAAAGCCAATGGCATCCTGGCTTGTATCAGGAATAGTGTGGCCAGCAGGACTGGGGCAGTGATCGTGCCCCTGTACTCGGCACTGGTGAGGCCCCACCTCGAATCCTGTGTTCAGTTTTGGGCCCCTCACTACAAGAGAGACATTGAGGTGCTGGAGCGTGTCCAGAGAAGGGCAACGAAGCTGGTGAAGGGTCTGGAGCACAAGTCTTATGAGGAGCGGCTGAGGGAGCTGGGGTTGTTTAGCCTGGAGAAAAGGAGGCTGAGGGGAGACCTCATCGCTCTCTACAACTACCTGAAAGGAGGTTGTAGAGAGGTGGGGGTCGGTCTCTTCTCCCAGGTAACAAGTGATAGGACGAGAGGAAATGGCCTCAAGTTGCGCCAGGAGAGGTTTAGACTGGATATTAGGGAATTTTTCTTCACTGAAAGGGTTATCAAGCATTGGACCAGGCTGCCCAGGGAAGTGGTTGAGTTGCCATCCCTGGAGGTATTTAAAGGACGTTTGGATGGCGTGCTTAGGGACATGGTGTAGTGGTGGTCTTGGTAGTGTTAGGTTTATGGTTGCACTCAATGATCTTAAAGGTCTTTTCCAACCTATACGATTCTGTGATTCTGTGAAATAGATGATGACATCCTCTTAGTCTTACCAGCAGCGTATAGCATCAGTCAGGAAAACAATAATATTTTGGTAGAAGTGTCAAAGAGAACCAGACTGCATTTCTGAAGTCCTTGGAGTTCACAAAGAAGGCAAGAAGCACACAGGAGCAGAGACTGTTTTGGGAGTGGAAGATTTTAGAGCCCGTGTTTTGTCACAGTCAATTTAGGCCAACTTCTAGGTGTGGGGAAATATCTAAGTCAAACTGACATTTCAGCCTGAACAGAGGCCAGCTCCACAACAGAGAGGGAGTCTGGTAATGACGAATAAAGAAACGCTAGCTAAAGTCATATTTGTGAACGGCTATGGTCAGCAAGAAACAGGCAGTGAACAACAACAGCTGAAGGACAGAACCAATTTTAGAAATTAAAAAAAAAAATCTTGGAAATTAAAATGAATCTCCATAAAAAGTTAACTGGAAATATCTTTCCATTTTGAACAAGTTCATCTCATAGCCAGTGTATTCTGGGTTTTAGCCAATTTACAATAAAATGAGCCAGTTTTCAATAAGAATACACTTTTTTCCATGATTCTACAATTTAGATAACTCACGCGACTGCCAGCATAAGATCTCCAAGTGGCGAGATATTCCAAGTAAGCATTTAAATACAGCTTGAATTATTTTCAAATTAGGACTAAATGTTGCCCAAGCCCTGACAGTATTCCCTTGCTCCAGATCCAAGGCGCTATACATAGAACTGAAATCTGGACCGGCTGTGAACAAGGTTGTAGGAGTATTACACATACGTTTAGTGTATTGTGCCATGGAGGCTCTATTGTCCAAGTCCGCTAAGGCAAGAAAAGTGATTTATTAAAATCACGTTTGGCAATAACTCTGGAAAGACCTCGGAGGAGATAAAGGCCCTCTTTTAGTTGAGGCCCTGCAGGACGATGGTGAAAACCAGATATCCATGTATCATCGAAATGGATATGAGAGAGAAAAGGTGGACTGGGAAACGAAACCACCTCTCCAGCTTCCTTCAGCAGGTCAGCGCTAGTGACACCTAGTGACTCCTTCGGCCAACCCTCTCTCCTGTTAGAGCAACAAATATTGCTGGTCCAGCTCCCCCTGCAATACATTATAATCCTCACAAAAGATAGTGGAATGCAATACTTCACAGTCAGTCTCAGAAAAGTATGGTTGTTCGTGGACCTTCAAGCTGTCGTTATTTTCCAAGCCATATGATATTTGCAATTCTGCCGAAGCGGTTTGGAAAAGCATTTGGATAAAGCTGGTGGCATGATAATATCACAGCAACTCACGTGTTCTTGATGCATGGTGGAGGCCATATGATGATGAAGCAGATATGTTTCCCGCTTAGTCCATGTAATTAGTTATGATAGCACAAACCACGACTCTTGCAGTGCTAAACTAGCTATAAGCAAATGTTTGTGCCTACGGTTATTCTTTTATTTGAAAACAAGCTAGTAGAGTAGAACTTGCTAATTTTTAAAATTGAGAGTACAGAAACATCACAGCATATTCTCACGACAATATGCTCTCTAATCCAAACTAATATTTACCGTAATTTTGCCATTAATGACTAAGGGTGAATTTCCAAGGGAATGGGGATGTCACCACCTAGGCTAGAACAAGAGACAGCTGTGGTTTAGTTCTGTGTCACTCTGTCCCTAAGCTGCTGTTCACACTACAGAAAGTGTCTCATGCTGAAATCTTATTAGACTCATTTTGAAGTGCAATATTAATTACAACACTTCTACATCATGGTGCGTGTACCAATGCAAACAAAACAGCACTAAACTTTTCTTTCCTAAGGAACATTTGTCTTCTGCTACACTATTACTACAACATATGTACTCTTTTGATTTGCCCTAAGTATTATTTCCATGCTTTTTATAAGATACAGATGTTAAATTGATGGTTTGAAGTGTTTCAAACTGGCCCTCCGCTCCCCAGCAATTATTGAAATATTGGTAACACATTTATAGCCATCTAAATGTCCTGGAACCTCATATGAACTGGGAAAGTTTGTTGGTTTTCATTACCTCCAAATTTTTCCTTCTCCACCTCCTTTCAAAACCCATGATGAACTTGCTTGTAAACTCACTGATTATCCAAGATTCGTCCCTCCCTTAATTTTTTGCTGAGGTTATCCTGTTCTCCAGACACACGCAGGAGCTGCTGCTAAACAGGAGCACTTCCACAGTGGCATTAAGACAATTTTGCAGTGAACACAAAGTCCCAAGTTTTAATTAAACCACCACTGCTCAACTTTATTTACTTATTCAAAATGTTGTGAATTTAGCACCTTGCTCTTTGGGGACTTCAAAACAGCTTAACCAGTGAAAATTATTAATTTGAGATTCTGCTGTCCCCAGTGAGCTGGGGCGGTGCTTTGTGCTTCCAAGAAGCATGTGGCTGTGGGTGCCCTGGTGTGGGTGCCCAGGGGAAGGCCAGCAAAAATCACTCCTGAAATGAGATCAGGGGCTTGGAAGCCATTAAAAGCACAAACTCTTATTATGTCTCATAGGCTCCGTTATTATTACCTTTGGGGAGGGGAAAAACAATATTTCAGGTTATTGTTTCAGATTTAGTAAAACTTGGACCAGAAAGGTAAATGAGTTGAGTGATATGGCTATAAGAAACATCCACAGGATAAATTTATCTCCTGGCTGATCTATTTTGACAGCACAAGTTTTATAAATATGTTATGAACCTTCTTTATAAACATTATATTGTTTTTCACCCAGGACAACATGGCTTCTAGTCTGCAATAATAATTTAGTTAATAATAATTTAATTAAATCTGTGTTGCAAAGCATCAGCTGACATTTCCAGTCCCTCTTGAGAAAACAGAGCACTTTGCTCCATCTTCTTCTTTAAAAGAAAACAAAGGCTTTACCCAGGCTGCTTTAATGTGGCAGCAGTCAAGAAGGGCTGTTCAAAAAGCTTTTGAACAAACAAGAGTTTGGACTACTATAATGAAGTTTACCTTTTGTACATAAGGAAACCAAAATAATCCCTGTAGTCCTCCTCGCATGTGAAGTCCAATCTTCAACATTTAAGACCCGCGTAACAAGCAGGAACCCAAATTTCCCCCCCAAAAAGACATCAATAAATCTCCATCAACCTTAATAGGATTTACTTGTCTACTGCAGCAGGAGAATCAAAGCCCTGGTGTGCAGGAACAATCTGTATTTCCAGCTCTCATCTGCAGGACTCGGACAGATTGAGAACAGTAACACAAATGGCTAGAGTATTGAAAAAGTGATCTGCTTCTAAACCGAAGGCACACATGTGTATCTGCATCAGCACACATACACAAGGGTTTCATGTAATTGGAAAAACAGGTTACATGATCCCTATGCTAAGATCTCCCAGCTCTGGGGTATTTCCCAGCTCTGTGGTGTTTCCTGTTTCTTTTGATTTTCTATTTTCCAGATGAGGAGTGGAGGGATGGGAGTTGAAAAAAAAAAGTCATTTAATAGACCACAGAATAAATTAATGGAGAAGGAAAGATCATTTCTGTAGTCTCCTCTCCTAACTAAATTAACATTAACTTCATTTTTTGAAGTCCTCACTGTTCCTGATTTACTGTTTTTCCTTCTACCTGATTTATTTTCCAGACAGAGGACTGTAAAAGGCAGACAATTTTTCAGCATGGTGTCTTATTTCCTGCTGGGTTATTTTGACTGCCCAAGGAGTTGTTAGAACAGAGGACAGAAAAATGAATTTATGTTGCTGCACCTGAAGACGACACATGCAGCCAGGACCATCTGCAGCGTGAAGGATGACTTCTGCACGTTATAGCACGATGCTGCAAGGGGCTGAGCATTTTCTTCACAGAATGAGGGAAAGCTTCCATTTTCTGTGGCACCACTTCTGGGTTTTGTGTCACGAGAAGGTTTCAGCCTGTTGCCGAGTTCCCTAAGATCTTCCATGCGTTTGTGAGACTCCTAGTTTCTGGTGCAGAAACTGGAAGCATTGAGGAATAGCTGCATGCAACGTTTGCTAAGATTTGCAAATTCCTTGCTACAGCCGTAACAGAAACAGTTTAAATATCGTAATGAAGAAGATAAATATGTAAATAACAAGACCATCACGAACAGCTATGACCACCCAGTCAGATTTGCGGTGTGTGAATGCATCGTGTTCGAATTTGAGTTGGATTAGATCTTAAGATGACAACCATTCTTGATACAAAATTTTATGTAATAGATTGCATGAGCACCTTAGAAGTTGAAGAGCAATGCATTCTTTCTTATCATTTTGAAGCTAACATTTGCAGTATGTTACCTTGCACATTAAATTAGGAAAAAAACCAAACCACAAAGATTAGGTTTGGACTTCTTTCAGTTCACATGCAAGAAGTGTTACAGCTAGGATTGCATTTGGAAAAAGAATTATAAACTGTTTAGACTAGCACAGGAAGGCATCTTTTTATATTGTGCATGTCTACGTGGTACTACTAAAAAGAGTCAGCTTCTATTTCTTTAGGCCCATGTTGATATTAATAATTAAAATGATGAAACCATTTCAGTAAGTGGGCTGCAAGTGAGGAATCTGATTCTGAAATCTAAATGATCAAACTCTCACAGTGAATTTTTAGGTACCTTGGGTACCTAAAAAATAGCAGATTGCAGCATTCATATCTAATGGAGTTAGGCATCTTGCAACCTTTAAAGAGTATGAATCCCAGAGCCACAAATGTCCTACGACTTGCAGAACAAAGGATACTTTGATGAAAGTATGATGTTTTGAAATTTTATGTATCTGCATCTACCTGACACACCAACAGCTGTCTGATTACTTAGAGAAGACATTGGCCCAACAAAATTTCTCCTGAAGTGTTTCCTACATCTCATACTTTTCTAGAGCAGTAAGATCACAGATCATATTGACGACCTTCAGCAATGACATGGGACATGCCTATGATTAAATGCTCTGTATTTTCCATGTCGCTGCCAGTTGTTAGTGACAGATAGACCTGTCACGTGGACGTACTCCCTTTGCTTGAAAATTGACTGACATAATCAGTTCATCCAGCTTGCTTTCCCTGGGCAATGACTTTGTATCTGGAATCAGTTTGGAGAGATGTGTATTAACATAGATCCTGAGGCTTGCTGTAGTCACATATGAACATTTTTCAAAAGCTTTCACTGAAAATTTCTCAAGAGACATTATGCTTTACAACTACATTAATACCAGATATTGCCTGCAGTAGTGTATAACAAAGTATTTCCATTTTGCCCCTGCATCACCCCCCACCCCCCTTTCTTTTTTTTTAATTGTAAACCACCAAGTGCTCATGGAGAAATGTTTTGCAGCCTGCCTGGCAGGGCATCTTACACACACACACACACGTGTGCACGTGCACGCACTTTCCAGCTTTAGTTATTTATGATGACCCTGACAACACCATCTGTAATACTCAGCGTTTTAAAGAAACAGCAGTGATTTAAAATAATCCCATAGAAAGGTATAGAAAGTAGTTTCATAAAGTATAGGTCACAACCGTTCCTTTTATAGTGACATTGCCCTAAAACTTATTAGCCTCCCAAAAGAAAAAACACCTAGACCCAGACCCTGTAAATTTTATAAGCACCCAGCAGCCTTTTTTTCCATACTCTCCCTTGTATGGGATTTTAATCACAGCCCCTCAGGGATCCACTCTTGCCTTGATCCACGTTCTGTTTTGCCTTACAAACGGGTTCACGCAAGTGATGTATATTCACAAAAATTAGGTATGCACACTCACCATCACAAGGGATCCCGTAGGGATATAGTTTTGCAGGATCAAGGACATTACTGAATTCCTTGAGAAAGAATTTCAGGGTTTTTTGTGTGAAATCTTCTGAGCAAAGCATGCTGGAGGCTCTAGTTTCCTTCTCTACTTCTGATAATGGCCAATGACACACTAATTCCGTTACTGGCATGAAAGGTATAGATAGAACAATAACTGTGGATTAAATCAGTCTTGCAGATTGCTTTGTTTTAATAATTTAGGATACCATTTCTTCCTCAGGCATGCTGAGATGGGATCTGAGGCCTACATGTGGCCATGTAAAGACTCCAACTGATTTCAGTGGAGTTTACAGGTTTTTCTTAAAATAAACAGACGAGAAACAACAAGACGACAGAAATGGTAGATGCAAAGTTGGCGGAACTGATTGGAGCTCTAATGAATTCAACACATCAGCTCTGCCAGAGCTTCTTTAGTCATGTTCATAAGCAGTTTTGAACTTGTCAGCTGTTTTTAGACTACTTTTCAGTCTTAAAACCCCTGAATTATACCTCACTTTGGAGATTCCTTTGACACTTACTCCCTCTGGATTCCTGCTGGTCTTCCTTTGCTCTCTGTTGTAGGATCTCCTTATATTTCTGTGGGTGCTGGTTTCCTTCCACCTGTTGGCTCTCTGTAGTTACAGATTGTTGCGGGAGATAAATATGGCCATTGTTCTTTACTGGACATATTTTTTGGCCCCCCAAATTGGCAGTTTTCTGATATTTGCACTAGTGATTAAATATTTCCATTCAATGCATCAAAATGACCTTTAAAGGGTTTGTTTGGGGTGTGTGTATTTTGGGGTTTTGGGGGGCTTTGTTGTCGGTTTGGGTTTTTGTTTTGTTTTGTTTTAAACCCAAATACTTAAAACTAAGATTCTACTTGAATATAACTGTACAATTATAGTCAAGAGTGAAGCCCTGCCTCTATGAGAAACAATACAAGTCCTTTACCCCAGAGAATTTACAACTTTTACAAAGGCGAAAGAAAAAAAAAAAAAAAGAGTGGGGACAAGTAGGAGAAACAGGAGACACGATGAAGCAGTAAGAGAATAAAGACGACATCATAAGGTGTAGGATATTCTTCATATGCCCCAGCGTCTTCCATTATGGTTTGATGCATGGATTTTCCTCACTGATACGAGATTTAATACCAAGAGTTTCATCCACTAAAGGATTAAAACATACTGCAGTAGCCTATGAAAAATACCAAGAATTAATAAATAGCAGATGTCATATGTTTAAGTTGAGCATGAGAAAAGCATGCATTTGTATGAATGTATTTCAGCTGCAAAATAATCCTCAAAGCATGGTAACCACCACTGGCAACTTGCTCCTGTGGTGAATGCCACTGGCTTTCTGGCAATTCATTTGGTAAAAATTGAGAGAAATATTCAATTTATAGTTTCTTGTGTATAGAGGACTATGCAATTAATTAAAATATCATTGTCCATGAATCAAAATAATGTATCCTGACATTTATTGTGGCACTGAGTAGAATAGTCTGCACACCAGTCTGTGGAATTAGAAAGCAACTGCGTTGTTTTCAAAATGTTTCCTACTGATTTACACAGGACTTAAATGAAAGCAGAGTTTGAACTAAAACTGTGAAGAATTCAGAGCTTATGAGATTGGGCAGCAGTATCTCATTTGGAGGTACCTTGAGGATGATATGTTCCCAGTTTTTCCAAACTGAGACCCTATAGAAAATAGATATATGTAATTTTTTTTTCCTCCAAATATTATCTAAGATTGTCTTAGGAAATAATTTTTCTTTCATCATCATGCGGCAAATCATCATGTGGCAAATCCAGGCATCTGATTCCCTACAAGGAAAGCAATCTCCTGACAGATTCTGATTTCAGTCCAACAGAGGGGATGAAGAGGTGGGGCGTGGGGCATCGTCTGCCCTCTTCCATGAAACTTCATACAGAATAGCAATAGCCAGATAAAATCTTTCACTGAGCATCAAAAGCACATTTTACCTTAGAGTTATCTTAGGAATGACTTTCATACTAGGACAGCTTCCCACAGTCTGTTCTTGGACAAAATTCTGATTATTGCTTACAAAAACGAAATTAATTTTTACTTCTGTATGTTAAATGTTTAAATTCAAATAACTCCAGTCAAAATCTTGACAAGTCTTTGACAGCTTTCTTTGCACAGAACTGTTCCTACTGAGATAGTTGCTACACCTGTAAAAGCTAGGTTAGGGAGCTGAGATGCTGGACAGCAAAAAATGGATTGGGTTGCTGGCATGCCGGACATCAGTAGAATTATACTAAGTGTCAAGTAGATTGTGAACCTTTAAAAAATAAGAAAGGGGTATTTCCTTAATACTGATCGATTCTGCTTAATACTGTGGGAAGTTGCTGAATTTGCCATGCGACATATCCCTATCTTGAATTATTTCAAACAACAGAGGAACCGATATCAAAACTTGATATGGTTTCGAGTTTAGTATTTTCTATTTAATTATTATTTTGGAGACCATCTGAACAAAACGTGGCCACGCTTGCCTCCTGAGCTATCAGAGAACTAATTTAAAGCTGATACCAAGCCAGGTACCAGACTGGGATGGTCTATAGATCCACGCACCTCTGCCCTTTTTATCCTATCAGGAGCTGGGTACTCCATCTACCTCTTATCTCTGTGAGCTGGGAATTTCTCTGATACATTGGTGTTTAGGACGTAATGTTCCTAATATCACAAGTACTGATAAAGACTCTCAATGTCATTTACTACCTCACAGGTATTTAATTTTGGTGATTAAATGCAACAGTAATATGTTCTGCTTTCAGGGTTCCACTGCAGATTCCCAGGCATCTATCAGTTGCATAAAAAAATGGAATACAAACCCAGCTGAGCCTTTTATTTATGAAATCGTTGTTAATACCTCTATGTAAAATGTGTGGCAATGAGGTTATATTTTAACATTTAACAGTGTTCTAAACTTGATTTTTTTCATTTATTTATTCATTAAACTAAGTAAGAAGAACTTAGTAACCCACTGATTAACTTTCAAGTAGAATAAAATACGTCTTGAATTTTGATGTTCCAGGACATGAACTGAACAACTCATCACACGTCTCCTACATTTTGCCTAAGTCAAAAATGAAATAAAATGCCAGACCTTGATGAACACAGCACCAGAGAATTACAAAACCAGACATGTCATTATCCTTGCATGTGAATATGCAGAGGGCTGACCTTGATTTAAGGCTTCTGTGGGAGAAGGGACCCTCTGTCCATCCAAGTCCCCCTTGGCAGCTGAGCTGGCTACATTCGGTCTAACATAAGTGCAACCCTCTCTTTACCTGCGGTCTTTTTTTCTCCATTTCCACTTACGTGAGAGTCAGGTAAGACAAGAAATTAAGACTTTTGGAAGCTGAGTCCCTGCCAAAGCATCACTTAGAAAATATTGTACCTTGAAGGTAATCTCGCTGAAGATAGAGAGATTGAACGTGTCAAGCAACTATGGGAATGAGTTTTGAATTTCATCAACAGAACAAATGGGAGTGAAGCCCTGTTATTTTAAGGCAAGGATTTTAACCCTCCATTTTACAGTCTTGTCACCTTCCATAAGGGTTTGTATTTCACTCGGATAAAATGATTCTTCACCCCCACTTCCTTATGTATAACATTCACCCTGCGACTCTGAATTTTTGGAAAGTCCTATCACAATAACATTTTTTGCAGCTGGTTGCACATTTTTCAAGGCTATCTAGAACCTGAAGTATTTGAAAGCATCAAGGACTGGACACAGTCAGTTTGAGGAGCAAGTGACAGGGCCTCCCCCTCCCCAATCCTCCTGATGCCACTGAGAATTGATTCTTAACAACTCCTCCTCCCCCCCCCCAAAAAAAAAACCCAGCCCAAACCACAAAACCACAGGATGACCAGCTCTACTTCAATTAATTGTATAGAAAAATACTTAGGTTGTCCAAAAGAAGAGGAGTAACTTTAATCTATGAAACTAAAAAGTATATTTTTTCGTAGCTTAAATTTTGCTATTTAAGTAACAGGCATCTTCAGTGTAGGAAGAGGAAGTTTTGTCTGCATTCAGACAGGGCGTGGGCTGTGATTTAGGATGAGGAAGAGAGCCTGACTGTGTTGCTATGAAGAGAAATAAAAGGTGAGTAGATACTAGACAGTAAAATATGAGCTGGAGCGGTTCTCTCATCTAGTAAAAACTGGAAATAATATGGGAATTCAGCTACCATGACCTGCTTATACAGTTTTAAAGAGGTGCACCAACAAGGAGGCTTCTGATTTCTGGTCTAGTCCCTCCACCTTGTGATGAGGTTGTAAGAGCCGAGAGCAAACCCTCCTCTGCTGCCTGCCCCAGCTTTCTGGCCAAGATCTTGGGTCGGTTCCTCCCCAGCTTCACCTTGGAGCACCTACTCTGCCTGCAGTGTAATCATTCAGGATATCACAGCTTTGTAGCGAAACACAGAGAAGAAAAAAGCCGTAAACAATACATAAGTTATCTCTTGCGTACAACAGCAGCTACCAAGCACTGTGGGTCCAGGTGTGCGTGGCCTTGCAGCTATATACATAAACTGCTGTATTTGGTATAGCAACACGGACCAGATAAATTTATACAGGCTGTTTACCAAGCATGCACGTACACAAACACACAGAGTAGCCCCTTCCAAAGTCTCTGATATTCCCTGCACACTTTGTTCCTGGGAAAATACTGTCTATTCCCTGCACACTTTCTTCCTGGGAAACTACTGGCATAGCCCATAAATGTTGAAGATGACAGATACCTGTATTTTTCCCAAAGGTTTAACTGTAGCTAAGATTCAATACAAGTCTTTGGGTAAAGCAAAACAAAAATCAAACAGTGTTCAGGAGAAATGTGACTGGGGAAAAAAAAAAAAAAAGACCCAACAGTGCAAATTGCAAATTTTAAGTATTTTGAATACATTTTCCGATGGCTACACACCTTGATGCTGTTAACATTCATGTAAATTAAGCACAAATGAGGAGCAAAACATATACATGCACGTGAGCATGTATGAACTTATTCATTACATCAAGACTGTTAAAACGGGCTTCTCATTTCCACGCAACTGGTAATTACTTGCCTTGATGTGGAAAATAGAGCAATTAAAGCTCCTAATTCATGCCACCAAATCATTGCTAACATAGCACGTTCACCTTCAGAATCAAACCATGCTCTTACACCAAAAGTAAGGCTCGACACATGAACCATGGCTTGCCTTCCAAAGGTGCTGCTCAGCGGCATGGTGTCTTTTCATACTCGGTGTTGCTTTTGAGCTGTACCCACGCAAGGCCCAGAACAACAGTCACTGGAACACAAACAGCAAAATGGTGTTGATATAGATGTTTTACCCCAATTATAAAGGTCTTCGCTCAATAAATTATATACAGTCCTTATGTCTTTTCTTCTAAATTAGCCAACTCCTAAGAAAGTTGTGATGTAACTATGAAAGCTAAGTGCAAGAGTGATAGTCTTACTGCTCCTCTTACTGCTCAGCTGTAAGCAAGATGCTTAATCACACTGCCTACGGCTCCATCAGATCAATCTAAAAGCAGATTAAACCCTGTCTTACAAATTTCACTCACAGTCCCAAAGGGAAAAAACTGACACATTCCCAGCCACTTGTTTTAAACCAGTGTTAGTCCAAGCCTTCAGTACAGCTATGTTCCAATTTCTAGATTATCATTTCCAGATTATTCCTATCTCTTTTCTCCTCCAGAGACGTCAGTTATCAGCTGTTTCTGTGTTATGGAGCTGTGCCTAGTCACCAAAAGCCTTCTGGAGAAAAATGATAAGGAACTATGCACGTTGCAAAATGAATTCACAAATGTTTAACACAGGCCGCGGTAGTCAAGAGGAACAGCACTTCTGTGAGCGCTCATTTGCATTAGCATAATTAAATTACCCGATTAGATAACATTTTGAGAACAACGTGTCCTACAGCTTGTCCTACAGTTATAAATCAAAGATTTACAGCCTGTAAAGAGTATTCGAGTCGTTAACTCCAAATGCCTGTTGAAATCTACTGATGGGGCTGAGAAAAGGAGTAGGGATACAGCGACACGTATTTCTGCATTGCGAGTGGGATCTGGACCCATCTGAAAGTGTTTCCCCATGCAGCACCACCAAATGCAGTAACATTTAGCTACCTGTTAAAAGGCTGACTAGTCATGCCTTTTCCTACATCTCAAGTTAAGCATCTGGTCTTATTTATTTTCCTGTGGAAAAGGAAGCTAAAAGACTGAATTACTAATCCAGAGCCACGCAGCCATTCGGCAGGAGTGAGGCATCGGATCGGAAGTCCTGTTTCCAAGTCTTTACCCGCAGACAAACCCTACTCGAAAAATAAAACCAAAAAAGACAGCTGCCTCTCTTTTGTTTTTCCCTTCACTCCTCCAAATAGAAAGCAATAGTTACTGTTCCACAGATGTTACAGGGCAAAACAACACCGAAAATAAAACAACAAAAATGTTAATAAAAAAAAAAAAAAAAAACAAAGCAAAAAATCCCCAAACCAAACCAACCAGACTTTGAAACAAGCAGGAAAAAACCCAAACGACAGTAGTCAACAGATTATAAAGAAATTCTGTGTCCTGCTACTCTGTGCTGGGTGCACTATGTACAAGAGGGAGAAGCAGCAAGATGAGCTGCAAAAACCAGAAGGCTGAGAAACAATTCCCGACATCCCCACGCCCAAAGCTTTTCGGCAGTGAAGTGATCGGACTCTCGACAGCAAGCGACTTACCCTGTCACAGACTCAAGAGGAACATAAAACAGAAGCAAAGTAATTGACCTATTCTCAAGCCTGCAGTAGACAGGCAAGATTTATTTCACTTCTGATTTTTCAGCCACTTGCCCATCAAGGCACCTTAGAGCAAAGACGCAACAGAGAGATGTCCTGTTTTCATTTACATAAAATAAAGGAGAAGTTTTTCTTCTCAAATGCTCCATGTGTCACATGAGGAGAAAACCTCATCTCTCCCGAACAATATATTCTGCATTTAAAACTGCAACTTTTCCACTGTAGGCCTTCATATATAGCAAACATCCAGATCCAGAATTTATTGCTGAACCTAAGTTTATTTCCAATGTCCTTAATTTCAATGTCTAATTTACTACCATTCATCGACCACATTCTACTAGCATAATATTTTTCTTTTCCCTGCTTAACTTCAGCGGTTAGCTTTCCAAAACTGTTCAACATGTGTACTCAGAGTCAAGTTTTCAAATGAATAAATGACTCAGACTGAATAAAAATAACATTCAACTCCCTGCAGCTTACACTGAGAGCCACCCCAAAATATTTTGATATACCAGAAAAGGAAAAAAAAAATCCCAAACCAACCAACATGATGAATGGAAGAACCACCACACACCAAATCTTCATGGCCCCTCTAATTCACGAACATACATATATATTTTTTATATGTATGTACCCACACGTGCAAACACAAAGGCACAAAATGGAAGGACTGGGACCAGGTAACCATGTGGCAATCACATTTTATATAATAAGATACAGATCCAGTCACACACAATATGATATTTGGGACATTTGCCAGCTTACAAGAAACTGACTGCCAATAAATGATGAAGCAAAACCTCTGTGATTTAAGCTGCCACCTAGGCACCAACACGATTTCTCTCCTTTTTCCATTAATGGTGAGAGAAAAGCTTCGGCAGGGCAGCAAGCAGAGAAGTTAGCAGCAGCTCAGCAAATGCAGAATGGAGCCCTAATTTTGGCTGTAACTGGCTTTAATTTAAATTAGGATTTTTCACATAGCGTGTGATCCCAGCCCAAACCCCACTGGTGGGATTTGGAGATCCCAAGTCAAACCCCTGCTGACGGCACGTGCCATGCCGGTGGGCTGCGGGCACAGCCCCGGTACCCTGCAAACGCTTCTCCCGGGCATCAGGAAGATGCTCACTTCTGAGCGGGAAGCTGTTATTTATATACTTTCAAAGGAAATAAAAAGGGCTGTCGATGCGTGCCTCCAGCTGGGGTTTTGTTTCCTTCACTATGGTTCACAATAGCTGGGGTGACCAGGAGAGAATTTCTCTGGCTTATCCTGCCAAGACCCCCCGGTCCTGCTGGGAGCTGGAGGCCCTGTAATACCTGTTCAGAGACCGTCTCTGGAGTCTGCATCCAAAATGCAATCCGCTTCCCCCGTCTGCACCCTCTGCCCCTAGATAAGCAGGGCACACGTTTCCTTAAGTTATCCCCGAGTTACATCTCTAGCTTCCCAAAACAAGTAAAATAAAAGTGTCCTTGCTATACCGGAGTCAACAGCACATAAAAAGCTGAGCAATTTATCAAAAAGAACGAACAGATGTAGGAGTAATTGTTCGCATAAGCAAATTCCAGAGACTTTTTTACAGCTCTTCATGCTGTTATGACTCCCCTTTGCCCGGTTTCAAAGCAATTACTGGGGCAGCACATGACACGTCCGGCTTCACATGAGGTGCAGAACACACGCTCAGCTCTTACAAAGACAGGCTAACGTGGCACCGCACGTCAGCTCCCCTACTATCTGCTGCCCAGGGGTAAAGTCTGTTTTCCATTAAGCCAAACACATTTTTTCCAATTCCTAACGCTCACTTCATGTCACATTATTTTTTGGTACCCTCCAGAAGTTTCCCCCCCTCTCTCTGCTTTTTGGCCCTTCAGAGAAGGATAAGAAGAGAAGCTTTCTACAGCCTTAAAGATAGCCCAAGTAAAGGTCCATACCTGGTCCACACCAGGCTCACGTACCTGAATTTAAATTAAGAGATTGTAGCAGAGCAGTAAGAGCTTTAGGCCCTCAAATGCAAGAGAGGAGAGAAGGTCCATCAGGGCAAAGACCTACAGAAAAGCCACAGCCTGGCTCCTTTCCTCCTTGCTCCATGCCCCACCGCACGCACGTTAGAGGCAAGACTAGAGCAGACCAGCTCTTCCCCCTGATTCTTTCAAGGGAAATGTATTGTATAGGCGCAGGCAAATGTCTATTTATTTATTTATTTTGCTGGATTATTTTAACTATGACTAGCTCTTTATCTTTGGCTATTTTAATTTATTTTAAGATCGGGGGAAAAAAATGGATAATAATTTGGGGAATACAATAATAACAAGCAATATCTCAGTAGTTAAACAGGTTCAAGAGAAGCTATTCTCTTTGCAGAAAAATACAAAAAAACCTTTTTGCAGTGTGGTAATATTGCACTGTAATCTATATCAAGATAAGGATGTGAGTACATAAGGAGTGTGAAATTATACAGGCAAAACAGGATGGAGAGATCCCTTTGAAGATTATTAAGAAAGAAAAGTGAAAGCGATACAATAAATCAATCAATAAAAATGAATTATTAAAGATGATTGATCTCTAAGTCCTACTAAAAAAAGGCCTTCCTTTGATTTGGGTTTTCTATGTTGTGGGAAAAGGTACCTTTTATAACACAAGTTCATTGGAGTGCATGAAACCTCTAATCCGAGGAAAGACGCCAGGCCAATTTAGTGTTAAACAGCTTCATTCCTCAGGGAGTGTCTGAGCTTCCCCTTCCCCTTTCGTAGGGTAACATGCGGGTGAGTGAAGGGCTGTGATCCTCAGCTTTACTGTAAGTAGGGATGCTCATTAAAGCTGTCCATGAGCAGCACAGGCCTCCTGGATGAACCATTAACGGCCATGCTGTTAAGTACACATCATCTTTCTATCCCTAAGCTTGCTGTGAAACTGTTTCCAAATGCTTCTTGCAGCGTCGAGGCAGTATTTCCACTACTTATTAACAACTGAAGACCAACGCAGACGACTTTGGTTTCTGGAGCTTTTAACGGCACAGAAATAGTGAAGCACACATTACTTTTTCATCCTTTTAAAATGCACTCTGTGCTGCTTTATCCTTAAATCACCTGCAGTGAGATGGCAGCTCCCTCTTTGCTTCCCAGCTGCTACACGCTTCCTGAAGTGCTTTTTGATCAGCACATGAGGTGCTTTACTTTTGCTGTACCTTATCCTCATTTTAAAACAAACTAGAAAGTAACGCTGCTATTTTGTTCAGTCCTTGATTGCTGCCTTTTGATGAGATACGCTGGGATCAAGATGGCTCGTCCTTCTGTCAGTCCATACAGCCCTCTGTTAACAGGTAGTAAAACTTGTTCGGCTAACGAAATGCGAAACCCAGCTTAACGGCCTTAGTTTGCGAAGCTAATTCTACCCGCAAGCCACACAGAAATAAGTTATGTTTTCTCATATTATGAATACTCTGCTCTTCCCTGCAAGAATCTGAAATAGCCGATAGCATATGAATTTCCCCAGCACAGCCTTGCCCTGCCTTCCATCGGTCCATCTCCGTCCCCTCTCTTTGCCATGCTCACCCTCATGTGTGCTCCCTCTCTCTCACACAGACACTTCCATTGGCAAAACCAGGAAAAAAAAAAGGAAATGTGATTCTGGAAGCTTCCTCTGAAACCTGGGGACTTGCAGCAGTGGCTGGACATCAGAACGGAGCAAGTACGAGACCTGTCACAGGTAGAGCATCCCAATGTGATAACTGGGGAGCGCTCCAAAAGAGGATGGGACGTTCCCCAGCCCCACCTTTTAAGGAGCATTTACCACAGTGTCTAAGTGGAAAATGGGGATGATCCAAAGGACAGTTTTATCTCCACGGTGTCCACACCAAGAGTACCACAGCCGTTCTGACTTCTTCTGTTTCGCAATCAGGTCAGCACCAGTTGTCTCGGCACCTCCACCCCGCTCCTATCTGTTACGGGAGCTATTGCAGGGACTACACAGCTTATGGTCTTGACTGCAATATCTAATCATTTATTTTGACTAATATTTGGATAAAAACATCTTTCTAAATCATATCTGTGCCATTCCTGGAAAATGAATCGTTACCCTGGGTAGATAAGTGGCAAACTACTTTCCTATGTGCTATTTTTTTTATCTACAAAAAAAAAAAAAAAAGGGAGCTGAAGGAGTGAAGCCAGGCCGCTGCCCCACATGCCGGGTGGCTGGCGTGGCCCCACGGAGAAGCCCCCGGGAGAGGCAGCCGGGGAGCTGTGAGGGTGGCTCGGGTCCTTGTGAAACTGCAGCCACACAGAAGAGAGGGACCCTCTTCTGCTGCACGACAGGCTAGGAGGGGTAAATGCTGAGATATGATTCTAGGCTGTCTTTTTTGAAATAAGATTATTGGAAATCCAGTATTTCAAATTAACACTTTTTTCTCACGGAGCTCCCCAGCTCACTGTCTTTGTAGAAGAGACTCCAATTCTCAGTGCCCACCATGTATTTTTCCCCTTAAGCAGGTACGCAATAAAACCCCACTTCTGTACAGCCCAAACGGCCACGCTCACAAAGCATGCAACTGGATTTGCAAGTAGCTCTTCAAACTTTGCATCCCAAGCTGCAAAATAAAGTAGACAGCCACAGACAGATGGGATGAGACTTCACCACCGGCCGCAACCCGTGCCGGCTGTCCTGACGTGACCTGGCGCTGCCAAGGAAGAGCGATCCCGCGGGGAGGACTCCATGTCCCCGCGGAATAATCTATTTTGAAACTATAAGCAATACCTCCAGTTCCCCACATTACTGGGTTATAATGATCTTTGCATAGATAAATGAGCATGTCTTTCTGAGGAAAAAGTAATCATTAAAGAGGAGCCTCTTAAGAAAAGACAAAGTCCACTGTCAAGGAAAGATAATAACCTGTAAGTTTACGGGGACTTCTGAGTGATACACCTTTGATTTTCAGTATATTTTGTGCTCCAGAAATTTACTTTTCGTCAATAGACTAGTTACTATTTCTTTTGCCAGCCTCCTAGTTAAACGTGACTTAAATTCTCCAGTGTCTATTTCTACAAATTTTTCACAGCTCTATATTGAAAAATATCGAGAAGGAAGCTGAAAAATAATTCAGTCAAGTATCGGGGTGCAGTGAACCACGTGTCCGTTATCAATAATGAATAGACACAAGTTGACTGGTACCGTATGGGAAGGAGGTCTTAAATATTCGTCGGTTCCCTATTGAATTATCTGCTGGATGGGGCAAAGGGCGGCGTTTGCTTTCAGCGGTGCGCGGCACTGCGGGGGCCAGGAGGAGCGTGCCCGCAGCCCTGGGACACCGCCGTGCTCCTCGGGAAGAAGCCTTTTAGCATCACGGTGCAGCAGTGTGCCGTAACTTTTCCTGCTCAGAAAGAAGCTGGTGTATCCCAAGACTGAGATTCTCCAACGCTACCTGCAGGATTATCGTATGAGAAAAAGAATTTATCTCCAGGACCTTGAATTTCTCCATCATGAGGGAGAACCAGATAGCAGAAACTCAGGAGACAGTTCTCTGCCTTCTGTCTATAGAAGTAAGGAATAAAATTGTATTCTTTCTTGTGAGCAGATTCTCTATGACAAAGGGAAAGTCACTGCAGTACACCAGTATCTTGGGGGTAATTCACATTTTGCTGGTTGTGTTTGGTCCTAGATATCTGTAGAAAAGTTTTACCACGGCTCTCCCTAATCCTAGCAAGTAAGTGGGAGAGGCTGTTCAAAGAGGGGACCATCCTGCCAACTTTATGCCACAAATACACTTCCTCTACCAGATTCTGGTCCCATTAATTCAGGCCCTATCAAGTGTCTCAGAGAGACCACCTGACCATTCAGGTGCGTATCCTCACTTTGCCATTTACTGTATGACGTGTTCTCTTAATGCAGGTGTAGTCTAACAGTGTAGTCTAACAGGAGCTGGTGGAAGGCCAGGGCTTACATAAAGTTGATAAGGGGGATTCCGGCTGGAAAGCGGAACGTCTAAAGAAGAATTACTGTCCTTGGGAGTAAAGCACATCCTGGGGAAAGATGTAAGCTAATTAAGATGTTTTGGGAACCATCAGAAACAACTAGCAGAAGTGTGATAAGAAGCACCCTCACACGAACTATCCTCATTATAATACTAAAAGTCACACCCCTCGAGCTGGAGACCCCGGCCCAAGCAGAGACCCCTCACCTTTGAGCGTGCGCAGAATATTAAAGCAGCGCTGTAGCTTTAAGCTGAAATAAGAGAAATGTAGACCAATAGAAAACTGCTTTGTGTAATGACTTAGGCATATGCATAACTAGACCGTATAAATACTGTGCCTGTATGAGCGAACTTTGTGCTAGCTTTGTGGAGCTACCGCCTCGCACCCATCTCTGCGCAGACGTGGAACAAAACGCCTCTGCCCTGTGTGTATATTGGCGTCTCGCACACCGCGTAGACGACCTCACGCTTGTGGGATAACACAGAAGCAGAGATCAATTTTTCTGGAGGTTCTCCCAATCCTTTCACTCCTCGATCAGCCTATGTGAGATCAATTTCACCATTCTTTACCCTCTTCTTTCATCCCATCTAATGATGTTGCCCAAAGTCATCAGGAGAACTGACTCCCAGTTGGGTAGTTACCAAAACCTAAGCTGTCATCTGCTGATTATTAACTGAACACTTGATAGACACTTCCTAAAAGAACATTATGACCCCCATCTGGGATCTCCGGGATTGGGTTTTTTCTTTTCTTTTGGACATGGAAGACTGGGATCAAACAGACAAGAAGAATTAAAACTCTCAGCCCTAAAGGTGGGATGAAGAAAGCTCCATTGGAACTGTTCACACAGAGCATTCCAGTGCACTTGTGAAGGCTGCCCAAGCAACCCCTTTAACCAGTGTGTTTTCCCAGGACGTGAAGAGTTATTTTGTTAAAAAAATCTTTGGGCAAAGCCAGGAAAGAGATGGGTATTAAAAGTTAAGTTATATTCTAGAACTTTCTTGGCAAACCCTCTACCCACAGTTAGAGCTCACGATTCCTGCAGATGCTGCCTTGCAGAAATGCTACTGCATTTTGTAGATTATTATTCAGTATCAACAGGAAAGACATTACACCATTTCTTAATATGCAGCTGTTACTTGTCTCCCATTTGTGGGGAAGGAGAGTCTTTCCCTTAGTAAGACAGTAAGACTCATCTTAAAATTTGTGGCACCTCCTACAATACAAGTCGCTGCCTTTTGTGAAAAGAACCCTCCCACCAAATCAAACCCTCAATACCTTAATATACATGAAAACCAAAATTTGAGATATATATTACTAGTTACAAAATAGCCATGCTAAATTACTTTAGGAACTGTGATCCGGAGGAAAATTTCATATTATTAAAAAAAAACCAAACAACCACCATGCAAAGTTTTGATTCAGGAGTTTATTTCAGCTGAAATAACCCCAAACATGGTTGTGTATATTGAATTCTACTAAGCAAAGCCTCCCTGCCTACCCCCCAAAGGGGAACTACTTTTTACTCGTGCAAACTGAAATATGACTTTAAAATTTGAAGAATCTGTCTGAGCACTAGTATGACAAGATTTGAAATATTTGTATTACAGTAGAAATTTACGACAAAGTCATAATTTCCCTTTTCAAACTGAAAAGGGTTAGAGCTAGAATTTGGGTTAATGGAGGCAGAAAGCCCACTGCAGAAAAGTCTGAGAAATCACTGTCCCACACGATTACATTTATTGCACAAACAAGACTGTTAGATATAACCAATCATTTATCCCCCCCAAAGATCAACATATATCACTAAAGTACTTAAAAGATCTCACCGAAATGCATAAAAGCAGGTAATGCAGATATGTTATTCAAGACAGGATATAATTCCAAACAAAGAACTGAATAACTGATGAAATATGTTCTCACCTGCGAAACAGTTACCACAACCTAGGGTAAAGGATGCTGCCAACTTAAAACACAATGGTAAAATATAATTCTTAGAAAATTCTTCACTTTCTAAAGTTCTAATGATTTCATATTATATATTTTCTTCTCTGCTCATCAACCTTGAAGTCCTGTCATCAGTAGTCTTCATTAGCAAGCAGCATTGAGGTCTATGAAGAACAGTTGGAAGTAATATCCCCTGGCTATTTAAAAATCTACCTATAAAGCATGACACTGAGAAAGTTTAAGTGCTAGCCACTTTTGAAAAGCTAGCTCTAAGTTAGTCATTGCGTACAGTCAAATGTGGCCTTGAAGTGAGCAGTTTACCCCCAACAAATGTTGTCAATGGTTATGCAATGTGAGACCATCCCACGCGGATGGCACGTGGGCACCAAAACCTGGCAGATTTCTCAGTTTGAACCTGTTTTTATCATTCCATTAATAACTAACTGGCATCATAGGCTAACAAGGATAGAAGGTAAAAGGACTCAGCAAATAACAGCTGAAAGTTGTTAATTTCCTAGAAGGTGAGGAAACCCCATAATTATTATAACTATCCAAACATGAGCTATCATGAGAAGCTGCAGTCATTGAGATGATAGCAGAACTTTCCTTATGCTTTATCGGAGGCTCTAAAGCAAAGATTTTTAAAATCAGAATAATTAAGGGCAGCTCATTGTGGCTCAATTAGTTTCCTGTGATGCAAGAATCTAATGAATGCTTGAGTATTATCAGTCTAGATGCAAGAATCTAATAAATGTTTAGATAAGCTTTTGACCACTCCGAGTTAACCGTGCTGCCATACTGGGATCTTCACACTCGTAACGCCTCTAATTCAGGCCTGGGGGGCTACATAGCTCAGACCCCAGATCCCGGACCTTGGTAAGAAATCGCCTTCTTGTTCTGCACAGTCCCCCACAAGGGGTTCACCTCCGTGTGCAAGACCTGCCCCGATGGACCTTGGATCAACCTACCAAAACAGCACTAAATCTAAAGATCTGCCCTTTGTGAAAAGTTGTAAATAATTTCACTGACTTATTAAAGAGACCGAGGGGGGGATGAGGAGGGGGGAATAGAGAATATGTGGCCGTAGAAAAGAAAACCGCACCTCTGAAGTTTGATAGCAAGTTAAAGGACAGGACACAAGGGGATGGGCAGCACTCTCCGGTGCCCTCAGCCCAGCTCGATGCATGCCAGCAACACCCGCAGGCAGCCCGTG
This sequence comes from Mycteria americana, assembly GCF_035582795.1. Lineage (NCBI taxonomy): Eukaryota > Metazoa > Chordata > Aves > Ciconiiformes > Ciconiidae > Mycteria > Mycteria americana. The sequence goes on along the minus strand of NC_134369.1, from coordinate 6,785,336 downwards.
CCGCGTGGCTAAAGCCTCCATGCCCCGTATCAGCAGCTCACACTTCGGACCCAGACTGGCATGTGAGAGAGGTTCGAGTAGCCCAAATGGGACTGCTGCCAAAAAACCCCCACCCAGAGCTGTCTCCTGAATCAGAAAGTTCGGTTTGCCAGAAAGGAACTCAATCTTTGAGGCACGGCAGGAGGACGAGGGGGTAGATGCAGCCCCCGCCAGCAAGGCTTTAGTCCTGGAGATGGAGGGACGGATGCTGCCCGTGCCCCGGTGCCTCCGCGGTCATTACGGCCGGGAAGGACGGGGGAAAGCAACGGGTGCCGTAGGGCTTGGGGAGCCCCCTCTGCCAGGCTGAGGAGAAGCCCGGGAGGGTGCTGGATGGCCACCACGCTGCCCCAGGGCACAAGCCAGCCCTTGACAGGCACTAGGGACAGCAGCAGGGGGGGCTGCGCCGGCGTGCACCGAGAAGGTGCTGGAAATGTTGCCGAGTGGGCTTGTGGTTTTGGTTTGTTTTGTTTTTTTTTTTTCCCCCCTCCCCTCGGAAGAAGAGAAGCCCAAAGGAGGATCTCTTAAAGATGGAGATGAGAAAAGCACATAAAGCAAAGCGTTAAATGCACTTGCACTTAGTTTGTGGTAGTGCGTGGTAATCCTCCTTAAACACAGGATTCTGCATTGTATTTCGAACTTAAAACTCTTCAATAATAAGGAGCCAATAACTTTTCCATTAGTTGAAGTACTTTTAATCAAGAGATTGTAAAGGTGAAATGCATACGACTGAGCTAGAGAAGTAGGGAATATCGTTAATATTGGTTAACGATTTAGTTTAAGCAATTTGATTATCTAGAGAGGTAGTAATTATGTACAAAAAAAATCTGTAGCTTACATTTGCTTGTCCTGCTCACACGCACTGCTCGGGCTAGAGAAAGATTTTCACTATAGGTTAATTTAGGCCCCTGTGGATGAAATTCAGGATGCGGGTGGGGCCAAGGTGGCTGTAACGGGGAGGGCAGCGGTGGCTTCAGCATTGCTACCTTTCTGCTAGGGGATTGCCTGCAAATATGCGAAGCGCGGTACGCGAGCATCGCTTTGGGGAGATCAGGAAAAGGTGAGTGAATCTGGCAAGCGTTGGAGGAGAATCCTCAAGTGAATGTAATGCCAGATTAAGGCCTGCTGTTTTCCTAATCTCAAACTGAATGATGTAAGTGATATATACTTATTCCTTCAGACTATACTGATCTCTCCTCTCCCCCTTAAAGGACTCATTTCCCCCAAAACAGGGGCAAAAAAGTACAGCAGTTGATGGGAGAGAGCATCCCTTGCAGGTTGTCCTGCCTGACTGCAGCTAATTAGAAACACCCTTATCTTTGCTATCTCAAGCACCTATTTCAGATGCCAAAATGGGGCCCGAAATAGGCCTTCGCCCAAGTCGGATTTTTTGTCCAGTGGTTGGTTTACAGTCAGATACTGAAAGGGGTATTGAAGCTTCAAGAAATCAAGCTTATTCCTTGGGTTACCCTGGCTAAAACTTTATTTCACAGGAGTTTTCACAAGTGAAATATAACCCTATTTTTATTATTTCAGGGAAATAAAAATTTCACTTATTCCCAGCTAAGGAATATCATCACAACAGAATAACAAGTGCTTTCATACTATTTTAAAATATTATTTCTTCTTCAGATACAAATTTTATTTGTAAGGTATTTTTTTTTCCTATGTGAGATTTAGCTAAAATGGCTATTCTGAACAACACCACGAAGCCGTGCTGAAAATGTATCAGAGGGCTACAGCATAACATACACATTTACATCTCTAGCTCAATTTCCAGTTTATTATCCCATTAGCTTTTTCCTACTTTCTGTGTAAAATACTATCACCCAAAAATACTTTTCTGCTAGAAAGACCATTCGTAATTTAAGAATAATAATAATACAAAAATCTCTGTAGGCTTACGTGTATGCCAACAGGAATTTTGCTATTTGGAAAAGCTTCCTGGAATGCAACCCAAATTACTCTGCGCTGAGCCCATATGAGCTGACAGGCAGCTTTATTCGCCACTGTGTGACAGCGCAGTTGGCCCAGCTGCTAATTAGCAGTGTTTGCTGATGGCAAACGGACCATTTTAAAAATGTGTTCAAGCCAGTAATAATATATTACACTACATTTATTTTCCTAGAATGGATGTTACAGGGATCTTCCACTTAGACTTTCTCTGGTAACGTGACCGGCACCGAAACCTTCTGGCCCAGATTTTTTTGTTGTTGTTTTTACTTTTGATTTTTAATTTTTCTCCCATGCCTCACAAAGAGTTCTCCACCCTCTCAGCAATGCGGGTAAGACTGATGCAGTCTTACTTACATGGCGCAGTTCAGCGGCTCAAGTTTAAGAGGAAAGACCCTCAAGTTTGTTTCTTTGCAGCGTTTTGTGTATTCACTTGGCGTCATTGTGAGGGAGCTAGCAATCAGCTGTGGTTTATGGGAAGAAGCATGCACGTGGTTTGCCTGGTTAGCCCTACGTGCTCCATCATACCCCATTAAATCAGCCTCCGGCCCATCTGGGTTGATGGTTGACCCTAGAACCTCACCACTGTAATGGCAAGGCTTTTACCATTGCCAGAGACATTTATTAATGAGACTCTGTGTATGAATTCAAACGTGCAGGAAACATCCATGTTCTTACACTTATAAGGAGAGGGGGAGAGGGGGGGTGGGGGGAAAAAAACAAAAAAAGGGCAGAAAACCCCACCCCAAAAGCAGAGCAATGCCTGGCAAGTGAAAGTCGCTGCTTTTTTGAGAGTGGACACACCTTAAGACATTTGTTCTGTACAAAAGAGAAATATTAACCAGTGATGGGGGTATACCGTGAGGCGGTCGGATGAGAATTTACAGAGCAGTACCTATCCTGTCTCACTGATCCACAGCAACACAAGCTGCTTTGTTGCGCTCTCAGCTGGGCCCTCCATCGCAGTACCTGCAGGTTACAGCAGCAAACCAGGGCTATGGCAACTGATGGGGCTTTAATTGGTATCCTGGCTTTCACAGAGGGCTGGATCGTACCTCACAAAAGTGCACTTCACACTTTTTCAACTAGAAGTATTCCAGCTATAAATGAAGCAGTGCCTTTTAAGAAGTATCTTTTTTTTTTTTAATTTTAATTCTCATTCTGCAGCAGAAATAGGCCTTTCAACTCCCCCTTTTACACTCGGTCTTACCAAAATCAACCACAAAAATTTCACAATCTCGACCGCACGTGTGGACGGAAGAAGTCAGTTCCAGCCATAGGCTGTCCTGGATTTTCTTTGACTCCACGCTAAGCAATGAAGGTTGCTGTACATGTACTGCTCTTTCTCCTGAGCAGATGGATGGGAACAGGCAAGGCTTCAGGTCTGGACACTCACTAATTTGCTGGCTACAACCGACACAGCAAAAACATCTCTGATGACTTAAGAAAGAGAAGTGGGGATCCATCCCCAGCCAAGACAAAGCTGAAGAAAAGGACTTTTGCTATTAAAGGCTACCCCACGTTACCACATCTCTTGATTGTCTCCAAAACGTACCCTCCACCCATCCTTCAGGTCTGCGACTACCACACTACCTCTTTGTAGAAGTTAATCCTTCGGGGTGACAAGTCATTGCCTGCTTCTTTGGAAAATGTATTGTCATGAAATGAATATTCACTTATTTAAAAAAACCAACCAACCAAACAACAAAAAACCCAACCAACACAAGGAAAACTTAAATAATGGAATTCAACAAATTAGGCCAAAGACATAGTCAAGAAAAGCATTGCTGTTGTCTAATCTGCTTCTCTTTGGCCCTCTTGTCCTGCAGGTCTGACCAACTTGTACACGGATAAATACAATAAGCCACCTCTCACACGAACCCATATAAACTATAAGTAAAATTGCTGTTAGTAGTGGTCAGTGGAAAAAGTAATTTCTAACTGAAAGTCATCCTCAAACAGAGTGTAGCACAAACCACACTTCTGCTCATCTGGAGATCCCCTGGGTTCCCACACTCACCAAGGCTGGGCTATGGTGGGTGGGGGGAAAGCACCACAGTTACTTTTAACCATTAAAGGCTCTGGTTCTTTAAGGCAGCCTTAACTTCCAGAGGGTCTACCAAGCAGCACGCTTAGAATGTCAAAGGACAATTCTGAACCCTATCATTGATGTTCAAGTTTGGTTTTTAATCATATGGAGGAACTGCTCCTCTGAAAACACACTCACCAGTGGGGTCATAGGTCCATACACTGAGCTTTCCTTAATTCCTCTCTCCTTTATTTACTTCTTTATTGCTCTCATTTTATTATTTAAAAATGCTGAGAGGTTAGAAAGGAGTCAGATCAAGTCAATGTGTCGGGCTAATGTTTAACCTTAAATTAAAACCTCACAGATAAAAAGGGAGTGTACTACAGATTTCACGGCTAAGTCCCCTGCTCCAGCTGCCTGACAGAAGCATCAGTAGCACTAGGGTCTAAGTGCATTCAGCACCTTCCTAACTCATCCTTTGCTATTTTTTTTTTTCCTCCTTAGAAGTGAACTGGATTTAAAAAAAAAAAAAGTCTCCTAGTGGAATAGTCTTTATTATTTGTCATTGATGAGCTGCAGATAAGTTTCAACTTTGCTGTCAGCTGAGTTAATCTGTTCAGAGCAACAGCTATAGAAAACCAGAATCCTCCATCAGCAAATTGTCCAACTGGTGCCATGTCAAACTTTGTAGCTCCAGAAGTCAAAAAATTTGTGGCTTGGGACTACGTTGTATTTGCAGCACTATTTTTAGTATCTGCTAGCATTGGAGTCTTTTTTGCAGTTAAAGAGAGGAAAAAGAAAACTTCAAAGGAATTTTTGGTGGGTGGTAAGCAGATGACATGTGGACCAATAGCTTTCTCTCTCACATCAAGTTTCATGTCAGCAGTCACTGTTCTGGGGACACCCTCCGAAGTTTATCGCTATGGGGCATCCTTTGTTCTCTTCTTTCTTTCATATGCGCTTGTCATCATTTTTACTGCCGAACTTTTTCTACCTGTATTTTACAGATCTGGCATTACAAGCACTTATGAGGTAAGTAAAAATAATTTTCAAAAGGCACTATTTTAACATAAAAGTCAGCATCATGTGTATAGATATTTCTAGAGAAAAATCTGAGAGAAGACTTTCTGCAATGTTTAGATGCATTAATTATTTTTAGTGACTGGTTGCATTAATTCAAACTAGTTATTTATATTGCATAAATTGAAAGCACAAATTAAGGGTCAGAGCTCCTGTTATGCATACATAGCAAAGACAGAATAAGGGTTTACACACCAGCACCAAATTAAGTTACAGCTGGAAAATATTTAAAGCAGATCCAAATGCTTTTGATCTCATAAGTAACTATTCCGCTCCGGTTTAGAGAGCTGGTATTAAAGATGGAATTTAAGAACAAAATTCAGTAGTGTCCAATTCAAACTTGGTCTAGATCTGGCAATTTGGTCCAATCTACTGTAAAAGTGGACTATTTCATATCTAAAAAGCTGAGGTGGGAGGAAGGGATACAGAGGAAGATGATGGCAGGTGTCTCTCTCAAAAAAAAAAAAGTCAGGGCTGCAGAATGAATTCAGGGATTCTCTAGGAAATTAAAAGAACAACCTCTGAATTTGGTAGAGTTTTTGCCTAGCATTCTTCCTGGAACGCTCTATTTTCTTCATATGACAGTTTAGCAGTAAAAAAAAAAAATAAAAAAAAAATCAGTAGTATGGGTATTTGGAAATATTTCAGTTACAGGTTGGAAAAAAGTAAAATGGATCATCTATTCCCATTGCCGTGAGTAACTGCATTTTCTCACTGCTTCTGATACAAGATCAGAGAAGGAATTACTTTTCTCATTTGAGCCACCGAAGGTGTCATTGTAGCCAGAGAGTCCCTTCAAGCACGCTGGAAAGATGACTCTGATGGCTTCATGAATTATTTTTAGAAACAAGTCAAGTTACATAAATTAGCTATTTATTTGTATGGCAGGCTGGGGGGCTTATTATGCAAGAGACACAAGAAAGATGAACATGAACAAAATTAATAAGAAGGAAAAGAGAGAAGACTTGAACGGCCCGTGCCTGGTGTCTGCTGGGAGCACTCGGGACTGTGGCCCAAGGAGAGACCCAGCCCACCCAAAGCTGCGTGGGGTCTGCCACAGGGTTAGCAACGCAGACCTGATTTTTTTGGTCAACACTACAGAGAGACTTCAGGTGGTGACTCAGGCTTAAAATCTGGATTTTTGGGGCTACAGATCTACTCACCTCCGCAGTTGTCTGATAATTGGGAATGACTCTCTACATCCAACTGGAAGTCCATAAGAACCCCACTTCTCTCTCCCTGTTGATGCTGTCCAGATTTGGCTTTAGATTGAGACGCAGCAGATGAGAAAGCCAGCTTAGCTCAAGCACTACGAAAGCCTCTACGTTGCTGCTTCTCCATCTGCTCCACCACCGCTTTTGTTACTACAGGAGCTATTTCTCCCAGATATGACCTCAAGTTTCCTCTTCATGTAGTTGGAATATACTTTCATTTGAAGTTGAAGTTTCTTTTCCTTGTAGCCCCTCGGCTCTTTCAGTTATTCCCAATACAAAGCAGATTTTGAACACTGCAGCCCAACATATAACTTCAAGTACAGGCTACTGATGAGAAAATTTCTTAAATGTAGTTATCTCTATGTGTAATAGCTATCATGCTCTCCTGTTCATTACTTATAACAGTAGTGCCAGCAGCCCGTAATTTTACTTGCGTAGCAAGCTGTTACTCAGGGTGAACAGAAGGTTAATAGCTGTGTCACAGATGCTACGTGTGCAATTTACTGAGATTCCTCTTTTTCCTAGTATTTGGAGTTAAGATTTAACAAGATGGTCCGTCTTGCTGCAACATTGATCTACATCCTGCAGACGGTAAGATGACACTGACTCCAATTTCACTCAACATTTATTTTGACGGACTACTCTCAGACTGTGCATTTTTTACAATGAGTTGTTTTAATAAGTACTCTTTTTTCCTTATTTTTTTTTCACTTGGACTGTGAATGTTAAAAACAAAAAATGGTTACTTTCCTAACTTTCTAGCTTTCTCCTGTTTAGGACTAAAAATGCCATTTTTGTTGTCTTTGACACTTGGATGTTGTGCTGAACTCCCACAGCTTCTCAAATTCTTGGTCTCATTACGTTCCCTTGAAGTCTCTCTCTTTCCAAATGAGTCGATTCTGCCTTTCTTGAGAAGCTAGACAAGCTGTACTGGGTACATTTAGTTCACCAATTATCCATTTCCGACTCCAGGGTGAGGCTATCCCATTGCAAAGCAGCTACACGTGGCAAGGGCTGCTGCCAGCGCCAGGTCCCAGGGACTAAGCCCAACAGCCCCCAGGGCGGAAATCGCTGGGTGGTGTGTGCAGACTCCACATTTGTATACTGCTCTGCATTACCATAAAACACTGACTAGCCACTCCACACCCCTGTCTGTGTAGATAAAATAAATAACACTCCTGGCTCTTGGATGGAGAGGTGAGCAGAGACTAGCTTTACTTACCCCCCAAAACACCACTTATACCACTTTACTACTACTACTTAACTTTACCTACTTAATTTACCAAAAAAAAAAAAAAAAACCCAAACAAAAAACCCCCCAAAACCAAACACCCCTGACACTTAAGGAGCCACCCAAGGCACTACTGTAGATGTCAAATAGCTTTTTTGCCCTTTGATTTAAAGCTTCACCAAGTTTCTCAAAAGATTACGTTAGTTATGTGTTTGATGGAAAGTTCTGGGACATGGGCAGACATTTCTTTCTACATAATTCCATTTTATTAATTCCAACCTTTAGCAATAGATTTGAATGCTTATTGACTTTCAGGCTTTGTTTCTCTCTCAGTTCTTTCGGAACATACACGTGAAAGGCATTGAGTCAGCTACTTCAAGGGGGATTGAATGGAACAAGGGAAGTTTAATTTCCAAGATCAAGCCAAGTTATCTATGCATCGCTGTTAGAGAGCTCCTCTTTCCATTTGACTAGGATATTTTTGTCATCTAGTCATCTTAGCAATGGGTGAAATAAGCAATACCAAGACAGATAATGGTTCTTCCATTAGAACAGTATTAAATCAAAAGATTTTTATTTTGTAAAGGCTGAAACAGAAAGCCACATACAATACAAGCTGATCTAAAGAAACCTCTAGATCTGGTATTTTGCTCTGAGCCCCACTCTAAATAGAAGCCTTATCACTGAGCATTCACATACATTTTTTTTTTTTCATGAACTTTTTCCTCCTTCAGATCCTTTACACGGGAATAGTGGTTTACGCACCATCACTGGCACTCAACCAAGGTGAGTTCCCATGCCGCACTACGTGGCTACCCCAAATACCCACACCACTAGACAATGAGAATAAATGAAGTGAGCAAAATAGATAAAGAAGTCTAAAAAAAATTCCACAGAAGTTTTGTAAGAAGGTTTTTGCCTGCACCTGCGTTTCTGACTCCCCAGATCTCTCTCTCACAACAGTACCTTAGCAGGAGCCCCACGTTTGCTGTTCTGCTCTCCTTTGCACTTGGTAACCACCCGAAAAGGTTAGCAATGAACAATTTCTCAACACCCTGACAAAGTTCACAGTACGAGCTGATGATCCAAGACATATTCTGTACTTTGAGTCCCCCCCTTCCCTGTCCCCCGTGCTCAGGTTCCCATGGGCGTAACTCCTCTCCCTGTGGCCGGAGCTGCATGCTGTGCTGCTTTCCACACGCCTCTTTCATTAATCTTTGCAAACCAGGCTTACAGCATCCATCATGATAGATGGAATTAGCAATTTTACTGCCATAGGGCACAAGGAATCACCACGACCCAACTCCTGATTTCACCAAAATCGACCGGGAAGAGATGGGGAGGCTCTTTTCATTGTTCGTCATCCGAGTTGCATCCAGTTTGTCCAATCCCACCTCTCACACAGTGCCGAGCTTCCTTCTTCCAGCACTCAACTGAATTTTATGTGACGGTTCACGTTCGTTATTAGGCCATACTAACTTTGCTAATAAGAGAACCTTTACAGATAGATTTGCCCTCACAAACTATGCCCGGTGGGAGAGACTTCAATACAAGCCAACCCAAAACCTGTACACCTTGCATAAAGTAACTTTATGAAGTAAAATGAACATGCAAAATTGTTTTAATGCAGCACATCTTTAGCATTAAACTATTCCTAGTTGCAGGGAATGGAATTTAGTTTGGGGTTGGGTTTTTCCTTAGGATTCTTTGGAAAACTCTGAAGAACGTGATTTCTCAAGAGAAAATTCTGGACTAAGAACAGACGGAAAGCATTGCTTATAAAGCTGTGTCCCATAGGAATGATGTTTTTGCTTTGTGCAATTATTCTTCTTATGTATTACTTTTGCACACTTGAAAGTTAGTTAAATCCAATTGGCAAGAAAACAATTCAAAACGGTATCCAATAGTGTTAAGAAACTTGAACAATCCAGCAAAGCTCCTATTAGACACAAAAGATTAAAATTAATAATTACTTCCATCCTTCTAAGGCTAAAGGATCATAGCTTTTTTGTTATCACCCAGATGACCTACCCCCATTTCGCTAACCCTTTGGTTTTCTTTGGTTTCACAGTCACTGGATTTGATCTCTGGGGCTCTGTAGTTGCAACAGGAATTGTCTGCACTTTCTATTGCACTCTGGTACGTAACAGGCATAACTCAACAGCTGGAACGCAGATTGTTAATGCAACCATCCTTTATACGTGACAGGCTATCGCAGACGGGTGGCTTCTAAATACAGTCCAAGTGACTGAGGTTTCAAGTAGGAGAACAGAGAGATAAATTTCTTCTAGACTGTGTGGTATAAGTAAGTCTATTTGAAGAAAAAAAAAATATTTCCTCTCAAATCCTCTGCTGTATGTCTCAAGGTTTAAACCAGACGGCTCGAGGCAGAGTCCAGATAAGGAGGCGATAACCTTCCCCTGCCATACTAAGTCTTTTGAGAAGATGATTCTTCTTATCTTTTACAAGTTATAGACTGAAAAACATCGTAATGAAAAACGTGCCTCTGGTGTCACCCCAGATCAAGAACAGAGTGATAAAGCCTAGGAAGGACGATCAACAGGTCACAGAGAGCTTTGCTTCTGAGTGGAAGCAACATGAGACTCCGGATTACAAAAAAGATAAAACATTGCAGTGGAAGCGGCAGAGCCCTGGGGCTCAGGACACAACCCAATGTCTGTTCTCATTACCACTAATGAATTTTTTCAGTGTTTCAGTCCACTCTTGCTGAAAACACTTACTACGTTGCTTTAGCACAGATTTGATCAAATATGAAAGTAGCTGTGGAAGAAAGCTGAACTGCAGATTTTCTGGAGCTATTTTTCTGTGTTAGGCTAACTGGGGACCACTGGGCTCTGAGCAGCGTACAGAGTGCTATGGGAAGTACAAACACAGGCCAGCTTGCATTCCCTAAGCTTTTGTTCCACATCATGATATTGTCTTCAAATGCATATAAAGGAGGCAAGAAAAAAGCATTTAACTGGAGGTCAAATAGCCTCATATGACTGTGGACAAACCATTTAGGCTCTGTGTTATTTTCTGACCTGCAAAAATACAACCTTCACGGGAGAATACAAAGTTTAAGAGTAGTCCTGATTTGCTAGATGCTATACACACAGCTCATGAGCTCCTCAAATAAGGAGTCTTTCTGCCTTTTGCTGTACTTCAACAACAGGAAAGAAGATGAGAGCATACAGTTTCTGTTTGTTTTAGGGAGGATTAAAAGCTGTTGTCTGGACAGATGCATTTCAAATGATTGTCATGGTGGTTGGCTTTGTGACGGTTTTGATTCGAGGAACTACCCTGAACGGTGGATCGACCAAGGTCTGGGAAGATGCCTATGAAGGATCACGACTAAACATATTTGAGTAAGAAACAAATGGTGCAAAACTTTTCTTCTTGTATCTTTAATGTTTAGAAACCCTACCCTCACTAAGCCAAAAATACTCAGACTTGTTATTATACTCCTGGTGAACAACCTCAGCGACTCGGAGAAGTCTATTCCCTAGTTCTTCAGTTCTTGGGAATACAGTTGACTTTCCAGGAGAGCTGAACTCCTCTTTCTGTTACCCTCTTTGAAGAAATCAAAGCCCTGCTGAACTCAAAGGGAGCTTTGCTATTTTTCTTTCTGTAGCTACAAATGCAGCCCTTCCAATTGCATTTCTCTTTAGTTTTCTATTCATAAAACTGGCACTTCGTTTTAAGAGCACTCACCACAGCAGCTGGCAAAGGTGCACCAGTGCACTGGGATAGTAAACTGACCTTCCTTTGGCTGTTTGTGGCATTGACCGAAAAGTTCATTGATCAAGGCAAGTCACTGACAGAATCCAACAGTAAGGTCAAATGTTATCAGCTATACCCACCAGGATTAGTAGGACTGCAACGATGACAGATGCAAGACAGAAAGATGTACTTGTACTGGTTAGAATTACTGAGTAATGAAATTTCATTGTTAAAAAAAAGATAACACTGCAGCTGAAGCAGTTTCTTGTAAAGGAAATAACACATCATGATGATGGAACTAAGAGTTTGGAGGATTTTTAGAGTTTAGTAAGTGGCTTTGTTCCTTGCAGAGGACTGGGTCCCAGGCAGGATGGCTTGCAGGTCTGTTGCTGCAATATGACACAGATCTGAAAACCAAGCGTAATAAGCCTTATAAATGTGATTTATCTCAATTAATTGGTCCTCTGACTGAGTCTGCATGATACATGTTTATCCTGACCTGATAGTAATGTGTTCCAATAGAAAAGTAAAAAAAACTTCCAAACCTAAACACATTAGATGTTGTCTGTGCTGGAAAACAATATTAGCAATGCAGTACTTCCGATTCAGAGGGTAGGACGCACCAGATAGTTCCGAAAAATCACCTACCCCGTGCTAAATATATGTGTGTTTAAATAAGTGAACAGAATTGCTTCTTTCTCTCTTCTAGCTTTGATGTAGATCCTTTGAGACGCCATACCTTTTGGACAATTGTTTTTGGGGGAACGTTTACATGGCTAGGGATCTATGGAGTTAATCAGTCCACAATACAGAGATGCATTTCTTGCAAATCAGAAAAGCATGCTAAACTGTAAGTTACCCGTCATTAACCTATTCTAGCAATCAAAAATACTGATGTGGAATTATACTAACGGTTTGTCAGTTACGTTAAATAAATATCGGGATCCCCTTGGGCGGTAGTAAGCTAATTTTGCACTGACAGTCTTACTTCCACTGACCCTAAATAACATAAAAAAATTGAGAGAGAAAAATGGGTAGCTATCTAACTCTTGCAGTTTATTAATTTGGGGTCAGGCTGCCAAATTAATCCTCAGACACAGAGTATGGAAAAGATGCCCACACAGAAGTCGTGCTATCTATGTCTTTACTGGAAAAATGTATTTATTGGAATTGTGTTTATGTTGTATTTTATTAAAAGTGGTTATTGATTTAATGGGGCACTATAATACAAGGTATGATCTAAATAAAATGAGATAAATAAGTTATTAAAATTCTAAAATATAAGAATAATTAGAATCAATAGCAAAGAACCAAGTGAAACTTCACAATATAGACATATAAGTCTCCAGTCTGCTACCTTCCTCAAGTTGAGCATTAGTGTCTACATAGCTACACACGTTCTACACGTTCTACTAAACAACCAGATTTTTTTCATACGCCTAGTGCTAATTTCTTGCCCACCTGGCTAAAGCATAAAGGTGGTAGTTTTTTCCTTCTTCGAACAGTTAGCTTTTTTGCTAGCTGCAATCATACTCATTTTTCTTAAGGTCATGACAGATTATATATTAATTTACCCCGTTGAGTTTCAGTCTCTGAAAATGTTTGGAAGTCACAACGAGAACGTCACCAGTAACAAGTCCTGAAAGACCTTTGGGTCCCAGTAGCACCGGTCTGAGCTGGCCCCAGCAAGAGAGCTCGCGTAAGGTGACGTCCAAACAGGATGTAGGCTCTACAGAATCCGGCAGCTCTCAGGAGCTACGGGATTACTCAGCTGCAGCCACACAACCTCCCCAGCAGATGCTGGCACCCACATCCATTTCACGGACTAGTAAAAAAAAAAAAAACCCCAAGTGCGTTACTTTGCAATGGTGGCATTGCAACCACGACGGAATCCACGCAAAATAATACTCTGTGTGGCTTAAAGGGAGAACAGCAACGACAACTCCCGACAGACAAAAATCTGCTCTTACAGGGGACAGGAGGGACAGACCCAGCGCTCGGTGCAGCCTGCTCTGCTTACAAGTTACCGGTCTTAGATCAGTCTCTTCCAGCTGTACAGAGTTACCTAGAACCTTGCCCTAGAGCACAGAAAGGCTGTATTTTTTCATCTTTTTAAAAATCAGTATTACACACAATTTCTTATCCTGGTTGATGCCTTTAAGAAATTATATAGCTAGCTTTGATTAAGGTCTCTCTCTAAAAAGTTAGAAATAACTAACCTGTAATAGCTTTTCCATATTGATCTTGTATTAAATAGAGTTTCTCTCCTTTGTTCTAGGGCACTTTACCTGAATTTATTGGGACTTTGGACAGTCCTGGTGTGTGCAGTATTTTGTGGTTTGGTGATGTACTCTCATTACAAGAGTTGTGACCCTTGGACTGCTAATTTCATTTCAGCACCTGATCAGGTACAGATACAGATTATTATAATTAGGAGCCGCTTTGGGCCCAGACAGAGCACATATAGAGACGGTTTAAGTTTTATGGGATGCTTTATGTCCTTTCAGCGCTCAGGCACTAAGGTGGTTGCCGAATCAGGGCTAGAATATATCTATTCTGGCAGTCCTGCAGTACTAACCTGATTGACCACTTCTGCCAAACAACTCCTTCGCTCAAAATCTGACACCCCTCGTTAGTCGGAACAAACCCAGAATTTAGCAACAGGCTCAGATGCAGCTACTTCTCTTCCGTTACCCAGGAAAATCTTAACTAATTGCTTGTGTTGCTCTTGTGCTCCTACCCCAGCTCATGCCGTATTTTGTTATGGACATTTTTTCTTCGATGCCAGGAGTCCCGGGACTGTTTGTCGCCTGTGCATTCAGTGGAACACTAAGGTCCGTGAATCTGAAATGACATTTTAGCTGCGTACCATTGATTTCTTGAGGACCCAGAACGAGATCAAAACGTGAAACCCTAAGAAAAGCCTAGGTGTTTTTCTTAGCACGTTCTAAAGAATCAGTAGTGCTTTGTCAAGTTACGTTATATTTATGCCAAAGTCTAGCTCCACTTCTCCAGTATCTTTTTATCCCAGATACATTTTAGAATAACATTATCAACACAGTCAAAAGGGTATAAAAACTGAGGAAACACCAGTTCTCTTTGTAAAGGAGCTCAGCTTCCCGAAATACCTTTGGAGGTGCTCATGGTGAAATTGCCTTTACTCAACCCGACCGCCACACTATCGTAGCTAGGGATAGAGAGCTTTGCAGCAAGTCTATCTGCACATGAGAGAGTTAGACTAGGAGAAGAGATGTCTGCATAGAGGTTTTAGAAACTGTGTGTTGTTCAGGGAGGTGCCGCACGTTATTGTAGTTTCTACCCTCTACAGACCAAACACCAATACTTCATAGGACATTAGAAAGAGAGAAGATTCAAGTTCACAGTGACATTATTCAAATGCCATAGAGTCAATGTCCAACAGGCTGTTTCTAAAGACTCTTATCTGTAGAAAAAGCAAGAAAGCGCTGTCAAAACAGGGAAAAAACCCAAACCAAAAAACCCCCACATATAAGGCACTGGCTGCTCCTGGCAGGAGACTAACGCACCGCAGTTAAGGGCACCGAGTACCAAATACTGTGCTGTAGGTATTGACGCTGCCATATTGTCACAACAAATTCAGAGATCGTATTCACCAAATGTGGGTTAACTCACCTAGCTAAAAGAGTCAGACTATTCCTAGTCCCTATTTTCCAGTGATGAGAGAAAACAGAACAGGCATTTTGTGGAGGAAGAGGGTGACTAGCGCTCACTGCACATCCTTTGACTTGTAAAGGAGTAATAGCTTTATTGTGGAACACGTCTATATGTTGAAGGTCTTTGCAGCTTGGTAAACTGAAGGGTCAATCAGGACAAGTTTCTATCTTGTTCTGTGCCAGCATGAAGCAGGGCCCCTAGCAATCACAGAAGGGACGGGAACCTCACCAGCATCAGCAGCATACATAAACATACTCTTCAAGAACTGTACATTTTACAGTATTAATGCTGAACAAGAAGCAGCATTTCTCCATAAATACAACTTTATTTCAGATTATATTGCTTCTTATTTACTTAACATTCTTCTCCATTTCTACAGCACGGTAGCTGCCAGCATCAACGCTTTAGCAACTGTTACCTTTGAAGACTTGGTCAAGAAAGGTTTCCCAAACCTCTCCGAGAAGATGAGCACATGGATCAGCAAAGGCTTATGTAGGTACCCCAGATGGGATCCATTTGTTTAACGGCAAAGGTGTCTACCCCCACCGTTGCTATTACTACAGGAGAAAATAGGGCAGGATTTTATATACTCGGAGCCTTGAGAGTCTCAGACTCTCAACTGACTCAGAGAGCAGTTCTGTGAGCAGTGAAGAGCACTGTCTAGAGACACTACTCCAGAAACACACTTGTGCTTCAGGAACCTCTACAGGAGCATAACCCTTTATATGAACCCCAGGACGAACATCAGCACGATACTTCAGCAAAATTAAGCATGTGCACTACTCAAAATCCTCTGAAAAGTTTTGTCTACTGAAAACTCTGGGGAACACTCTGGGATCTTCTTTACCATACAGAAAGATTATCAATGTAGTTATTACCACATTACTCTACAGTAGTATTACTAAATATTATTATTTTGTAGTAGTACAATAAGACTTTTCTATTCAAACTTAGAGTATCGCATAAGCAGGTTGTTCAGTTTTTCAGAGAAGAATAGAAATCTAAAAAAGACAATGAAAAACAGACCGTCAAAATATCAAGCACCCCAAGTGCTTTGAATTTTTAAGATACTTTTTAAAAGTATTGCATTAATATCACAACCCTTTTATAAGTATCGTAATAATATCATAACCATTTGTTGACGTTAGCAAAGATCACAGAAGAGAGAAACCAATACTTTGTCTCTGTAACTGTCCCCAACCTTCTCTGTTCCTACTTTTCCACTTACTACTAAATTTTTGCACTCAGGACCTAGAAAGATCATTTTTACCTCTGAAACCAAGGTGTGCTAACACAGAAGATGAGATTTGGTTGCTTTCCTCAAGACTACCACATATGGAGTTTTGTCTACCACAAAGTTAAAACTGGTGTCAAAGGAAGAAAGCCACGTTGTTTATCATTGCTCAGTTCATTCATTAGATTATTTTAAAAGCATTATTTGAAGGCAACAGAAACACAGAAACATTTCTACATGAGGCATAATTTCTACATTAAATTCATTGCTAAGTTCTGCTTCATAAGAAAAACCAACCAACCAAAAACCCAACAAGACTTCATGCAAGACGCTGCTGGGTGCTTAATGGTCCGCTTTAAACATCAAAGCCCAAAGTGCAAATTCCTCCATGCTGCCTGGTCACTTCGGACACCAGATGAATTGGAAATTGTCCACACTATTAACCAGCACTGACAACCTTGCTGCCCGATCTTTTCCAGGTATGCTATACGGCACACTGTGCACTTCAATGGCTGCAGGAGCATCGCTGCTGGGAGGAGTTGTGCAGGTATCTCGTGCTTCAGAAATGCAGTGAACTGAACATGAATGAATAGAAATGCAATGAACTGAATAATGCTGACAGCCCTGGGGTCTCCTAGATTACCTGAACAATTTCTGTGGCCACTCTGCTGAGAGGAATAACTAGGAAAAAAAAAAAACCCAAACAAACCAACCCATAAATCCCTCAACTCCTTCACTATTTACTCACTGCTGGGAAACAATACTGAGTGTGATTCTGTCTTTAATCGTGCACTGAAGTCACTGTTGGTCCTTTCTCCCCCACCGTTTCCCACTGAAAATTACAGTCCGAAACCAGAACTGCGCACTCTCCCGCCAGCTGCTGCACTAAGCTCCTGCCTCTTCTCTGCATCCACAGGCATCCCTCTCCATCCACGGCATGTGCGGGGGGCCCATGCTGGGGTTGTTTACCCTAGGAATTGTGTTTCCTTGTGCTAACTGGAAGGTAAGAAAAAAAAAAAAATCCTTATCTGAAAGAAAATCTCTTGGTGTTGCTTGGTTAAAACTCCATCTTGAAAATTGTTTGGGTTTTTTAGATTTAATCTCTGGGCTGCTTTTCAGATTTAGAGCCTGAGGAGTCCAAGATCTGTTTAGAGGTCCCTTTTCACTGTCTGAATTTATCCCATTTGCATTTAACTCTACCCAGCTGTGGAATAATTGGTGATTAAATC
This sequence comes from Mycteria americana, assembly GCF_035582795.1. NCBI lineage: Eukaryota > Metazoa > Chordata > Aves > Ciconiiformes > Ciconiidae > Mycteria > Mycteria americana. The sequence goes on along the minus strand of NC_134369.1, from coordinate 6,767,914 downwards.
CACGTGAGGGTTTTTTTGTTTTTTTAAAATTATCTTTATTTCCGAGTTTCTTCTCTTTCATTAAAAAGAAAAAAAATATTCAATAGTCATCCCAGCCTATATTCACCTTGGGATGCACAAAATGATTTCAATTGCTCTGCCTTTGCTCGCTCAGGCAAAACACAATACGAGCTCATTTCATATTGCCCCATGAGTGGTCCCATCACGTTTACCCAGAAGTAAAACTAAACTCTGTATTGCAGTTTTGATTCAACTCTTATTACTAGAGGACAATAAATCACCATTTTTTTTACCTTGACCAAGAGAGAACAGAATTGATTTACAGACTGTAACCAGCCATCACCTACTCCTGCCTAATTCACGTTCGCGGAGAAGCACTTCCCATGCGTCACCTTTAACGGTATCTTTCTATACCTGCCAAGGGTGCTATCGGAGGCCTCGTAGCTGGGATCACCTTAGCTTTTTGGGCTGGTACCGGCTCTTTCATTTACCCTGCACCACCGGTGAAGTCCATTCCTCTGCAACTGTCGACTCTCAACTGCACGCTGGCTAACAGCACCGAGGCGCTGACGACGGCGGCTCCCACGGTGACTCCAGACAGGTATTTTCCCTATCGTTACCACGTAAGCCCGCGTTTTGGCACAGCGCGCGGCCCGAGCCTGCGGCGTGCGCCTGGGGCGCAGCCGGTGACCGCCGAGCGGGCTGGAAGCACGGACCGCTGCCGAACCGTGCACCGACTGCAGCGTGAGCTGCATTTTGCTGGCGCAGCCAAGAGACAACATAAACACACCCGTTGGGCATCGCTAGCTGCTTCTTTCCCTTTTGTCGCCTCTTCACAGGCCTTTGCTGGCAGATACCTGGTACTCTTTGTCCTACCTGTACTTCAGTGCCATCGGCTGTCTGGGCTGTGCCATCACAGGGCTGTTGATCAGCTTTGTAACAGGTTGGTGTTCAATATACCTATACATACATAAATGCTTTTGCACGAGAATCTGACTCAGCTGTTGAAAGAGCTTTGGAAAGCTCCAGCAAGCGGCTCGTGAGACACGCTCAGGAGAGGGCAGCGGGCTCCAATCCCGCTCCCCCCACCTCATGCTCTGAGGCTCCCAAGGCTCATACCTAGCTTTCCGTAGACTTAGGTATCATTATTTTCTCCTTTCAGGACCTACTAAAGGAGAAGACATCCCACCAGTGTTAATTAAGCCAGTCTGCAACCTGTTTTGCTTTTGGTCCGAAAGACTCAAAGCTTTCCTCTGGTGCGGCGTGCGGCACGACAGCCAGGAGGTGAGCACCTGAACCCGTCAGCTCGGCCCCGGGAGCGGTGGGCGTACGTGCACGTACGTACGCGAGGGCACGTGCCACGGACGGCAGACTAGCTTTCAGCAATCGCTTTTTAAAGTTATGCAAGGGATGCTGTGCAGGCACCACGGACTGGAAAGAAGATCAGCCAAACCCTCCTACTCGGCGTCAGTCGGTAATAAGTTACCTGGTGTCCCTGTTTACACAGCACACAGGGACACGGGGCCTCCAGAGACAAACAGCCCTCGGGATGGCCAGCAGCCTGTGAAGCGGGGGCTGACCTCCCTCTCCCTGCCCTCCCGCTCCAGCAGCCGAGCAGGGACAAACCCACCCTTTACACCCCAGAGAGCAGTTCACGGAGCTACTGCCTCCTCCCGCCAAGCACAGAAAGACTTTAGCACTCACGTGTCCACAAGGTCTCCTGCTCCTGCTCCTGCTCCTCCTGCTGCTGCTGCTGCTGCTGCTATCCATCCATCTATCCATCCCACCTCCAGGGCTTCTCCCCTCCAGGGCAGCACTGCCGGCCCATCAGCCAGAGCTGCAACCACCAACACCTGGGCTGCTCCTGCCCACCACCTCCTCCAGAGGCAGGACCAGCTTTTCCCCAGGTGTCTCAGGGCTTCCCAGCTCATTAACAAGCCATAAAGAACGAGCACCTCATTTTCTTGCACTGTTGTAACAAATCGGAGTGAAACAGTATTGCTCCATCTTAGCAGAATCTGCGAGGTTTGTAAAAGGGACATAAAGCAGTATGTGTGTTTTCAGCTCCTTTAGAGTACTCTACAGGTACCTTTAAATCTTGAAAGTAATATTTCAGCTGTGAGGCTCACAGTGTTTGGCAATAAGGTAGAAACTGTCCTTCCACCCAGCTTGCATTAAATTTGACATTAAAGTTAATGATCTAATTTGGAGAGCAGCTGTGGCTCTAGATTTGCTTCAGCTGTTTCACTGGGCTTTTAGGTGCTCAACGTACACTTCATCTAGAACTTTCTGGAGAAAAAAAATCATCTCAATAAAAGCAGTAAAAAAAAAAATCACATATGCATTTATCCCCTTGTATTTGCTTAAAATGTAGAATAACAACATTAATCAAGTAGTTGCAATGTGAAACCATTGAGGCAAGCATAGGCCAGACAAAAACCCAATCCACTAAAATTGTAGATAGATATGCAAATGACAAACTAAATTTAAGGGATTGGGAATGCACTGAGGGCACATTTCAAGACTTCTACATGAACAGAGGTGTTTGAGAAGTTGTTTTTGTTGCTTTTGCCAAAGACTTTCCGTGGGGGAATGAGAAAATCAGTGGTTGTGTATGGAGGGGACACACACTAACCTGTGCTTGTTTGTGGGTCAGAGTCCTTTCATGTAGTGAAGTAACTCCTCAGATTTATAAGAAAGGGCGTCAAAATTTCAAGATGCAACAAGAAACCCTTTAATCAAAGGAAAAAAGCAGTGAATACAGGCTTCAAACTACTAGGGTATTTTCTTTCTTTTTTCAGGTGGACTTTGAAAAAAATCTGCCTAAAGTTATTGCAAATAAAGCTGGAACAGATGACACCTTCCAGAATAATATCAACAAAGAAAACAAACGCCAGTTCCCTGGTTACAATCCCGAAGAAAATTCCTATACTAATATGAGCAGAGAATCTCGCCTCTAGAAGCTGAGGGACAAGGGACATTTAACCAAACTTTATTTCTCCAGTTTCAGAAATGAAGAGCTCTTTTTATCGCATTTACCAGCTTGTAGGTGACCAAGAGGGAACAACTGCTCTCCATAGCAATAAAGGCCAGATTTTTATCTATGAATTTCATGACAGACCTGGGAAATCATCGGACAAGGGGGTTTTGGAAGCACTGCTATTTCAGAAGAGAAGTTTCACGGATCTTGTTGTGGGAGCTCCTGCTGGGAGGTAGCTGCAACACGTCTCTATCACATACTCTGTGCAGTACCTAGTCATTGCAGGGAAACGTGCAAAGGTGAGCTTGAGATAAAGCAAGACTTCGGAGAAGTTTCTGAGGTCTCTCGCTAAGGTGAGACCGTGAACTGCCCTCGGACGGAGGGAGCCCCGGGGAGAGGAGGGAGGTCAGGCTGAGCTAGTCTCTGCCTGTTCCTAGGTATCGCAAAAAGCCTCCTCACAGGAATGTTGTATAGACCAGACTGGTCTTTTAGTGACTGAGTTAATTGTATTTGCTTCCTCTGTGGAACTAAGACTTCTTTATAATGTCTTATTGTAAAAGCTATAGGAGAGAGTAACAAATTTTACTTTGAATTCAGGATAGCTCTTTATCTGTGTTAGTCTTGGAAAGACATCCTTTCAGCTCAAAAAGACCCACCTACTACCTTTATGCAATAAAGAAAATAAAATGACATTTGATGATGATGATGCCTCCTAATTGATGTCCATGCTGAATTTTGGAAAAAGGCACGTGATTGGGCAAAATAATTTGTCCAGTAAAAGGTCTTGGAAGAAAGTACCTAGCCCACGAAGTGCTCTGTTTCAGTGAAACACATTTCCTCTAAAAACTTGCCTGTTGTACATCACGCTCAACAGCCCACCTCTCACCTTGACAAACTCCTGGATGTAGTTTTTTGCATGAATGTGTTTGTTTTTAAACAAAACTCACAATTGAATGAAACGGACTGAATGAAAGTATCAAAGATGACTCAGACAGTTATGGACCCAGCTGATATTTAGCTCATATTGCTCTGAAGAACCCAGCTATTGCTTTTGCTTTATCAGGACCATCTTTATGATGTAGATCTAGGTCAACCTGGTCCTTGAAGTTACTTCCCCTGTCTGTGTTCATGCCCTACGTCTGGGAACGGTCCCAGGATATTCAATCAGAGAACAGAAATAGCAGTCTGTAAACGACACTGCCTTGCTTGTGCGGGACAGTTTGTCAACAAACTGAGAGTTAAGTCAATATTTGTGTTAATCCCTTTTACACCACTTTTATAATCTTATAAAAGCTAACAGCCGAATCTGGCTGGCAGCCCCTTGTCTCACATGGCATGCTTTCTGGTCATGCTTCCGTTCTTGATATGGATATCCAGGCAGAGACAGAAACTCAGTAAATAATACTATTGTATCATTTACATCTCATGGCCACACACCTTATCCCTTAGGTTATATTAAGAGAGCCTAACTATCACGCTTAAGGATGTAAAATCATTCTGGACTGAAAGTGGTCCAAAACACCAACGTGAAGCTCCATAGTTAGCTGCTGGATGAAAAAAGCCTCTCTACTGGTAGTTGGAGGATATCTGATTCAGGGCCATCTAACTGTGAAAACGACCAAGTCTGCTCTGAGCATTTCTTGAGACGCTTACTCATTGCAGTACTCTTATGCTCTGCATGCTGGAAGACACATAGTTTGCATTTTTCGGTATTTTTTCGCAAGTTTAGCAACACCTTTACATTGGATTTGCTACAGACTTAGTATCTTTCCAAGCCCTTTGCCACAAAAGAGAATCTTAATTTGTCCATTTAATGTCAAAAAAAGTGAGTTAGGTTGGCTAGAATTGCATTCTCTCAAAATGTCTTTGAAGAAATATCCTGAAGAATTTCTCTTTAACTTCATATTTCTGGTTGAAACAAAACTAGTCCAAAGCTGCTCATCGAGCCCAAGTGTTTTCTGTATTTGTAAAGGAGCCAGGCATTCCATGAGGTTTTACTAAGTCCAACATGTGGACTTATGTATGACGGCTAAATCGTTCATCAGTAGCTCATTATTCAGTCTTCTACCAAGATGTAGGGATGTGGCCTGGCAAACCTGGCATTCAGAAAAATTACCATTCTGATTAAATACTGAGGTCAGTGCAATTTACAGTTATCATCTTATCTTCTCGTTTGCTTTACGTCCTGAGCCATTGACCCTTCCAGAGAAGGGCTAGCCTGTGCACTTGAGTTGAAAAATGAGATTAAGAAACTAGGAACATGTAAATTCTAAAACAAGAGCTTAAATTTAAGAAATTGTTAGTCACTAGTGAAACCAGTAGAGCATAAATGATTGCAAATTTTAAAAGTGAGTCTGTATGTGCCTTGACACCACAGTAAATTGAGTATTTAATTGTTAAAAGTTAAACAATTGTCTGAGCCAAGTTTAACCCTTAAATTACTTCTTGACAATACTATCGTTTGAAGGCACAGGAGCACTCACTTTTCAAGTGCACAATTTTTCTTTTAATTAACTTTGAATATTTGGAATAATGAAGCTCAAAGTCTCTTTCAAAGATATCCAAGTTTATTACTGAAAAAATGCAATATTCAAATGTGTATGATACAGTAAGTAGTTGCATTTGTACATGTAAACCTTGATAAAGTAAACAGCATCCCAAAGACAAATTTATGCCAAAAGTGTCTTACAACAGTTAATCAGATCAACAACTTTTCCTCGGTGAATTTTTTTAGTTCTGGGGTACATATCGGCTTGTAAATGTAATCTTAAAACACAAAAGAAACCTAAAGCTGACAGGCCAGAGGAACTTCTAGCTTATAGTGCATAAAAGTCAATTTCTCTGAAACGCTCTGTGGTACTGTAATCTATATTTTAAATATTACTTACAAAGTGTGGATTATGAATAGAAAAAATAGTTGAAATTTTATTCTCATTCCTTACTTAGAAACCAAGTTGTATTTAAATATTACATAAATTTCAAATATATACACATTTTAATAAATCTCTTACGATCATGATATTGCAAGTTAGCCAGGACTATCGGAGTAAAAAATGACTGAACTATGTTATTCAGTTAGCTTTTACATGAGATTATTCCAAAGAACTGAAATTTCAGTGATACTACTCTAGGTAAAAATTAGAGCCAACAGTTTGGAAGATTTTTCAATACAAAACTCTGAGTCGTCTAAATAGAACACAATATAAAAAGGTGATCTGATTTTTTTTTTTTTAATTAACAGAAAAATCATTGTGTTCTCAGAGTTTAGAATCTCATTAGCTTTAGACTGCATTGAGTTTAATCCTAATTTCTCACCCAGTAGCATCCTAACAACTAGCTCACGGCAATACGAATGCAAACTACAGAGAACATATAACATTATCGACGTTATGGCAAAAAGTTAGAACGAGCCAACAGAACTAACACAAGGTAATTTCCAGTGCAGTGAGGAGGGAATATACCATTAACATTTCAAGACTAAATCCCAGTCCTGGATTAAAAAGGTTCCTGTATGCCACGGAATAGCAAAGTGATTTCTCTACAGTTCCTCGTTGTGCCGTTAGAACTTTGTGCTGTTGTGGTAAGACTGTGCTATCAGGACTATGCCAAAATCACGCCGATACAAATTTCTGGTAAATGTGGTTGCAATGTCAATATCAGACAAAACTTGTCAATATGAGTCTATTATATAAATTTAAAAATGCTAGGATTGCGTAGGGTATTTAGGACGCCTGTATGCGTGTAGGGAGGGACATAAGGAGTACAAAATGTAGTGCTTGGGAAAGTGGCTGAAGGGACAGATCCAGAAAGGGATGACCTAACGGCACACGTAGATGCACCCCGTGCTTCCTTGCACCGCTCCGTCCAATGCATACCAACTTGTAAAAAGCACCAGGCAAACTAGTATTTGTGTACTTTCTGCTTTGGCGTCTCAGTTAGGGACATGCAAAAAGAGCCTGCAAACAATTCTGCAGTTACAGAATGAATTGCCCTGGGAATTGGACTGTCAGCAAGAAGGCATCATTTAATAAAACACTGAGGGTAAGTCAAGAATGAGCCAGAGGAGAAAAGGATCAGGAGGGCTGTCACCATGATCCATCTTCACACTCTTGTTTTGCAGAACCTGTTGGGGTTTTGGAGAAAAACTTGCTGAAGGGAAGAGGAGCCCTTTGCTTCCTCTGCTCACCCTCAGCCTCAACGTGCTGGCTTGTTGCATTTTAACCCAGTAGAACACGGGCTTTGTGAGCCTGAGGTTGAGTACGAAAAGACTTAGGGATCTTTTCAAGCTGCTAAATTTTCCACTGCAGGAATTTAGACTTGCAAGTCATTTAAACACTTTCAAAAAGTGTCACTGCATGCATTTTAGTCCGACAAAGTAGCATTGGAACTAACAAAATAACAAGTCTGTCTAAATGTGGAATTCTGTTTGAATGCTAGCGTCAGCCTTAACACCAAATAAACGTTATTATGAAAGGCTGGCTGTGTATTTGTTTCAACGTTTAGCCCCAAATAAGCAACATTAGTAGTTTATGAGGATTACAAAAAAATAAAATGCTTCTGGAAGTACTACTGCGTTGTAAGTGATTGTTGATACCACTATTTTTATCTCTGTCCCTTTTCTGCTATGTAACACTTAATAGAAAATGTGATTGCGTCATTATCCATTAATTTTACTGCCTTCAAATTTAGCTGTTTGTATAAAATGAGTTTTATTGATATGGCCATTGCCCAGCATACGTAAAAAAAATCTAGTTTATAATAGTTTTAATGAAAACTTGTGACACTTCTAAGTTAACTATGTAAGAACCATTTTTTGTCATTTTACGGACAAGGATCATTTTCAGTTCATCAAAATGGTATGATGCTTCTAAATACGTATATACTAATTTGTCCCTGAACGAACTGTGATATAATGCAAAAGATTAAAAAAATCCCATGATGCCACACAGGCCTTTGCAGGTAATGCCACTGGATCCCACAGCTCCAGAGATTCTCTCTGGCAGCACTCCCATTTGGAGTCTGCAGGGGAAGAAGCCACGGCAAGGACACTGCAGATGTGCGCTACTTATGTTAGACTGATCACCTTAATGGCACGTTAAGAATAAAATATCACTGAAGTTCTTGCCTTTCCCCATATTAACACTCACCCTAAAGCTGTGTTTCCCAACATATTTTTCCTTCTGCAGAACTTTTCATGAAGGAAATCTCAGGAGATTTATGAATTTATGCATTAAGGTATGTACCTATTAACCTATTTTCACTAGGCCCTCAGACACGTTTCTTTTGAGCTTTCAACAGGACACAATTGAGCCTAACTGATCCTCAGAACCCAACTTAAGACAAGTTGCTGTTGGAAAAGGGCATAGCAACAGCTGATGTGCGTTTCGTAGCAATGAAGATATGTACTTCCAAAGAAACATCTAACGAAAACCCACTTATCGTCCATCATCACTAGGGAAATTTTAGCCTTCTCATGATCCAATATTAACTTCAATGTTCATCTAAATTTTCTCTATAAATCCTTTAACAGAAAGAGATAGGGGAAAAAGTATAAAAAAAATCATCATGTGGTTTGCCTTGTTTCAAATGCCCGATCACTACGCTGTCTTTCTGGTAAGGAAACTGAATTACAGCGTATCAGAGAGCCTGTGCTCAATCTTCAGGCAACCCTGTTAGTGCCCAGTTGTGAATACTGAGCTCTTAATGCATCCCCCTACATGGAGGCAGACTTTGAGCTCTAAGAAGGAACCTCTCATTAGGATGGCTAGTGAAGCAGAACTCTTTTTTTCCTTCTTTAGTCACCAGAATTCAGATCTCACACATTAGGCACAAATTTAGAATGAAAAGTCATTAGAAATGAGATGTGTATAATGTATGTGGACTTTTTGCTATTTCTGAAATGGAGATTTCTTTTGTCTGAATCAAGACACGGAATTTGGTTAGGAATAATTAAGACATTTTGGACTAATCCTTTGTATTTAAAGATATCTAGTTGCTCATGCAGTCTCTCTAAGGGCGCATGCATAGAGCAAAGTTGTCAGAGATTAGATCTGCAATGATCTAAAGCATTTTTGCACAAATTGAAGTTCTAAAGCTTTGTCAGATTTCACGAACGCAGCTTGCATGCACAGTCTATTCATACTGGTCATTTGTTTGGAAAGACAATATTTAGAACATGAAAAGATCATTCACCATTCATAAAATACATTATTCCTGAGGACAGTGTGTGCCTTATACTTTAGTAAAATAACGTGCAGTCAATGCAAACAGCATACCAAACGAAGTCTAGCAAAACGTTTTCTCAGCTTAAGCAAATGGCTAGATAGTGGCAAAACCTTTAGACATTGTTGATGTCCTCCAAAAATAAAGGAACACACACAGCGTTTCTCCAAAACTCCTTGTGCTTTTCCAGTGCGTAAAATGCACAATGTCAGATCTACACACTTGCCTTTGATATACTCCTATACACCAGTGTTGAAAATAATTAATAATATATATATGTAAATCTCAAATACAAAAAGGTTTTCTTTCCTATGTGTTTTTTAAGTCCAATTGGAATTTGCCCAAGTACGCATTGACACGTGCTAACATCCACAGCAGAAACAGGAAAGTATAAAACAATCAATCAATATTTCTGACTTTTGCCTAATTTTATCCTGTATCTTTATACCTTGGGCCAGCCAAGGCATTTTGTTTTTAGAGAAAACATTAAAAAGAGAGCTCATCTGTGACCTTCTGAAGAACTGAAGTACGATCAGTACGTGGCACAGAAACAGAAACTGTGACACACGGTTAATGCTGTGAAATGGTGCTTAATATTCCACAGAATGAAAGACAGAGACAATAAATGAAATCAAACGGTGTGATTCTATAAGCACTAAGGAGAGTGCATTAATTATTTCTGATAAGGACTCCTTGAGGAACTTAACGCACAATCCAGAATATGAAGGAACAAAACAGCCTTTCCAAAACATGGGAAGCTGAGTTCCACCAGCCCTTTACGACAGAACTAATGGGTTACATGTCTGATTAGACCATACCGTCCAATTCCTTTCCTCCTTTGTGCAATACTGTAGATACTCCTATAGTTGCCTTGTCTGGTCACAGAGAGCTGGAATGAACCAAGAAATCTCATGAATACGGTGAAACGACTAAAGAACTTCAGGTCTGATGCTAGGCCCCCTGGATACAATAGATCATACTCATCCACTTCGATGGGCTCTTGACTCTTAAAATTAATTTTATATGGCATAATAAAATAAAGTGATTGTGCTAATACATGCAAGTGAATACTGGAATCACACTTTTTGGTTCAACAGGGTATTGCAAGTAGTAAAAATTCAGGTCTTTTCATATCTGTCAGCAGTGATTTTGCCACAGCTTTATCCCTAAAAATAATATTAAAATTTGCAGCCTTTATAGTTACTGTGCTTTGTTGACTCTGTTTTTTAAATTTTCCTCATCCAATATAGAGAAGCATTATTTAAAATTGTACAAGAGAAACAGAATGATTGCAACTCTGTTTCTCCACTCCCTTCTCCGCAAGTGAACCCTGCAGACTTGTTTAAATTAAGTGCTTATCTTTTCCCACATTATGAAACGTTAGTAATAGACAATTTCATCACCAAAATGTGACTATAACCATAAGCAACACTGCTGTATGCACATAAAAACTGAAATTTGGTTCTTTACATGAACATCTACCTTTATAGTGATTTTATCCAAAAAGCCCCCCAAAACTGTAAGAAGGCATACAAATAATAATAAAAAAATCTAAAAGTAACCACTCTGTGTGTGTGCATTTATATACAATCTGTATACATATCTGCCTGTATCTAACTCCCATGCTTTGACTTATTTAGGCCCATAAAAGAAGTGCACATTACTGGAACATTTACTATTACAATAAGAAGAGCATTGTTATAAAGTGCTCTGCTTCTCCTTCCCTGAACAAGCAAGTCACAATGTTATACTGTATGTCTGATATATATCTGCATAAGCTTGCATACTATAAAGAGTTAATTGTATATTCAGGACGAAGTCACTGTATGAGAATATTTCAAGTTAGCATTCTGTCATGGAATCATTGCCCAGAGAGGTCAAAGGGAACAGTAACACAGTTAGACATCTGCATGCTACGTCAGAGCATGAAAATGACAGTTCTTTCATCCTGGAAGCGTGTGGAGGTGGCCCTTCTGCACGTGAAAGTGGAAAGACAATTCAACAGCCATGTCTTTTTCAAATCTAGCTGCAATGTGGGCAATGCGACGCGTTCTCTTAGCGCTGCTCTTTTCTCCTCGAATTTAGAATTTTTGGTTTTCAACTAGAAGGATAAATTAATGACACTGATGTGCAAATCTTAAACTGCATAGTATATATTAAGCAGCCATAGACCCCTTTTTTAGGGTAGGACCACATCCACAATCTCAACAAGAGACTAGGACAAACCTGACAAAACAGTAAGCCTGAAAGATCATTTATATCAAGTTATGGCCACAAAGGCAACAATTGCTCTTTTCTTCAGAGGCATTACAGATGGAGCTGAGCAATCAGAAGCTGCAGAAGTAGTGGATATCACGTAAGTTGGTTTTAGTCATGCCCGTGCTGTATAAGTTCACAGGTAATTTTTTATTTTCATTACGCTGTTGGTATCTTCATGAACAGCATGAAAATTCATTGCCTTTTTTTAAACCAGAGTGTAGAAATTTTTGATCTGTACGCACATTCCTGAGTGCCAGGTCTCCTCGGTGCTCACCACAGACCAGTTACAGGTAAGGCTTTTCATTTTCTTCATCGGAAGCATCTGCTTTCCAGTTCCCACCAAAGCCTGTAACTGCATTGCCCAGCAAGAACATATATACACCGTGAATCTCACACACTGATGCCAGACTCCAACTTCATTTTGTAACTGCACTCTTCAATTTCCAAACAGTGGTTTTGTTGCAGCGTGGTAGTGACTAAGGCCATTCATGGTGATACTGTTTCCCATTCTTTTTCCTTTCTCTCTGCAAATGCTCCAGTTCAGCCTCATACATCATTTCCTGGACTAAGTATTTCTCTCTCCTCATTCTGTCGCACAAGTCTTTGGGCATGTCTGGAATCAGGTAGGCAATGAAAGACTTTATTCCAAAAACAAGGTGCTGAAAAGAACAAAAATAATTGCTTCAAAGATGTATAAATATTCATTTCTAGGACCACATTTTAGAGCCTAAAAGTCTGTGGCAAAACTGGAACTGAGGTTCAATTCATGACTGAAAAGCAACTCCTTTGTTTTTTTTTAATATACACACACACGCATATGGGAGTAAAAGAGCAGCCTATCAGAAATGTGAAAATGCTGAAGTCTTCTGAAAAGTAAAACTAAGGGTATAGCTAGTGACCTAAATGAAGATGTGACTGCAGGATATGCTAGTCTGAATAACAATAGCAAACTCTACCTAGCAGTCTTTTTTAAGAGCTTGTAATTGAAGTAAGTAACCAGATTCCTGGACAGCATGTAATACATTCTTCAAAGTCAGAACACACATTTCTATTTTTATATTAGGCTAGAATCATGCATCATTTTCCTGACACAGATTTTAACTTGTAATAACTGTGCTTAATGTACACATAAGTTGAATTTCTTCTTTTTCCATAAAACATGAAAGATCTGGTTGGGAACCAACATGATGTATAAGACGACTGTTAAGGAAATACGATTTTGGAGGGACTCCAAAATCTGTGCATGCTCTGTCAATTCAGTTTGAAGCAGCTGATTGACAACAGTTTGGGGAGGGTGATATTTTTTTTCTCTCTCTTGACTGTGATGAACAAGCACTTGATGATACTGACAATGTATTTATGGGACTACTGTAAAAAAATCAACTCCGACTTTAAAGAGGTAGAAAGGAATTGTTCCTTTCCATGACTAACCTCAAATACTATGATGAAGGCCAGCCGCGCTGCCAGGACGTGCCAGAACTGCAAAGTGAATTCATATGGAGTTGAACTCCATGGTGGGGCTCTGTAATCTCTATACCTGTAAAGCGAGGAAAAAGCCAGTAAGTTAGCCTGTGCTCAAAAACCTGAACACGGTGAAGAGCTCTCTAGTTTATCCCAGATCTGCCGAAAAGGAGAGAAACTGAAGTGAAAGCATACTTCAGGAGGAATTACACAGAAAAGGAGATGAATAATCCACAATACAGGCAATTAAATAGGGCTGCTTATAAGATGGCACTTTTTGCTTCCAGAAATACAGAGCAATTTCTTTTGTTGTTACAAAGCTGACCTCTTGGAGTGTTAAGTTCAAGTGTGTTTACTCTAAATTGGTTCTTGTCTTTGCTCGTAAGCATTTGAGCTTCTCCAGACAAAGTTTGCATAAATGCAACATGATTCTGTAACTTTTTAGTCAATTCAAGCTAACTCTCACTGTAAAACTAAATCCGAAACCAGAAGGAATGCACTCATGCAATGTCGTATTTAATTTTTATGCTGAATTTCTTGTATTCATCTTGCATAACTGTTTGGGATCTTGACCTGGGTTAGAGCCACAACAAAAATTTTAATTGTGTATGTTACTTAATAGACCTCAGAATGCTTAACAAAACTGAAATGAGAATTTTTACCCTTCTTGGCAGCTGGGGTAACTTCAAAATGAAATAATTCATAGAGGCATGAAAAGATATGGCTTGCAAGAGTCCTGGAAAAACTCAGAACACAGGTTTCCAGTGTGTTAGTATTGCATCCTACCACACAGTGTTTGCACCCAAGACTTCCATGTTGAACAAACTTGAACTCCAATGCTTTTACAGGCAAAAAAGAAACTATCCTGCCAGTAATTTAAGCACTGGCTTTCTATTTAATGTCTGTATTAATGTCTATGCCTGTATTACAAGAGGGGAGAACATCGAAACATACCGGCAGTATCCTGAGTATCCCATCCCAAGTTCACTCAAATCAAATACTGATAAACTGCTGTTGACATATCCTTTTAAGCACCTGAAAGGAAAAAAACATAGGGTCAGGACTTTCTTCATAAAGTGGTTGTATAGCATAGATACTGCACATAAACATATTCTGCTATCGCATATTGTGAGCGTACTATCTTATTTGCTTACTAGGACAAAAGCAATTTTAAAATGTTAAGCAGAGAAGCAAAGTTTTATTGTAAAGAAACAAATAACATCTGTTTCAGGGATAACACTGTTTAAAAATCTATTTTCAGGAATTTTCATGGTTTTGCTTCTTATCTACCAGCAGATATAAACCAAAAATTGTTGCTACAGTGCTCTTCACTGTCTCCTAAAATTACTGAACTTAGAAAGATGGCTAGAGAGGCAGAGAGGAGAATAATTTAACACCCTTGCAGAATCTGCCACCAATCATGCAGCTTATACCAAAAAATGTCAGGTTTTACGAGTTGAATCAAAGAAGAATTTTCAGCAACAGTAAAAGGAACAGTGCATATATACCAAACAGCCATCTTAAGGGCAAAAATTTATTAGTATTAATGACAGAAATCACATAAATACATTGAATTATGACTGTAGGAGTGAAATTTTTGTCTGGTCCTGGAAAACCACAGACACGTAAGACATCCCATCTTCTTGGATATCTGTCCTGTAATTTAACAAAGGGCCTTCTGAAAGGCAAAGAACATTTAAAAAGAGATGCATCAGGGATCCTATTATACCTCCTGAACCTTCAGGTTTGCTGTGACACCTCAAATCACTAGTGGCAAAAGAAGAAATAGAATTACATAGTTCTCTATTAAATGGATACTGCACATTAAGCACTAACGTTTTTCTGCTATTGTCTCTTTTCATCCTATCCTGCCTCATTCTTTTTGCTCTTAAATTCTCTCTTCCTGTGACAGCACAGGAGGAGTAAATCTCTGTTTTCAATCATTAGAGATGGAGCAACGAGGGAAGGAAGGACAGAGCCCTGCAGTTTGAGCTGAGGCACAGTCTGTGAATGCAGTGGTACTGGCTTGCTGGACAAGCCTCGATGCTTTCCCTCTTATCCTTCCTCCTGTGCAATAACGAAGGTTAAGCTGTGCTTGTGAGATGTGCTATAGTATTAGCAAAGTGATGCTTCCTTTTCTCGAGGTAACCCTGATTCCCATATTAAAAAGAAGGACCAAAAAAAACCCTCCAAAGCCACCCTCCAAAGACACCTGTAGGGCACTGGTGTCCAAATGAAAGAGAGGATGCCCATGAGCACTGTGATCTGTTCAGATCATGTAAAAGGCCATGACAGACAGTGGGAAATGTAGACGGAGCACGGTGGACCCACAGTTCAGAGACATCGGTAAGTGTCGGGAGAGAAGTGCAGGAAACTGGCCCGGTGGTGCAAAGATAAGCAAGATACCTTGCTTGAAGCTAAGATACACTATATATGGAGTTAGCAAGGCCAACCTTGCTGGAGCTTGGCTGCAAGCATTTCTGAAGAGAAACGGGCAAGGAGGTTTGAGGGTGAATGAGGCTTAGGGTAAAAGAGGGTTCGGGAGCATATATATGTGTGTGGGAGCGTAGTGGTAGAAGGCAGTCCAGAGCTATTGCAGAGAAGAAAAGCTTATCTAGAGAAAGCCTGAAAGCTGCTACGATGTACACTGAACTTTGTTGTTTGCATTCAGAAGGGAAGACGATGATTTTCCACTTAGATAACTGTGGAGTTAGTTTGCAAACTCTCTGGAATGGCCTAGTTACTTGCACTTAACATCTGTGAAGTTTTGCACAGATGTAAAAGGTAAAATGTTACTGATATATGTTAAGTATGTTAACATGGAAAGACAGCAGCAAAAGTGTGCTTCCGCTGAAATATACATGTATATATAAAGAATATCTTAATTACTTTTCTTGTCTGTACCCTTGATCTGTACAGGGACCATATTTGTATGCATAGACAAAACGTGGAATGTAATCGGAAGTAATGGCAATAACAAAGGCATTGGTGATGACAGCCAGGACTCCAATTCCTTCCAGAATCCCATACCAGATACCTAGAAACAAGAGAAATGACAACAAAGTCATTAGTTTTTTACAGTCATATTAAGTCAGACTTTAAGTCATTTTGAAGTCATGCTAGTGGTATTAAAGTCATTGTCAGTCATACAGTTTTCCTTTCTTATTGAGAAAGAATTATTCAGTCAGAAAAGCTAGTCAAGATTAAGCCATGTCATAGAATCATAGAATCGTTTAGGTTGGAAAAGACCTTTAAGGTCATCAAGTCCAACCAACAAAGGTATAACCATAATCTGTGGTTATAAAGGCCAAATAGAAGATTTTGAAAAGAGATTTCTTATCTTTATTTAATTCAGTTTTAAACCAAAAGTGAATTTAGTCCTTATATTTAATTTCTAAATAATTGATTTTGGACAGCATTTGAGACCTAGAGTTCCACAAATCAGAAGCTTAAAATACTATTTAGCCTGTTTTCAAAATTCCAACTATTATGATCCCTTATTGGAAATGGAAAGCAAATTTGAGGAGTCCTCTTAGCTAAGCACCCGAGTATCCTTTTGTTGCTTAACAGGAGAGTTGTCATTGAGATCTGTAGGTTACATTCGTTTTACACTCGTAAATGTAACCTACATTCGTAGGTTACATTAATTTCGCTCGACGCATGAAATATTTCAAGGGTTAAGCTGCATTAAAGAAGGAAACACAAAGAGGTGGTACCTGACAGTGACAGTCATTAGGTTCTCTCACCTATATCTGTTGCTCTTGCAGGCATAGGTCTTCGCCACTGAGTGACAAACTTGTACGCATCTAACCTTATTTCTATGATGTTGTTAAGCAATGCCAGGAGAGGTGCCAGTGGGAAGGCAGCAACGAAGATGGTGGTAAAGCCAAACTGTAAAACTAGACAGACGTTTCTATGGTTAGAAATGGAAATCCAAAAGATCTTTTAACGTGCAACATAGTTCCAGTTTCTTAAGAAAACTGACACCTCCCTAAATTTGCTCACCCATCTCTAAATATTCGTCCATTAAACCATGGAGATTCATCGGCTGCAGATTCCAATCTTTTTCCCACTGAGGTAGAGAAATTTTATGCTCCATTAATTGCCCTCCTCTCTTCATTTTGCGTCGTGACCACCAATTCTGTAATAAACTTTATTAGATAAACAGAGCATTATTGACTGCACTTGCTCAGTAATTTACAAAACTTGCTGGTATTGTTTTGAAGTAAGTAGGCCTATTTTGAATAGCACCTGAACGTTTACTTAGGTATTTTCTGGCAATATTTACAATATCATATAAGATACAATTCAAAGAACTTCCAAAAGTTCTCAAAATTCTGCATTACGATTTTAATTATGTCTTTAATGTAGCATGTTAGGCATTGTGCAAATAAGCTTTTCAGAATATGGAATTGACCTGCATAGACTTTTTTTGTAGGATTTACCTGCATGCCTAAATAAAAAAAGAACAGGAAAAAACCCCATGCATAGCGAGAGCATTAAAAAAGTAAATAATGCTTTGTTTTTAATCCTGTAAAAGACAAACCAAATAAGTGGAGCTCAGTAAGAACTCTATGATACTAGAATATATTGAATAGTAGAATACATCTACTATTTTTGAATAAAAAAGATCTAGATGCTCTACAGAGTATTTTTTTCTTGAAGCAGGAAAAAGTGTCTAAAAAGGTGTTGCTGAAGCTGCAAATATTTAGGACTTTTTCATAAAGCTGTGCAGAGGTCTTTTCACAAAGTAGTTATAAATATTAAGTAGGTAACAGTCTCACAAATTAAAGTGTTCTGCTAATGAAAAATATTATCCAGTACTGACACAGGTGGCAATTAAAGACTATTGTTTGATTCTAGTTATTACTGAAAAGAGACTGAAGATGGGAAATAATTTTCTTATAAGTATTTTTATTAACAGGCTGCTATTTTTTCTCAAGCTAATTTAGTGTTTAGCTCTTGATCTCTCTTGCTACTGAAAGAGCAAACAACTGTTGCCTCAGTTGCAAACAATGGTTTTGTCAAAACAAAACACTGCTTTCCGTAAAGGAATATAAGCATGTTCTAAAATAAATTCTAGACAGAGTTAAGATGCCGCTGGGCTGAGAAGACAGGAAGCCTCATACTTCAAGCAGGTTTCTTCTTTTCAGAAATCCACGTCTCGCAACAATACAGTGCAGTGCCCCTCCTTTGCAGAACGATTGCACACTGTGAGCATAACCCTTTCTGACATATTTTCAAGGTTGAGACTTTGATTAAGTTAATATTTGATGAGCGTGCTTTTACTGAAAACATATTCTTCCAGTTTCAAGAGAACTGTAAGACTCTTAGCCCATTACTCTCTTCAGTAGCTGAACAGCTCTGTTTGTATTATGGAAAACGAAATCACAATAACCGATTTAGATGGTTAACATACCCTGAGAAGCTTTATGGTAGAGCAGCAGTTAATGCTTTCCTTGGGAATAAAGTTACAGTATGTGAGATGCAAAAAGTGAAAACATTCTCCAAACACAAAAATATTCGTACACTGAATCATACTAATATGTAATCACTATTTGTAAAACAAATTTTAACGTCTGAACTTACGGATAGCCTAGTTCCATGAAGTTGTTCCACATTTGTTTTAAAACCATAATAACTCCCATTTGCAAACACAGATCTATTAAACAGCCACTAGGATGACACTGAAATGAAATGGAAAAAGATCAATAGCTAAAATCAGAGAATTCCTTTCATTTTTATTTGTTCAGAGGGTGAATGAAAAATATTCAAATATGTACGGTGAAAAACACTAACCTCCAGCTACAGAAATATTAAAAGAAATATTAATAACAGAAATATTAACACAGACTTGTTACACAGACACAGAAATATTAACACAGTTGAACAACCTTTAGAAATATTATTTCTTGGAGAACTAGATCGCATTACCTAAGCTAAGGGTATGTGTGCTAGATGTATGATAAATGATATAGTCCATTTCTCTTAGACCAATACATACACATTCATTTCAAAAGAATGGAGCAATGTTTTATTTGTAATATCCTAAGTCCGAACAGAGACTTAGTAGCTGAATCTCTGGTACCGGTACCTTAACTATATAAATTGCCATATTAAAATGTTTAGTAATTACAGAAACTTTTTTTCGACCATGGACTACAAAGTTATGGTATTTTACTCTGTGGCTACCAAGGTTCAACAGAAGAACCCTGTTTTTCAGAGATAAGAGATAACTTCAGCATGCTAGTGATATCCAGGGAGGTGCAATTCTAACACATTTTTAAGCTAAATTTTGAGAATACTGTTTTTCTTCTTTTAAATCATAGGATCATAGAATAGTTTGGGTTGGAAGGGACCTCCAAAGATCATCTAGTCCAACTCCCCCGCAATGAGCAGGGACATCTTCAACTCGATCAGGTTGCTCAGAGCCCCGTCCAACCTGACCCTGAATGTTTCCAGGGATGGGGCATCTACCACCTCTCTGGGCAACCTGTGCCAGTGTTTCACCACCCTTGTCGTACAAAATTTCTTCCTTATATCTAGTCTGAATCTACCCTCTTTTAGTTTAAAACCATTACCCCTTGTCCTATCGCAACAGGCTCTGCTAAAAAGTTTGTCCCCATCTTTCTTATAAGCCCCCTTTAAGTACTGAAAGGCTGCAGTAAGGTCTCCTCACAGCCTTCTCTTCTCCAGGCTGAACAACCCCAACTCTCTCAGCCTTTCTTCATAGGAGAGGTGCTCCATCCCTCTGATCATTTTTGTGGCCCTCCTCTGGACCCACTCCAACAGGTCCATGTCTTTCCTGTGCTGGCAGAAACTTAAGAAGCTGAGAAAAAAGCAAATGACATTATATTTATGTCCTCCATCCAAAAAATCCACATGCCCAGGAGATTCCAATCGTATAGGACTTAGTAGTGCCTGTGAGGTAAGGGACCATCACCGTTTCCTTCTCCCAAAGAAAGAGGCAGAAAAAACTGCACATCTCGGGCAGAGTCACTCAGCACAGTGGAGAATGCAGAAGGAAAAACACACCTCCTGTTTCCTATCCTTTGCTATAAATAAGAGTTTACTGCACTTAGATGGAATAATAAATCTTTCAAACTGGACATAATTCATGTCCTTCAGCCATTTCCTTTTTACTCATGGAAATTTCACAGGAATACAAAATACAATTACTTACCTCTTCCAGTCTCCATCTGTTAAAAAGCTTGTTGTACTTTCCCGGGCGGCCTGCAAATCTGGAAAATAAGATTTCTGTTTCTCAGTGGACATTCCAAGAACACCCTGTATCAGTAGTTATTTCACAACATCCACTGAGAAAACTCATGAAATATAAACAGATTAAATCACACAGGCTTAAATCTGGTATCTGGAGGATATGGAAGTTTCAGAATGCAAACAAGGACCATCATTTTGCAAGCGATCCTAAGCTTTTATTATGTCCAGAACAAAAATCCTAGCTTCAGAGGTTTTAGATGTTAGATATTCAGACTCTATAATCTACTTCTAAGAAGATAAGCCATTGCAATACATAGGAATTTACTGCAGCACAGGGATCTGCTGGTCCACGTGAAGTGTGCACTGGATTGCACCCTCAGACATACAAGCATAAAATCACTTCCAAACCCATCATAACTAAATGCTTTTTACAGATCTGACGGATTCTTGTACAACGAATGGAAGCAAAATTCTTAATGACCTCAGTGAAAGTTATAGATGAGAAAGAAAAAAACCCCATGCCTGGTCCTACTAGACACAGGAGATAGCAAGATACAAAGAAGTTTAGAAACTGTATGGCAAATGCATCGCTGGATGTAACAAGCTGATATTACCAACAGTCTTTAATAGAGGAGTTGGTTTTTTTTTTCCCAAACAATCTTGAACTGAAATTATATTATAAAATCTTATAGAAGGTACTCTGAAATTCTCTGTGGGTTCTGCAGGAATGATAAGTGTGATCCATAACGAAACTGAAGATGAAGCAAGGTTAGACCTGTCCAGCATCTCATGTTCTGAGCTAAAGATACACACAAAAATTGGAGCCAGAATTTCTGCCTCCTACTCTTGTATAAGGCCTGCCAGACAATATTTACTATTTATAGAAATGGATCCTGGGAAATGTAACCAAAGGGGAATAAACAAGAAAAAAATGAATAAAGCCTATTAGCACAGGGCTAAACACAGACCCACATTTAGGAAGAGGTTGTATTTTCAAAGGTTCTGAATTCTCATTTAGTAGGAAAGTCACATACATAGACCTACTTAAAAAGTAGACTTTTTACTGTCTAGTTTCATGAGTAAATATTTCAAGGGTTCAACCCTCATGTACGGTTAAAAATATTAATTTAGTATTATTAATTATCCTCAGAAACTGATTGCCATCTAAATCTTACAATTTGAACTGTCAGCATATTTTCTTCAAACCTATAAAATTAGCAAGGATTACAACTTCTGTGCGAGTTTTCCTTTAAGAACAGTTAGCAAAGATAACTTACCTGCCAAGAAAAAAGGCAATGTAAAAGATGGAGCTGTTCAAGTTGACAAACTGGAAGAGGAACATTTTCAAGGCGAAGCTGTTTTCCCATTCAGATTCTGTTCTAGGGTGCTCTGCGGAAAGATACAATATACATTATATAAACAGAAATGAAATCGAGTTATGCTTAACTTTGCTCACAGATCAATCAACACTAACAAAACAAGCGATGGTTTCAAGTCATGGTATCCCATCAGGTTGCAATTATTATTTTTTTTTTTTCTTGAAGTGTTCGGTCTGCAGGTCACAAAACCATTGCCCCAACTCAGACTACGTTGGTTCCATGTGGAAACAGGAGATAAAAGCCCCTTGGTACAGAATAGGTCACAACTCTATGGGCAGATACTTGTTCCATTTCCATGAAAAAGTTCTGAATTCAGTGTGAATCTTTAATTTTAAGGCCACAGGCATCTTGATTAGAAAAACAAAAAACAAACCCCAACACAACAAAAAAAACCCAATCAAAAAGCAAAAACACTTGGCACGAGCAGAGCAATGGACAGGGGCTGTCGAGGGAAGCAGAGGGAAGAGAGTCAGCCAGCAGCCAGTTGGTTTCTCACTCAAGCGTCTCGCCTTCTAAATACTTCTGTAAGACCACTGCTTCATCCTCAAGCCTTCCCTATTATAATGCTTGTGAAGTGTTAAACAGTTTCCAATTCAACAAGGAAAGGATGGCGGTCCTTCTTTGGGATTTTTTGGAAAGAAATGTAGAAATGTGTAGTAGGGCTACAAGTATTCTGTGTGGGTCTGCACTGCCTTGGATGTTTTTCCTTACAGTTTGTAGAACATTATTTATGTCTGAATTAGAACTCAGTGATAATGATTAAAATTTTTTTTTTTTTGGTAAAAATTTCAAATTTCTGTGATGGATGTATCAAACTTAGAATATAGTACAATGAGAAAAGTTTTAAAGCACATATATGAGTTGGAAGTCTAAACTGCCTGGATTTTTCAGTTCAAATTTGTACTACTTAATTACTTTGGACACTTGTTCCCAGAATTTAAGATGTCATCCTTCTCTTTGATGTAAAACACCTTAGGAAGCGGAGTGAGCTACCTAGCTCAAATACCTGATGCTCCATCATGCTTAATTCAAGAAGCCTTTCTTTTTTTTTTTTTTTTTAAATTCTTTCATGTATTTTGGGAAAAATCAGCTTGTATACTTAAATGAAATGATTATTTTCTTTCCCATTCCCTGGTCTGTAACATTATAATATATTTTAAAAGTGAAGTAGGAATATAAATCAGTGTGATCTGAACAAATGTTTTAAAATATTTTGATAATTTGAATAAATTGACTACACATTCTGAATCCTTCTAACCTGTTCAACTGCCTGTTATCTGAAACACTATAAAGTTATGAGCATCTTGTTTAATGCATGCTCTTCAATACTTTAACCAGAAGAGG
Source organism: Mycteria americana (assembly GCF_035582795.1). Taxonomy (NCBI): domain Eukaryota; kingdom Metazoa; phylum Chordata; class Aves; order Ciconiiformes; family Ciconiidae; genus Mycteria; species Mycteria americana. The sequence continues at coordinate 6,745,048 of NC_134369.1, read as the reverse complement.
GAGCTGTTACATTTAAGCAGCGAGCTTGCTTTTAAACTACGACAAGATCAACTGCATGTTTTGACATGAGCTAAAAGAGAGCATGTAAGAAGAAACACTAAAAGGTAACATATCCACATAGCATGAGATCTTAAATGCCTTCTCGTTTTCTATAAGCTCGAAAGCTTTACCTTTATGACTGAATCACAACTGGAGGCTTCAGTATAAATTTTTAATGTGACAGACGTAGAGCTACTTTAAAATTTATGACTTAACATTTTTATCTTGGACAATGTAATTTTATGTTAAACCATTTTTTCCATACGAAAGTTCAAATTAAAAAATTGTAAAAAAAATAACCAAGCATTTGGGAAAAATGGAAAAAAAATTGTTCTAGCATTCTAAGAAAGAATATGTTTTGACTCTTGTTCCATTATAAGATGACAGTTTTTTCAATTTATACTATAATACATAAAAAAAAAGTAGAAGAATAAATTCCTTTCTTTTCTATTATTTCCCTAGTGAAATAATCATATCATTCCTTTCCCTGATATTTCCCACTTGCTTAGGGAAACACCAGAATTGTACTATGCATAGATGAAGTTTTCAAACCCCTATTTTATGGAAATATAAAGGTATATGCCACAGCTAGCAAGAACCATACCGCTAGTAAAGACCTACATACCTAAGTCTGTCAGGAGATAGGCAACCTTTTCATACACCTAAAACAGAAATAAGAGATGGTGTAAGTACAGCACATCGTGTCTGTTGTGATGTCAAATCCAGAATGAAAACAAGCATCAAAAGCATAGGTGTTCTGTTGCCCTACAGCATCAAGGTATCCGGACAGAGAAGGGAGGACAATGTCATAGCTACATGTGGATGTACAGTTTCCTATAAAGAGTTCATTGAACTACTTTAGTCCCATTCTCTTCATCCATGTAAATGTATGTATGTAAGTATATACATTAAACATACAATAAAGTTAAATCAAGAGCCAATAGATCAAGAGAAGTGTTCAGACATCAACGGTTCTCTTAATGAACAGTTAGACCCTTACCCTCTAATTTCAGGAACAAACCTATGTGATCTAAAAGTAGGCAAAAGCCTTTACACCATGTAATTTTCCTTTGCATGAATGTGCATACTGGTGAGGATACCAGCCTCCTACCGAAAACTTCCTTATCTGTCTATATATTGACAATCTCCAGTCTTTATTTTAAATGACACTTAGCCCAAGGTAGTTACAAACTCTGAAAAATATTTCCTTGAGTATTCACTATTAATAGCAAGTTATTTTCAATAGCTTTGGTGTGCTTCTTCACTTGAATGTACTTTTTATGACTTAGAATTATCATATATAATAAGAGAAATAAATAAATGACAGTGTTTTGAAGAATGCTTTCTTATTGCAGCGAGTGCACAATCTCCTTAACAGAGTTAAAAGCCATTGTTTGCTGTGCTATTATTCCTTTTTATCTGTTTGTGCCTGCATGGGAATAGAAAAATGATAAATAATATTGCAGTTGAAGGAATAGAGTTTATATCAACGTATATTGCGCTACCACAGCAAATGATTAAACCTGTGCTGTTACATGACAGGAAAAGCTTAAACTGAAATCACGTATCACAGTGATTCAAGGACTGTGCAACACTGATATCACAGCTGCATTTTAAATAAGAAAGGGAAGAATTCAAAGTTATCAATTAAAAAAAAAACAGAAAGAAAATTCTCAGCCAAGAAAATAATGTAGTTCCATTTAGAGATGTATTGTAAAAGGTAATGTAAAAAACAAAAATGCAAATGTAGAAAGCAGTATTCTGTATCACTGTGACTTGGTGACATAAGCAAAGATGTGTAGTGACAAAGTAAGTAGGCATTAGAGAAAAACATTGGCAAACATAGTCTTAGAAGAGGAAAAACCCCTGAAATACTAGCTTCAGGCACTGCTATATGAATAAGCAAGAACATGTCTATATCTGATATACAGTAAACTCAGTAACCTTGTAAAAATTACTCTTTTAAATTAGTCCCTCCTTTAAAAGAACAGAAGACTTACAACATTGAGTGACATGATGATCATAAAATTGATACAGACTCCAGTGCCAGATGTTGCAAACTGCCAATACTTCTTGATGAAATACCACTTGAAAGAAGCAAACTGTTCCATGGCTACCAGACGATACACCACAACTGCAAACACCGCAGTGAGGACCAGTGAAATCTACAGGCAAGTATTTATGAATAGAGACATTAGAACAAAATAAATCATGTTTGATGTAACGTCCACTGAATTATTAAATTAACAAGTGTTTTAAAGATTGTCATTTGTTTTGGTGAGCAGACTTTGAGAGAATGAAAACACTAGATTGATCCGTTAAAACATTTCTTTACTGTTCTTTTACAATATAACTATATTGCATCTTTTAAAAGAAAGAGATCCATAAACAAGCAGTGAGACTGAGACAATCAGTTTTGCCTATATTATGTAGATCCACTGATCTGAATGAATGCACTCGTGACTTCTGTTACTATTTACATCAGAATAACATTAAAGGCTACAATAATTCCAATATTATTAAGCATTACCATGAAGAATATTCCCGAGACAGACACCATCAGTCGACTGAGCTTATCAGGGAAAGGCTGAAAAGGTTCAGGTTTTCCTGTGATGGGATTTACTCTTTCCACTTGGGAATATTTCGCTTCAAACTGGGGGCGCAGCTCTTCCTGGAATGACAGGGTAGATGCCATTTGTGGTACTACTTATTTCACTGAGGTATCAAAAATCAGACATATGTGCTATAAAGTAGGAAATTTATATTGATACAAATGCTTTTTTATAATGCTCCAACTCAAATATCCAAATAATTGGCTCTTTTGAAAATCCTTGGAAACAGAGCCAGAGACCAACAAAGAACAGAAACCGTAAGAGCCTTCTCCACTATGTGAGGCTATTAAAAGGATTGTGGGTCATAATGCTGACTTAAACACTAGTTTCTCTGCAGAAATTGATAAGAAAACTATAAATTAATGCCAGTTATGATGGTGCTTTTTGTGATACGAAACTATTTATTAAAAGCCACCAGCTTGTATCTACGCATCTACGGAAAGCTATAAAGCAAGTAATGGTAAAGTCTCTGTTGGCTTAGACTGCAGTTAAATCACCAATATAGTTAAATTACAGCTATGTTCACTAGTGATTTATGAAGTAAAGTAATAAAATCATTTTATTATTGCTGATGCTGATAGCAGAATGTTGAAAGATAAGTTATGCCTCTCAGAAGGACATAAAATCTAGTTTCTGTCCCTTTGCTTGTCTTGGTCCCGTTTTTAGGCAGGATTAGGAATTTCCAGTACAAGAAACCGTAGAATCGAAAGGCATCTGTGCTGACATCAGTAGTAGCTCCTGTCTTCTGTACGGGCAGTATTTCCACTCAATTTTTCAAAGGATACTTTTAATAAATGTAGAATTATATTTGGCATTATAATGCTAGTTGCAGAAGGCAAAGTATCCTTGTAGAGCCTCAAGTATACTTGTTTATTCTGCAACTAGTGTTATAAATACAAATATAATCTAAGTGACAAATTCGGATTACTGGCGTACAATATGTATTAATATTTACACTTAAATCATGCTGATAGCAAGATTTACAGGTTTACTTCTGTTTAGTCTTACCTCTTCATCTTCCCAGTCTATGAGGTCCCAGTCATAGGTTAATACAGCTCTCCGTCTCTTCCAAAACTCTAGAAAGACTGTAGCTGTGGAAATCAACTGCATTTTAATTATGGAAAAGAAAGAAAAAAGCCATGCAGATCTCAAGAAAATCAGCAATACGTAACATGACAACTGTCATTAGCCACTTCCTGGCTGTTTCTCCCATAGAATCTGAAAACTCTAAGTAACTTCAGGATAATCACCGTTAAAATCAGGACGCTATTTTACGATGTTTATCTAAGAATCATTTTTTTTTGCTGTCTGCTATATCTGTACAGAGATAGATACCTGTCAATATGAGACACTGCCATCCCTTTTAGATCATCATTTTGCTTTTAATTTTATTCAAAACATATATGGTTTAAAATCTTTGTTTCAAGAAACAAGGATACGCAGGCACAATGGTATCTTTTAATAAAGAGCTAAATTATGATCTCATTCTATTCAGTTTGAATCAAGACAACCTCACTTCTTTCCCAGCTATACCAGTTTTATACTCGAGTAGCTTCACTACTAAAATATTTCTTTAAACAATTATTTCTAATCTATGTGTGAGATCATAATCAGATTCTCCATGTACTTAGTGTTTTCAGTAGGTCCTACAAAAATAATTACAACCAATAAATAAATCCAAGTTTCCCAAACACTATAGTTTGCTTCTTTTTTTGGTGGGATTCCTGACAAAATGTGGGATTGTCCAACTGTTCCCTGGAAAACAGTGATTTCAAATATGGAGTGAGAAAATTGGCTTTCTTCCGGCAAGCCAACTGCTCAGAAGGAGGATTTCTAGCTCAAACTGAATAGGATGGTCTCACATTCCTACCTTTTTCTATATTTCTGTATTATGTTTAACATCTTATTGGGTTTATATATATTATATATAGCTATCATAATTTTATATATACATATATATATATGATTTATCCATATACTATATTAAAGCACAATGACTAGAAGTTAGCAGAAGTTCACCATACCACTACACATAAATAATAGATGGCTGAATGAAAGGAACTTGTCCCTGAATATTATTTCTCGGTAGTACGTTCTTTTATTCTTCCAAGCATGGATCTTGTCTTCACCACGGATTTCATTTAAGTTTCAGATGCTCCTAACAAGAACAGCACACAGCTCTCCTATTTAAGCAGCAGTGGGGTTTGCACTTGAGTAATCCGAGGGTGAAACAATCTTTTCTCACTGTCATTGGAAGTGCTATCACAGCCAGTGCAGCACGAGACTCAGAAATGTTACAGAAGACACCAGCTTGCAAAGAGAAATCCCTTCCTGACATGTGAAGACTCAGGAGCAATGTAAGCCCGTGCTATACACAAAACAAACAATACTTTTCTTATGTGACCAAACGGAGTTAAATCCAGTTGGTGGCTGGTCACAAGTGGTGTTCCCCAGGGCTCAGTTTTGGGGCCAGTCTTGTTTAATATCTTTATCAATGATCTGGACGAGGGGATCGAGTGCACCCTCAGTAAGTTTGCAGATGACACCAAGTTGGGTGGGAGTGTTGATCTGCTCGAGGGTAGGAAGGCTCTGCAGAGGGACCTGGACAGGCTGGATCCATGGGCCTAGGCCAATTGTGTGGGGTTCAACAAGGCCAAGTGCAAGGTCCTGCACTTGGGCCACAGCAACCCCATGCAACGCTACAGGCTTGGGGAAGAGTGGCTGGAAAGCTGCCTGGCAGAGAAGGACCTGGGGGTGTTGGTTGACAGCTGCCTGAATATGAGCCAGCAGTGTGCCCAGGTGGCCAAGAAGGCCAATGGCACCCTGGCTTGTATCAGAAATAGCGTGGCCAGCAGGACTAGGGCAGTGATCGTGCCCCTGTACTCGGCACTGGTGAGGCCGCACCTCGAATGCTGTGTTCAGTGTTGGGCCCCTCACTACAAGAGACATTGAGGGGCTGGAGCGTGTCCAGAGAAGGGCAACGAAGCTGGGGAAGGGTCTGGAGCAGAAGTCTTATGAGGAGCAGCTGAGGGAACTGGGGTTGTTTAGCCTGGAGAAAAGGAGGCTGAGGGGAGACCTTATCGCTCTCTGCAGCTACCTGAAAGGAGGTTGTAGAGAGGTGGGGGTCGGTCTCTTCTCCCAAGTAACAAATGATAGAACGAGAGGAAATGGCCTCAAGTTGCACCAGGGGAGGTTTAGATTGGGTATTAGGAAAAAATTCTTTACTGAAAGGGTGGTCAAGAATTGGAACAGGCTGCCCAGAGAAGTGGTGGAGTCATCATCCCTGGAGGAGTTCAAAACATGTGTAGATGTGGCACTTGGGGACATGGTTTAGTAGGCATGGAGGTGTTGGGTTGACAGTTGGACTAGATGATCTTAGAGGTCTTTTCCAACTTTAATGATTCTATGAAATAGGCAGGAGAAATACAACACATTCTGCAAAACACAGTGTTGGGTGTTCCTCTGCGTGTCAGGCTGCTCTAGGAAGCACGTCTAAGATATCCACTAGGCCTGTGCCAAAGGTGGTATGTCTGTAATTGCACAAATGAAATAACTTAGTTACACTCAAAGGTAATAGAAATTAAGCAAGTGGCCCAGTTATCAGGAATAAAATAATGAATTTTAAATCCCACTGACTTAAAATACCTGAGTCTGAGAAACTGAAACCAAGCAATTGAATTCGTGGCTTTTTCTTCCCCCAGTGCCATTACTGAAGAAAAGAATGAGGAAGGGGGGGACTATTAAAGTACGTGCAACTTTTTTGGACTGGGAGTATTTCAGCTTGTGTAAATATCCGTTGAAGTTCTGGACATAAAATGAGGCAGTTGTGGTCTAGAAGTAATACTAGACTGTGGACAAATGGTGTCCTCAGTTGAATATACACTAATCTTATAATGCTATTTATTTCATTCTGTCTGTCCCCTAAGATTTGGGATAACTTGCTTATTCTTTAAATCAAGATCTGTCTCTAACTTAGAGTTTTCAGGCTCTGGTATAGCATGAATAATAGGCTCTAGTATAATATGAATAATGATAATAAATTATGTCTTTTATGTTACTTATGTACACGAAGCATTTGATAATGCAACAATCAAGAAAATCATCCATCTAGATGAAGCAACTGAGGCCCAATCGCTAACTATACCTGCCAACTAAAGCACCTTTTCCAGACTCACCCGAGCTCTTAAAAAACGCTGCAATACTCTTTTTCACACAGTAGAAGAGAATTCATGGTAATTTTGCTGTGCTATAAGGCTACTGAGAAAACAGCGTCAAAAACTATACATATATATAAAAAAGAAAAAGCATGTTGGAAAAAAAAATAATTCACAAAACTTCTCTTGTGGTGTAAACTTCCAGTCTAAATGACAGCAAAAAACCATCAGAATTTTGAAATTCAAGTGTTTGTCCAGTTCTACAGAAAGCCTGGAACCGTCCTGGCTTGCCTTTATTCGACTCGATCACACTGGTAACGCCACCCGTCTCTCCATGAAGCAAAGCCCCTCCGGTCCCAGTTGCTAGGCGCTTCTTACTGACTCATCTCTCACCCTCACCTCCCAGCTCTGAAAATGCTAAGCCTTGACTTTTATCAATTACTTCTGTAGAAAAACAAGACATACAATAGCTGACTAATCCAACCATTTGAACATCAAGACGAGAACATTCATATTCTAACACTGCTTTGACCTGGCAGTTTCCTTCTGCCTAATCCTGCTGCTCAAGAGTTCTGGATAATATACAGTTTAGAGGGTCACACACAAGCCTCTGGCTTCCTACAGAAAACAGTCTCTGGTGCCTCCCCTGCTTTTTCCAGGGCACGTTGCTTCCCATTTTATAGCTCCAACTGCCATTCTGAATTTTAAATCCCATAATAGATGATGTAATTCCTTTTTTTTGTCCAGCATTTTGGTACAGACCCACTCACTCAGGGATCCGTTATTCAGTGCTCTGCAATACAATCTGCAGTTCTGCCCTTTGTACACTTCCAAAAGTTTCTTTCAATTCTTATTTAAGTTACCTTATGTTTACTGCCCTTACACTGCCAGTACTCATACTGATGAAGAACTAAAATCTCTAGGCATGTGCTTCACACAGTTCTTAACCTTCAGAAGACAAGTAGGGTGATGTTTGATGGTTAAGACAGGAAAGACTGATTGTGTGTTAATGCAATCTTAAGTATAACAAAAGTTTGACATTGTCAAGGAGAAGAAATGATGAATGACTGCTGTTAAATGCTATGGAAGGAAAGAAGAGGGCAGAGAAAGAAAGAAACCCAAACAAAACCAAGAGAACCCAAGACTATCATGTGAGCACATCTCTCCTGAATCTTTTATGGGAGTCACTGTGTCAAAATGAATGGCGTGTTTATTTCCCTAAAAAATTATTGCCAAGAGGATTTTCAGTAAGGAGCTCGGGGACTGTCTCCACTGCCTCTCTGCAGAGTTTGGCCATGGCCAGCCAGGCCCCTTCTGAATACGCTGCTCAATTACTTTTTCAGTTTTATTCAGTCGGACTCCGTCACAGGACAGCCATGCAATGAAAACAGTCCTACAGATTTGGCACCACACCTACGCTGAGACAGACTCCTCAGAATTGAAACTGCTGCTTAATAAATCCAGGCTATAGCTGAACGACAGCTTAGTCTCATCGCCCGCTCCTGGAGTACTGGGAACCACCTTGCCTCCATATGGGCTCAGCTCCGACTCCGCTTGCAGTCGGGCTCACTGCTGGAGGTTGTGCCTTCCAGCAAGAGCGGGCCAGCACTCGGCACCAGCGGCCTGGCACCGCGCTTAGCTAAGAACCGAGTCACAAACACAGCATCTTCCACTAGGCGTTAAGGCACTCAGGTAAACAGGTTTTACTTTTCCTAACAGATGAATGAAACTGCTAATAAATAAAAGAGAGAGCATGCACCTTCCCAAGCCCTGTGCTGAGGCCGAGGGCAGCACCAGAGTGGTACGACTCTCATGCCACTGTAACAGATACCCTTTAACAGAATTGCAGCCTATATATTTAAGGTCTCGCTATTTTCAAATATTATATATCTATTCAAATAACCTTTCTTTTTAAAAAACTATCAGAAAGGCTTCTCAGCACCATAATGTGTGCACGCTGGTGTGAAGTATACTGGTGACCCTAGTATATCACTTGTCATTTGGTTAACGCTGCATAGGATCCAAATTTGGACACAAATTTGCAGTGCTTGTTTTCAGATCTCGTGATCGATCTGTTAGATGCATGTCCGCCCAGACACAGCAACAAATACGAGTTGGAACCTTGTTGATACACACTGCAGAGAATGCTGGATTCCAAAGAAAACCAAACCCACAGTATGAGACTGTCCTCCCTCCTCTCACAGACCACCCTACACAAATCATTTACTTCCCCAAAAGGGATATTGGAAAGGGCAGAGCTTGATCCATCTCACAGAAAACCTTCCACTTGTCCGCTGAAGTATTTTCAAGAAAACACCACTAGTTGCTCCCACATAAACACCTCCTGTATATGCCATATCCTCAATACTTATCTCAACGATAAGTTATGAAATAGTTTTGCACTTGATTCCTTAAAAATTTAAAGTGGAAACAGATAACAACATCATAGCATTCCACTCAAACAGTCACACAATACTGAAACATTTCTGAGTCGCTCTTCACCACATACCTGCCTAGAATAAATATACTTAAAGAAAAAAAAAAAAATCACAGGTTGACTATATCAGCATATGAAAAGTTACATATGATATGCCTGGCTTCCTCATTCTTACTTTAATCCAGGATTGTTTATATAAAACCTAAAGTGAGGAGTAAGAGTTGTAACATTCAGATCCCTAGGTGTTCATGTATTCCAAAGTAAAAACTAATGACAACTAATAAATTCAGAAAATTTGGATTTAATTACCTTAAATTATTGCAACTGTGAACATATTTGGCCATAGGATCAGACCCATTTCTAGCAGCATGTTTTTCTTAACAGAACTCATTTTGCTGCTTTATTTTGTAGAAGACACGCCTTTACCAGTTTTCATCTCACAAAGTGTACCGTCAGAAACCCCGCGATGATAAAAAGCTATCTTTTGTTAAATTAATAGTTGCATAGTACACGGAACAACAGTTTCTATAGTTTACAGAAAACAGTCACCCTCCTGAAATACCAGTTCAAAGACTTTCAAAGGATTAGGCAATAAGCACTGCCTACCCACTTTACCATAAATACTGCAATTTCTGTGGACTCTGTAATGACAGAGCTCGGTCACGACAGCAGCGAAGGCGGTCAGGCTGGTTCCCGGACGCGCCGCTGCGCGCAGCGAAGGGCTGCCCCAGCTCACCTCGTCCGTACGGCACGTTCCTGACCAGCGTCACACTGCCACATTTATTGTACCTGCGCTCCCCTCTTCCACCAGGCTAATTGCACTCTGCGCCAGAGCAGCGTTTCAACAGGTTCTTGCATATTTTGTAGAGCTCAAAGGTAAGTCTGAGGTGTTTTTAATGCTTATTAGTGGATCTGATTAATAATTGCAGTGTTGTTTTATATAGGGTTCAGGAAGGCAATCAGTGCTGTTTGCAAATTCTACTTAGAGTGTATTCCTGAGAAAATAATTGCAAGAAACCCCCCATTTTGTGATTCAAACATTAAGGCAGAGAAGTAGCAACCATAAACGATGACAGTATTTCACTCAAATTCATACTTTTCTTTGTTGGTTATTTATGCTCCTTATTTATATTCCTCTTTATAATTCACTAAAAACTTACAAATTATTTTCTCAGAACAAAAAATAAAATACATTTAAGCTTGAAAATTTAATATTCATTGCTCGTTAAATTTAGAAGTATCTCATCCTTGGAGAGCAATCCGAATCTTAGAGTGAAGAACCACAGGAGCAAAATCCAATACGTTTCTGGGTCCATCATTTGCTATTGTTTCTTTCTGAATTCTAGAAGATAAACTCTCTATAACTTGCTTTATATTTGTTCCGTCTATTTTTGGATCACTGATGTAAAGGGAAAAATAATGTGCTTTATGAGGCTTAAAAAGCATAGTAAGTATGAAAGCTCTGCAAATATGAACATGTTCCTCCAGACCACAAGAAACAAAGAAGTACCATTAATAATTTGCTTGTTGTGCCACTGTTTACTGCTCCAATTAAAGTACTTTCTAATCATGATTAGAAAGGCAGGGAAACGGTGCAAAGTTCAATTTATTGACATGGAAAAGAATGCCCTTTGAATTATAGTGCTGAAGATTGTATTATCTATCCATAAAAAGAAGTTGAAATGATTACTTTCTTGACAGTTGCAGAGGTTTTGCAGACATTACAGCTATCACGGGCAGGTGCTGGGTTGTGTTCAGGAAATACATGTTGCAACTACGTTATGCTGAAAATCTATTTTTAAATACTTAATATACCACTGGATATACATTTATATGAAAATCGCCATCTAAGAATTTATTAGGAGTTTTTTTCTCTGTGTTGCAGAAATATTCAGCACAAATCTGAGCAGTGTGAGTAAAACACAACGCTAGACGCAATATCAATGCAACCTTCACGGTGAAGTCCACAGACCCAGGGGAGGTTGACTTGAACGGGGCCAGGGCTTCACCCAGAATGTAGGTGTGCAGATGTACACGTATGTACACCAGTAGCTTCATATTGAATACTTTCTGCTGTAAAGCAACTTTAATCTTTACTAATAACAGACTGACAAGGATTCTTGTAACCTTTTTTCAATTTACTTCAATTAAAATAGTCTGTATGATATAGAACCACAGCCTCCTCAACGTGGCTGTGCCTACATTAGCATTTTAATCCACATCAAGAGTGTGCTTTTGAAGTCTTCTGATCATCTCTGCTTGTTGCCCGTTGGCTTACACCACTGGGCACTCCTGTCATTAAATTAAGTGATGTGCTCCAGAAGTAGCCCAACATAGGCCAGCTCTTTAACGGGTGCTCAGTCAAAGGGAAGACTGTGGCAAGTTCAGAGTAAACCCCTCCAGAAATGTGTGAAGAGTGGGTATCAAGTCCTCAGCACCTCTACAGATCTCTTGCAACTGGGCTACACATTTTCCAGTATAAATACAATCAGTGCATACTCAGGTTCACACTGGAGGGCCATTTTTACAGGAAATTGCACTCACATCTTGGTGAATTCCTCAACCACTACGTCTCTTCATTCCCGACCACTAAGTCTCTTCATAAAGCCATACGCTGAAGGAGAAATTTTAGCCTTCCCCTTTCTGGAGTTTTCTACCCAGCTGTCATAGGTCTCAGATGAAATTTGACTCTAGCAGCACAAACCAATGCAGAGTGCAAAATCCACTGAAAAAACATGGTGGTGACCATCCTATGTAAAAAACTCATTCTTCATGCTAAAAAAAGGTAGAGCTAATCTAGGTAACTGAACTGCAGCCTAATCCCATACTGATGTCGTTTCTATTCACATCAGTAGACAGCAGGCTATGCCTACTGCACTGATTTCCACTGAGCTGGTACTGAGTAACGTGAATCCCAGTGAATCAAAGGACAAGACCTTTTTTTTTTTTCATTAATAATCTGTTCATAGCTTCCTGAAACACTTACTTGACTAGCTAATTTAAAGTTTGGGCTCTTCTGCAAGCTTTGGCTAATCTATAGCACCGCTGTTTTACTGCAATAGCACTATTTGCATATTAGGCTCTAAAGGCAACGAGCATCTTTGAAGAACTTCAATGTTTTTTTTAAACTGTATGAACATTAATGTTGCACTAGAAAAAGATGAGCTAATTATTACACACAAAAGGGCTTCCAGGAAGCAGTTCATTACAGCCTGAGAACTACAGTACACAACCTTCAAAGCAAGGAGGTTTCTTCTCTATGGTCCCCCATCAAGAAGATCACAGAAGTAAGCCAACCAGAAAAAATGACGACGAATTTGTTCAGCAAGGATATTGACTCCTTCGTACACTACTCTGCAAATGAAAATTACAGTTAAAGGGAACTGAGCATAATTTCCCTACATAGTTTAGTTACAGCAAAGGGATAATAAACGGTACGATCAAATCCACTTTGTTCACTAATATGACTATTAATACACGGAAAGAAAGACCATGCCACTGAATTAAAACAATCATACTGTTAAAATGAAAGCATGTGTTTGAAACTTCGTAAAATACAAGGGTTTTTTCCTTCACTATTTTGCAGCTATTATTAGTACTATCAAATAGAAATCTAATGTTCAGATTGCACAGCATTTCATAGTCATCTGAAGGCCTATAATTCAAATTGTAAACATAATTGGAGTCGATAATTGAACTCCAAAGGGGTTTTCTTTGGCTTGCTCGTTTGGGGTCAGAGTGGTTATCCTTGCTTTAACTGATCCCTCAAGCAGAAGTTCTCTTTTCTATTTTTTGTTAAATAAGTTACAAATGTTTTCTGAGCAGAGGTCCTTCCTGCCACATAGCTGACCTTAACTTGGGAAATGAGCACTGTGGAGAAGCGGAACATACATTAGTAGGCAGATTAAATGGTATTTTATAAATACATATGTTTCAAGTAATGGTACCACCTTCTAACCACTAAACACAGAGAACATGTAAGAACAGACCACAAAAGCAATAAGAATAAAGCCAAAATGAGGTACAATGACATGATATTTAATTATCATCTACCCATTGATATAACGTTACCCATAGCTGACTGCTATCTACTGTTATTGTACGTGCACTTTCCATCGCTCTGACGGTTTTACATACAAAGAACCTAACCTGGGGAAAATGCACAATTAAGTGGCAAAAAAAACCCCAAAAGAACAAACCCAAACCAAAACATAAACAACACCAAAAACCCCCACCCACAGGACAAAGTACAAGACAGTAGGAGGGGAGGCTGAATATGAAAGAAATACTTTTTTCAGTTGCACATCTCCTTTCTTCAGATGGTAAAGTACCCACATACATGGACACCTAGTTAATTAATGATGCTGAAGATGTAACTTACCTATACTTTTTATTGTGCTGTCAGATGAGACGTTATGTGTGGGAGTTAAAACCTGCATGATCTCAACCTGTCTCATACTTAGAAAAACACACACACTCTGTCAAAACCCAATGGATTTACTGAACAGCATACCTGCTACAAGCAAGTGACTTCAAGATGAGTTTTTCTCATCCTTCTCAATCTAACATTTGAAAAATTAATGCATAATATACAGCTTCCAGTTTCCTATAGGAGGAGAAGTTTCCACACAAATTCAGCATCATCCATACTCCCTAGAGTGATTTAGTTTTCAATTTGCTCCTGGCAGCATTCATATGACACTCATTGCTTAGGTTCACAAAACATTATCCATCAACTTCCAGGGCTAATTGTAACAATTCCATTTCTTCGCAATGGAGCATAACTCTTTAGCATGCTCTTGGAATTGCTGCCTGCCCAGAAAATGTTGCCTCAAGCATGCCATTCAAGCATGTATCATTACCTCATTCTACAGCAAAGTGGTTTTGAATTATTCCCCAATGACTATGAGGCCCGTTTACAGAAACGTAGAATTTTCTTGTGCAAAAACCTTTTGCTGATCATCAGTGTTGTATTAGGTCACTCTTTAAGTCATTAAGACCCAGGAATGTAAAGTTTTCAGCATCGGCATGTGGTAAACTACTGAGACTTCTACAGTATAACACCAACTTTTTTCCCAGCTTATTTGGGTCTTAACTGAGTAGCTTTGTTTTGCAAAATGAAATAATAGACAAAAGTGAATTTCTTGCAGGTTCTCTATATTACAAAACAAACTTTGAAGTCAACACCATGCAACCCTCCTGTGGAATGATTTTCATTTTTCTGCTCGTAAGGCTGCAATGGAACAAAAGCAATACTGAGGGCAGAAAAGTAAATGAAACAAATAATGGAAATAGCTCAATTAGAGATAACAATCAGTCTACAGTGCAACCAATTTCACACAGATTTGTTCCGCCTATGACTACTGCCATAAATCCTTCTACCATCAGCCATGCTGCACCAACAACTGCCAATACCAAAAGAAATGTAACGAAAAGAACAGAGATGAGCAGTTGGCCAAACAGCACACGCCCGAGGTCCACTGATGGCACCACTTTATCTTCAAATGTCACTATGGTATCAATAGGTGGAATAAAGAACTCTGCCACAAACTTCAACAGAATCCCAATGACGTTAGCAACATTTACAACAATGGGTGACTTTTCTGGAGCGACTAGAAGTGCTGCAGCTACTTCTACTTCCACAGAGACACCAAGTAACTCCACGGTCACCTACAGTACCCCTTCGGCTGCAGTGCTCCCCAGTGATAACTCTTCAATCAACCCCATCGCGCTGTTCCCCACCGGTATCGCTCTGACATCACCCACGGTGAAGCAGGACAGTCCTACACCAAACTTCTACCCCATTCAGCAGACAACAGAGCAGAATCATAATTTTAGCAACCCTTCTACTGCATCACCTAATTCAAAAGATGCCAATGAAGGTAAGTATCTAACTAAAGTCCAACTGGATTAATAATATTATAATGCTGAAATCAAACCTTTTTTTAATTGAACAGGAGGCTTCACAAGATGTGTGAATTAATAGGTGACCTAGTACAGACTAAAACTAAAACTCACTCAAAATAAAAAATATTTTTAAAAATTATTTGCTGTTTACTCGTTTAACACTTCCAAGAGTGGGGGAACCTAATGACAGGTACTGCCCATTCACACTGGAGTGGACCTATAAAGCAGATGTGTAGAAATAACATTTAAAATGTGTAAGACGTCTACTTATTTAAGTTCGGAAACTTTTGTGACCAAAGATGACTTCTTATAAATACTTCCAAAGGAATTGCTCATTGTGGATTTAATTACCAAGTTGAATATGCGTGGGAAAACAATGGAGCATAGAACTGTCATGGCACTTTCTATCCTGCTGCTCTGAATCAGGTCTTCAGGAAAAGAAAAGGAAAGATTAGAAGACACAGTAATTTTTTGCCATTAATTAGCTTTCAAGCTTTTAACAGAGGACTGAAAGGCTTATCCATCATATCCAGTAGAGTACAGTTTGTACTAAGAACTGAAGGAGCATCAGACTTTCATGTTTCCCATCAGAGTTCTAATAATTACAATGTACCCGATTTTTAGATGACATGACTGAAAAGGAAAGGGGGTGGGAGAGCGAGTTCAGTTCCAAGAAAAACAGTCTGCAAAGCGTTTCAGATCCTTGGTGAAAAGTCTCACTCCCCAAAGCCCTCAATGGCTATAAAGCGAGAGCGAAGTATCTGATCTTACAGATCTATTATTCTCGTTCAACTGTCTCTTCTTTCTTTCTTTCTATCCTAGAGAAAACCAACAAAGGAGTAATAGTTGGTGTCATTGTAGGAGCCATTTTGGGATCTATATTAATTGGTCTGATTGGATATTTTATATGTGGCAAGAAAAGGTCCGAGTCATTTTCCCACAGACGGCTTCATGACGATACAAGGAATGACAGGAATGACCCCGGTAAGGAATAGCACAAGTGTTTTGCATAAGAACATTTTTTATTTCTGCATAGAGCTGTTTAAATAGTCTGGTCTTATTGAATTATTAGGAATTATATCATTGACTCCAGTCAAACTAGTTTTCAACTGACAGTACTTTATTATTTTTACATTTTCACTTAACCAGTACTCCCCTTAACTCTGTGTCTCCTCCTCACAAGTTATTTTTTAACCTCTGAAATATTGTATCTAGTATGAGAGAACATGTTCAAAGAATTGTGGGCGAGTTCAAAACTATAGCTCAAAAACTCTCGCAAACTTTGATTAACTGAAAAAGGCAGGACTCGTTACTCAAACTTCAATTATAGAATGAGAGATGAAGCTGTATCTTTTTTAGGAGTAAAAATATTTTTAAGAGGTTTAAAAAGAAGATTGCTTTTGTCTTCGCCATGAATATGTACCAACTTGTATTAAAGTGTAATCACACAGTCTCCAAACATTTGTATCATGTTCCTGGACTTTATTTTTAAATGTTTAAACAAACACTGAGAGGCTAAACACACTTTTTTCCTCATATAAAATCAAATAAAAATAAAACTCTGGCAATACGCCTTTTCTGGCTCAAATGCAAGAGCTAAAAGCTGCCAGAACATCAGATTAGGAACTAGCTTTGAAAGTCGACCACCCATGTAGTCCTGAACGAGCAGTACTAGGAGGACATGTGTTATCCTCAGAAGATCGTGAATCAGGGCCTTCATCTTTTGCTCCCCGATATGTAAGAGAGAGGTTAACTGGATTTAGCTGCGACGGACTGCTGAACTAAACTGTGAGGTACCCAGCATATGGGGATAAGAATCTTTTAAATAATTTATAAATATAATTACATTATCCTTTCAGTTCTCCACTTAGACAACTCACTTGGACCATACGATACGAGTTTTGGATGTGCGTCAAATGACAAAACCAGCACAGCAGACAAGGCAGAGAAAGACAACGCAGGGTGCCCATCCGATGGCATTCCTATGGCTGACATGACATCATCCCACCCTTCACCATAATGTTTGCTTCAGATTAGATTCTCACCTGTTATCTACACGGTTTCATTTTCTCCAAAATGACCTGGCTGTTATCTTACAGCCATTACCGTGCAAATGATCTTTTGGAAAGCAAGGGGAAAATCACAAGGTACACTGATAACGCAACAGGCAGGGCCCAGTAAGCAGAGCATCAGTCTTCTCCTTTGTCATTAAATTATCAACTTACAGTTTTCCTGGAAGGATATTATACGTGCTTTCTTAGGAACAATACAAACAAATAGCACCCAGGTAAAAATCTGCCTTGTGTAACTTTGGTCAAGAATGCAGACATTGTAACAGAGCAAAATTTGACCAGGGTTGCAATGATATGTTAGCATCAAGACAAAAAAATGAGAAGTTTGACTACCTTGAGGTGAAACTCTTCTGTCCAAATAGAATTCCTATCTGATAAATGACTCTGGGCATTATTTTATTTTCCCCACTCTACATTTGTACTTTACTCAGTGAATACGACAAAAAGAATCAGATTTACTTGGCTTACTCAGAGGTTGAAGTTTGCTGGGCAGAATGGAACTACTGAGTAACACAGACTACATTTAGCCTTTGACTATGATGACACAGAGTTAAAATCACTATCAAAGGGAAACAAAGAAGACAAGCTTCTGTTCCTCTGTCAAACTAATCTGTTGTTTGCATTGCGGGCTAGATCTGTAGAAATTATGTAAAAGATTTTGGTACAGGTTAGATAGAAGAAATACTTAACATGAAAGGAAAGGAATTATCTCTGCCATGTATATAGATATCCTAAAAAGCATGCTCCTGTTTTATCCAGCTAAAAAGTAAAATTATGGCAGTATAATACAAATAATTGCATAGTTTATCTGTTTGCAATTATCAGAAATGTCTAAATAGAAAGAAACAACATGAAACAGACATAGCTGTAAAGGCACAGAATAAACAATAAAGTGCAGAGAAAATAACTACTCACATGGGATACACACTTGTTACTACAGCTATTAAAATGTTTTATTTAGTGTGGAGACTGTGGATCACGTCAATGTAGTTATCTCACTAACCGGCTGTGAACGTTGCAATGAGTACATCTGTGAGTAAATTATGTGCATGCACATACCAGAGACAGAAACAATGGCAGTCACACTGCAGATGAGTAAAACAGGTATTTATTTCCAAGTTAAAAGATTAAAGAATTGAGCACATACGTGCAGTGTTGCCATTCCTACAGGGGTCAGTCATGAAAACAGCACACTTCCCATCAAAACCACAACCTGATTTCTAACATTGTATCCAGCGTGCTGGATAGCAGACTGAAAAGCTGAGACACTCTCACCTAATGCAGGTGAATATATCACTCTTCTGCTTGAAATTAAGAAAAACGTAATGTTCAGCTTTCATCTTCCTTAGCACATATTATGCCATCTTTCCTAGTAATGGTAAAGCAGTATCACATAAGCAAAATTCCTTCTTAGACTTGAACCTTAGCCTCAGCTGCAAATTGAAAGAGCTCTCTCTAAGGAGAACTCGAAGATATGAGATGCTAAGAAACTAACAGTGTTGTCTCAATTGGTAACCATATAACCAAGTGTAATGTATTTTAGGGATTTATGAAACTAATTATTAGTAATTGCAAGGCTATAACAGCGAGATTAGGAGCCAATGAAGAAATATCACTGAGGCAAGCAATCAAAGCGTGCCCTTCAGTTATATTTATATCGTCTTAATTTTTAACAATCTAATTATAATTTTGGTATGTATGTGCATGTGCTTATGTTGTCTATGTAGCTCTTTGATGTTTTGCTGTTGTTTCTATATTGTTTTTTGTTTTGACCAGGCCAGCCTCCAAAATTTGTGACATTTGTTCATCCTTCACTTTAAGTTAGAATCATTAATGCTTATTCATACATATTACGTAAATAAAGCTGTTGTGTGCCATTTGACTCTATTTAAAATTGTAAAACTCTGGCTTGATTTCAGACAGTTGTATGTATGTGAAGTGGTGTTATTTTCTCAGGGTTTACACACACAAACATTTACATTGGTAAAATTAATTACCTCTTGTCTTAATACCAGTCTTCCCTACTTTCCAGCAGCAAAATACTCTCAGCTTCAGTGAAAGCTAATTCCACTGAGCATTTCATGCTGGAACCATTACATCTGCCTTGTATGGCATTATTACGCTGACCTTCAAAGAGAGGGAAGACTGTTCTAGGTAACTCCTGTTCAACAGTGGCTTCTGTGAATATCACCCTGCTTGGCTTTGTGCCCCATGACATGATGTGTGTGATGTCAGAGTGAACATAATGAGATATTCAGACTGAGAATTTGAATATAAATAGTTAAATTGCTGTAAACGCTTAACATCAAATCTTTCCTATACCTTCCCTCTAATTAGCTCCCACAAAAATATTCTCATTTATTTTGTAAGAATTCTCTACAAGACGTGATTTTTATATCGACTCCAGATCAGTAAATTAACCTACATGTTTGCCTCTAAAAAGACTTCTGCCTGCATGATATAAGATTCAGGCTTAAAGACATTTAAGATGCTAAAGACAGTCATTACATTAATGATAAAAGGTATTATTTTCACCCACTACTAGCACAGAAATTGAAGTTGATGAGAACAGGAAAAAATAAGTTTGTGTGACAAAATCATAAAATTTTAAATTTTATCAAGAGCTGTAATCTCCCTTTACCCAGTAATCATAAAAAAGGGTCAGGTGAACTGAAAGTACAAAACAACTGAAAATGTACTTACCCCAAATTGCCATGAAAATAGCAAAGAAGACAGTCCCTCCATTATCAAACAGATGTGTAACCTGAATAGAAAATAAATACATCAGGCACAAATAATATTGCCACCTTATCTTTTGCCCCAAAGAATCCCAGAGTACAGAATTGGTGGCAGAAACTAAAAGCGAAGCATTCTAATAAGAAGTCCTACTTGCATGTTTCTTCTACCAAGGTTTGTCCAGCTCTGTCTTTCGGTATAACTTGAACTCTGGTTTGGCAGACTATCGCTTCATGTACCTCCAGTCTATTTGTTTCACAGACGCTAAAATCTGCTCTGTCTGTGTCCAGACAGGCTAAAAATTCCTCCAGAGTTCTTCTCATATGCTGGGTCAAATTTAACCTCAACATTTTCTATTTTAAGGTTTTTATAAGCTTAAATAACTTCTCTCTTTTCACTTTTCTTCCTCTGGATATTACTTAGTTAATGTCTATTTTGATTCCAGTTTCTTCTTCTCCCAAGCTATCTTGCAATTCTTCTGCAGGCAAGAATAGTATATATTCCTTTTTATCCAGACATCTCAGCCTCTCAAATTGTTGATGTATTCTCCTTCTTAAAAGGCTAGTGGCCCTAAACTCCAACAAATAAATTCTAAATACCACCCCCCCCAAATATAATTCTAAATTGTGCACTTAATTTCTCCTCATGAATGCTCTCCTTTTTGTTGGATTTATCGCTTATCTTACTCTTTGTTATAAGATTTTTTGGGCAGAACAGATATTCTGCTGCAAAGTCCAAAGCTTACCAATAGAAAATAAGTAATAATTAGTTTTTGCATGCCTGTGGATCACTCTAAGCATCTGAGTGGGTGAATTTGATGTCTCACTTACTATGAAAACATCACAATTTACATTACAAAAATCCAGAATTTCTAATATTCAAGCCATAATATGAAACAGTATTTAGGAAGCTGAAATTAAGATCAATGTAGTTTCAATAGATTTAAGGCTGCCAATTTACAGCAGTGTAATTTATCCAGGGATAACAGGCCTACATGTTTTCTAATGAAAGGTGGTTTAAGATGTTGCTGAGCATTAATGAGCAAAGCACAGGCTTCAACTTCCTATTTGAAAAAAAAGCACAAATCATTATAAAATAATAGAGCAAACCAACTTATCATCAACAGGCATATGTTAGAAAGAGGATCTGAAGAGAGAGGAAAAAGAAATGAAAAAGTGCTGCAAATGTCTTTGATATGTTTTGTCCTAAATCACCCAGAAAATTCATGGTCATTTCCCACTCTTCGAAACGAGAAGAGAATGTCTTGAAAGAGAATATTCTTGAAAAGACTTTACTTTCATTGGTGTTGACTCTGTTGCTGACTTCAGGACCAATTTTTAAGCTTTTATCATGAAAAGAAACCCATCCTTATGCCAATGGAAAGGCACAGGTAACCAGATTCAGTTTTGCTGTACTGTGACCTTCTCTTACATCTGAAGTTACCCTGGCCAGCAGGAATGTTCTGTATGTGAGGTGTGCCAGATGCTGGGGCTGACAGCCCACCTCGGGCAGCTTACCCAACCCGCTCCTGCGAGAGCTGCCTGCGGCAAGGAGAACTCAGCCTGCTGACAGATTTTCATTCTTCTAGAGAAGGCTGGCATTATTGCTTCTGCCTTGCAAATTAAGAAAACTAACTCAGGAAAGCAGAAAAGGTTAATAGAAACAGTGTTGCTTGCCTCTATTTTATCTCTTATTAAGTAAAAATTATAATAATATTGTGAGAATTTATTAAAAACACATATATTTTATCTGTATGTCAGTTCTGTATTTCTTTACTTTTTTTTTTTAAGGTTCTGAAATGGGAATTGACTATTTGGTATTGGATATCAAGCAATCCAATATGTTCCCTGCATGAATGATACAGTGGGATCAATTGTACATACAAATATGTCTTTTGCTTCATTTTTCTTTTGCTTCCATAAAGGAAAACACAAACACAACCGGTATGAGACTGAAAATGTGCAAGGTGAACAAAAGCAGTACAATAAACCTGATGAACATTTTCAGTTTTGAATGCAGATCTGCGTGAAGATGTGATTTTGGATAACCTGCTCAGTAAAGAGTGCATCTTTCCAAGGAAATACAAAATGAACTAAGCAAACAAACAAACCTAAGCCAGCAGAATTAATGTTGCTAAAAGTAAAAAAATATGTATCTGGCTCCCAACCTAGCTTTGTCTTTATAAAAAGCGTTTGGGCTACAGTCTTTCAGCACCACACTGAGATTTAAGATTTCTCCGACTAAAAGGCTAAATGTGCACTCTGAGACTCCGTGTTGACCAGAGGCCTCTAAGCAGAAGTGAAATACTGTAGGACTCGGTGCTAGTCCGTCAGCATATCTGACTGATGTTGTCGCCATCATACAAGACTTCAAGCACTTCAAATCCACTCTGAATCAACACCCTGCCCCGGGGCCGAGGGCAGGGTGTGCCGGGCGCAGAACCAGCCCGGAGAGCCCTAGTGCACCACGCTGATCACCCACGGATCAGAGAGTCCATTTAATGCGGACAAGAATGACAGCCTGGGCATTCGGCACTTCAGATTACAACTCAGGTATTACATGCCTTTCCCTTAAATTATAAACTTCACTTCAGTGTGGCATTTTTAAATGGAAATGGAATAAAGAGGGAGGGGATGAAAGAAAAGGGCAGTAACAAGAAGGAAAAAGGCATCTATTGTATTTTGTCTGCAGCTTTACAAAAAACTTGGCAGAAAAAACATTTGAAGTATGTGATTTTTCCGGCATTAGTTTGCTCTGTCTGAAGAGCTCCTCTAAAGGGAAACCTGGCAGATATTTAATGAAAAAAACTCTGACAGCAGTTTTAATAACATGAAATATGAGCACAAGGCCTTATATAAACGAGGCTGGTCCCATGACATAAGCAGGTTTGGGGAGATAAACTTCACTTAAAGGAACTCACTTTTCCTAATAACTCATGCTTGTGTACTCATATACAATGAGCTATTTGAATGAATAAGGATTAAAACACTTATTCCTGAATAAGGGTGCCAGTGCCTGGAATGAACGAGGAACAGCTTCAGTTGCATATCAGCTCTTTGGTTGTGTGCAAGGAAGACAGAGAAATAAGTTATGTTCCCACAACAACAAAACCAGAGGGAAACGCTGACAAACTCCATCTCAGAACAAGAAAGCAAGCAGGAAATGCCATTTTCATTTCCCCGAGAGCAGATCTGGTGCTTTATTTTTAAATACGTTAGTTCCGCTTACTTATATTACTAACAGTGCTTCTACAAAGGAACATGTGATTTGAAATCAGATTATAGTTTTCTAACATTACAGATTGTTTTCGTTCACTAATTTGGGTGCAGACACAGTGGCAGTGCTGACACATGTTTGGGTATGTGCTGCTCAACTCGAGCAAGGCGGTGGCACCCAGCAGGATCTCAGCCCCTGCTGGAAACCAGACGTTTCCTAGCAAGAGGGTAACGAGTGAAGCTGCAGTCAACTCTTCTTCAGAGACAACGCGGTGAGTGAAGGCATTACAGCTACAACCTCAGAGTTATACAAAGCCTCACTGAGCTTTTAAAATATTTTTTTTCCTTTTTCTTTGCCTTTTGAGTGGCCAGATGGTAATCCTATTCCTTCCCAAAGAGAAGTCTCTCTCTCCCCCACTTGGGGGAGATCCAGAACAGCCAAATCCTGAAAGGAGACAATTTTTGGTTGTTTTCTGTGTTCCAATCTAAGGTTGATCAGTTTTTCAGAGCAAAAGCATTGGCAAGAAAAGTTAGGAGCTTCACTAATTCCCGTAATATTTGCAGACATCAGGAAAGGGTGCCTGCAAAGATGGAATACGAGTGGTTACTGCTTGTCTTCCCTGGTTGTCACCTGATTTTGTTTCAAGGTTTAAAAATATGTGAAAGTATGAATGGACTGCCACATTTTTTCTGCTGCAATGAATTATTCACAATGTGACATTAAATGTGAAATTTGCATGATTTAAGCAAAGGATGTCAGCGTAAATATAAATGAGACACAAAACCTGCTTCTAATTAACTGGGGATGTTAAAATAACAGGACCTAAAGTTAAAGGGATGCCACAATGCTGAATGTATTTATTTCCTGTTAAACTGCAGTGGACTGCCGAAGAGGTACTTGTTATCTTCTAGAGAGAGGCATTTCTGGGATGGGTTGTATAGTTTGCATAATGTTATTTCAATTAAGAAAGCTCTTATCTTCAGTACACATTTTAAAAACATAAGAAATTAGTAAAAAAAATTATGAAAAAATCTCACGGAGCCATTTTCTGCTATAAAGTTATAGCAGTTATTTCAAAACAAAAACCAGTTTTGCCTTAAGTATGACATTTTCAATGGTATTTATTGCTGTTATTGCAAAACAACTTTTTCATTTTTTTATTTTGGCATTACAAAATAGAAAATTAAATCTGTAAAATCTAAATATAAACCATTTTTATAAATGTCAAATATTTTTAGAATTTTCCTTCACAGATAGATTTGAAATATTGAGTTTTACTCAAAAAAGGCTGAGCTTTACTCAACATTGGTCCCATCTATACCAAATTTCAAAATCTAACACAAAATTTATTTTCTTTTTCACATTGCTGCAGTGTTGTTGCAATGCCATGGCCCAGAGACAATCACAATCTCATTTTATAAATACAGGCTTCTGAGCAAGATTTATCTTGTGGGCTAAAGAATTCCAAGAAAAATGCCAAGGCTGCTTTTCCAGCATTATGAACATACCGCACATCAAAATCTATTGCTCACTTGAAAACACTGCACGTATACAGAAGTACTTGTGATTATTTAAGTTTGAAGGATAGCTTCTTGTAGCAAAATATTTAGTTGTGTAAAATCTTTGCATTAGTTTGACAGAGCAAAGCACATCACAGGCACATTATGCTAGAGAATTCCTTTAGGAGGAGCAGAAATTCAATTACAAAGTAAGCAACAGAAACAGAGTAAGAAGTCAATTATAGGGGAAAGTAGGAAAAACCTTCCAAAAAAAGTTTTGTTACTTGATGAAAATTGATGAAATTTTGTAATTTGATGAAAATAATAAGGATTTAGGAAGGAAATGCTCACAGAAAGTAAAGCAAATTTTAGAATGATCTCTGATCATTTCAGAGCATTCCCTTATCAGAAAGATGAATTACAAAGGCTAAAAAAACCCTCTGTAGAGAAACAACATGTTTTGCAGGAATCTTTGCTGAAAAAGCACAGCCATTACACTATGAAAGTGGATCTTTAGACAAAAATTATCTTGATAGCAATAAGACAATAATTACCTTGGCGTATATGCAGCTTTCATTGAGTTTTTGTAGTGTGCAATTGCGTTCACACATAGGGCACATGATGGTTTCATTTGCCTCGCAGATCTCTTTGCTTTAGTATAAGACAGGAAAATAAAGGTTATAAAAAGGCTTTTAGCATTCTTAAGATTTTCTGAGGTTATGCTGTTTGTGGTCTCTATTTGTTAACAGTATGGCTATACCACAGAACTGGCTCAATAAAATAAATTAAAAGTGAATGTTTGGCATGAAAAGCCTAATCCCAAATCAGTAACCTTAAAACTATGGGCCCTAGAGTTGTATGCAATATTTTTGGGCATCATGCTACACTTCTTACACTTGTGCATACCCCGTTCCCTCCCAAATATCACAAACAGAAGAACAAAACATTATTCACTACCTGCCAACCCATTTACTGCATATTTATCTAAGCAATGTAGAAGATACCAAATGTTAAAAGAATGGACATCACTGGGATGACTACACTGATTTCAGTCAACTTATCCCAGTTTACATCAGCTGAAGGTCTGTTCCACAGGATAATCGCATGCACACTTAGATCAGTTGGTCACATGTAAAAACCCACTGACAGGGACTTCTGGCAGTAGTATTTCAAGTCTTTGCATTTTTATTTCCTACAGAAGAACTTGCGTATAGTGCTAATAAAAAAAACACTTTAATATCCTAACTTTGGGGAAAAATATCTTCAAACCACATTGTACTGCTTAAAGATCCTAAGATTCAGGAAGATGAAGTCACTGCCTTCATTAGGACCATTCATATTCTAAATGTAGTACATAATTGTCTTGACAAAGGCACAACAGAATTAACAGAAGTGCAAAAATGAATTTTAAGGCAAATTTTAACTGCATTGAGTAAGCTTCCCAAAGAACCTCACCAGTAGCGTTTCCCTATCATTTCGCAATGTCACATCAGACAACTTTCTTGCTTGCATTTTCATTCAAATGATTAAGCACGGAAAATCGTACTTCAACAATATGTTACAATGGTTTGGCAATAATACAAACTGTTGTCAAATATAAGGCCAAACTGTACTGTGCTTCGAATTTAAATTCAACATTATAAGCGTTAGATTTTCTGTATTCTATACCTTGAGTTAAAATCTTGGTTTGTTTTTAATAACATATGAAGTTTTACAAAATTATCCTGACAGCGACAGGTCACATGCTTTAGCACTACTCTGCAAAGGCAATAACATTTGTTACACAAGTGTTCGTGACAGGTGCTATGTTAACTGTGACTGCAATTCAAAGCTTCAGTATAACAGAGCAAAATAAGCTCTGAAATCTGACTACAGCACATGGTGCAAAGACACCTCAAGCTACGCTGTGTTCATGCCTGGCCTTTCTGTTTGACTGACAACAAAGGGACAACTTAGAACAGTGATAATTAATGATATATATAAACCCATCAAAACCAAACTCTTTAAAACCATCAGATTTATTCTTATATAGACTAATCAACATGTAATAGCTTGACATCTAACTTGACAATAAAGATAGGTATTAGATATGGCACATAATTTGTTGAAAGAAAAAAACCCAGATGAAGGCATTTCTAAAGGACTATTCAAGCCCTCCCATATGACAACCACTTCGCATTTCCCCCAGTATAGTTCAGGCAGGGCAAATGGATCAAAATATATTTCAAAGTGTACGAAACAAGAAATAGAAAGTCATGTTCCGCATTTTTGTTTCTGCATGTCTGAGCCCTACGAATATAATCCAAATACTCTGGAAGCTACTATGGAGTTTCTTCAAAAGATATTCTCTGGATTTTTCTCTTGGTTACCTTTATCTCACAACTGAATCCTGCAACGAGCTGCTGATACTATAATCTCAGCACCCTGGGGGACCTCAGTGCCAGCTCCTGGCAACCACAGCATCACTAAGCTTTATTCCAAACCCATGCAAGAAAAAGAACATCCTCCATTCCAACGTGCTTTCAGTAACACTGCCCATCTTATGCACTTGTTTTGTGATAGGAAAGAAAAATGCCCCTATCCGTGTAGAATGGAGAAACTTCTGTTTCTAAAATTGGGACATATATGCGTATTTGCTTATAATAGTGTCTAGTCCCTGATACTATGGTGTGTGTACAGGGTTTTTGTCTTCCCATCGTATTTCACCTTCCTCCTCCCTGTACAATACATTTGAATCACTGAATGATTCAATCAGACCTGAAAGTTTATTGTTTCCCTAAAACTGTAACTGAGGAAAGGAGAGAGAGACTATGACAAGGGGCAAAAGGCAGTGTGAGAGGGGCACTCGCCCTGGGAAAGAAGGAAGGGTACCACCAAAAGGGAGCAAGCATGCTCCATTTCCAACTTGCCTGGGGCAGGCGCAGAGGAACTACACAGAGCATCTTTCCCTTACACAGGGGGCAGGGACTGACGGCCACGTGCTGGGCTGAGATGGGGTCCTGGCACAGGCTGATATATATATATATATTTCTATATATATATATAAAAAATATTTTTATGTGTATATAAAAAGAGGCACTTGGTATCATGACAGACCCCAAGCATGGAACAGAGGCAGGCACTCACGTACAAGTTGTAAACAAGACAATCTAGTTCGTAGGTGTGACATTATTCTGCATAACCCTCGAATTATTGCTGCACAAAACCTATGGCTGGCATCGCAAGCCACATTTGGTTCTATGGGGATGTGTGCTCGTGTATTTGCTTGTTCCTTCTCTGCTGAAACTGCACTGGACCTCAGTGGAAAAAGAAGAAAATGATCGTTTTCTGCCTGCAGCAGCTAGAGGGGAGCTCACGGCAGCTCCCTGCACCTGAAAGGGGAAGGGACATCACGGAGGAAAGCGTGCTTCTGCAAAAATAATTTGATCAGTCGGTAAGTTCAAATTTTGTGGTACGCAAGACAGATGAAAAACAGGGTTTTTTTGACAGAATTTATCATACTGCAAATCACACTTCCCAACATCCACTGATTCCTAATAACAGGCATTAATAGGGTGGAACCTGTTTCACACGAAGTAGTATCACACTGACTAATACTGAATCTGGGGTGATGTGGCAGTTATGACATTGCCATAACGCCCTGGCACAAGGTTTAAATTCCTAATTGCCACTGTGTTTCCTGAGTCCAGATTTTCCCAGAATAATGTACCCGAGACTGTTTCTTCCTGACGGCTGCTGAACATTGCATTTGCATACTGCGGTAGCTGCAGTGCTCAAAATCAAATGATATATTTTAAAACTGTTATGGATGTTTATCTAGCAGTTTTCTTTAAATGACTGCACAAACAGTAGATAAATAATCTCACAGTCCCAGAATATGGCAAGAATAAGAGCATTTAGGTTGTGCAGTCTGTCTGCCTGCTAATGGATGACCCCTGTCTGCTCTAGGTAGGAGGTTTCTGTCTAACCCTCACTAACCCCTTCCAGGCTAAGTAAGCAAATATGGCAAGGAGCAGCATCTGTTATCACTGGCCTTTAGAATTGCCTAAGTACACAAGGTGATACAGAAAACATCTACATACATTTTATCAGGCCACTCACAATCAGCTTGAGTTAGTTAAGCTCTGTTCTTGAATCCACGTCTCACAGAAGGTCTTACTAATTTGGTCATAGCAATGCACTGATATGACAGTATTGTGTCATGACTAACCAGAGGGACTGCACAGATTCACACCATCAAAGGCAGAGAGGACCTTCTGCCCAGAATTAACACATCCAGATTACAGATGTTCCAGGGCTGCCGCAAAGCATACAGCTAGGGCTTCTGCATTAACCCACCCTCTGTCAGTATTTTGAAATGAACACTGACTAATGTTAGCTATAATAAATATATAAATACTGCCCTCCCCTTGTAGGCATCTAGGGCTTATACAGTGGATCACCTAACTTTCAGGCTCTTGCTTCTGGAATAGAGTCCAGAGCCCCTGCTGGGCACCTTGGTGCTCCGTGCAGCACAGCGTGACGCTGAGGCACCTCAGGACGGGACCCAACACAACCAGCCTCCATGGGGAGCAAACTAAAATCCGCGTGTTCTGTCTGCACCTGCTCAACAGCAGCCAAGGGGAAAAACTTAGGGCAGGAAAACAAAAAAGCTAGCCTACCTCTGCCCTCCTGCGATTTATACCCTGCAACCTTCTGCAAGCAAGATAACTGCATCTCTCTGTTAAAAGAACTAAGCAGGAGTCGTATCTCCAAGTCTTCTCAGGAGAAACGTACGACACACATACAAGCACGTAATATCTTGCAGTTTGAAAAATTAAATTCTTAGAAATTCTGTTCTTTCTCCTGGGGAGTGTCAATGCCACATCTTTCCCTTCCACAAGGAGTGCCTAAAATATTAAGCTATACCCTGGTAACAGTAGATTATGGCCCTTTGTTCTCCTCCTGTTGAAACTGTGCCATTGTACATGTGAAGGATCAAGCTTCCCAGTTCAGCAGTCCTAGTCCCTGTGCTCTAAGAAGAGGCTGATCCTCTACTTTACATTACATCCATTCCATTTTACAGACATTGATTGTGCAAAACCATCCTCATACAGAGAACAATACTCTAGAGATAGCATAGTTTCCTGACTGATACATTTATTGCATTTAATGCAGTTTGAAGTTGTAAAGTCTCTCAGGAATTTGCTGTACAAAAGCAAGTCTAAAAAAGCCTTAATTACAGCACTGCATAATATAACAACTCACTGTGAATGAGAAGACAACTCCATAAAGAAAATGTATAATAGTCCTGCTCAAAGCCCAGGAAATAACACTTCCTATGAAATCTGACTCCAAGTATACTTACAGCCTAAGCATCCAAACTGCTTACAGCAACACTTGCAATTGTAAGAGCACTGATACTGTTGTGTCTGATGACATCTAATGGAAAACTTTGTAATAAGGGTGCATCCTCTGAAACAGTTCCTAAAAATACAGCCAGCACTTAACTCGAGCACCCTCATCACTGTTTCTAAATTGACATAAAGCCCTCTCAGAGCAAAATCACAGCAGTGGGGAACTTGAAAACTAGCTTCATTTCATGTGCTTGTAATCTCCCTGAAGCTGGGTCTCCTGGCTGCAGTTTATACTGACATAAGTTAAGAATTTTGTTAGACTCAACGTTTGCCACTATTACCGCTGGAGGAAAAAAAGGCATAGACAAAAGCAAGTTGAAGTTTAGCAACTGTACTACACTCTGGAAGTTATAGACTAGATGGAGGTAAAGAGGGAGTACGTCTGACTGTTTTCATCCATTAGCCTTGACTAAAATGACAACCGTTGCAGTACCTATGACATTAGGATCAGTACTTGCTGTTTTTCCTAGACAGAATGGGAATCACTGCGATGCAGTGGTAAGGGTATTTGCTGTGAATAGTATGTATCCAGCTTGATGCAAAACAGATATACAAAGTGGATACACTTGACTGAAGAACCCAGTGTTCCATTTGGTTATTTTTACATGATTACCGCATCTGAAAAGCATTTATAAGTATAATAATGATCTAAGTCATGCCTGACTCTTCTTAATAATTTTCAACAGGCTATTATGTTTTTAAATGGGATTTTACCTTACTTGGCTGGAATCCATTGTAAATAATCCATAGAGGAAAACAAAGAGCCCAACCAGGGCAGCAGGAATAAGCATTCCAGTATACCACCCCAACCAGGCAAAATACAGTCCAATTTTTTCACCAAAATATCGCCTACATGAAAAGGAAACACATACATTGTTTAAAGTTAAAACTTATGGTGACCTCTATCTATCTTCATAGAAGTAGAATAATTCTAATGAGAAACTGCCATTACAAGTTTATGGTAAAATTATTGTCAGTTTACCCAAACATTTTATTTCGGGCTAGCATAACATTCTAGTGACACTAATTGCAGCCTTACCAGAACGTATATTTTCTAAGGATATAACTGAAGTGCTCTGTAATTTTCATGTCCTTGCAATGACTAAGTAGACGTACTAGTTTCAACATTATTAAATGTAGGACATTTTATTTGCGCACAAAGAGAGAGAGAGAGGGAGAGAGAGATACACACACACACACAAAAAAAAAATTCTGGAAAGGGACAAAGTAAGTTGGTATGACCTAAGTATTTAATTATAAAAAGCATTTATGATAGATAATCATGTAATATGACATATTCCGAACTACTATTAGAGAAAACAATGGATTGAAAACACAACTTGAAGATGGAGCTTTAATTCTTCAAAATTTGGGTATCAGTTGCTAGAAGAGATGAAGTAGCAGATATCAGAAAGTCAGTCATGGATGATACTATTTGATCAGCACAGAATTGTCCCACGGCACATGCTTAGTTCCACAGCCTTCACTGGAACAATACTGGGCACAATGATTGGTTATGACTGTCAGATCAGGCAAGAAAACTGACAGCAAGGAAAAATGAATTATAGGTATTCAATGTCAAAGATGAGGAAAGTATGAAACCCAAACATCACAATTCTTTAACTTCAATTACAGATATTTCTCTGCTTTACATTTGGTGATCTATGGCATTAATTATAAGATATATAAACAGAAGTCTATTTAAACCCACGTGGAAATGTAACAATTAGGCTGAATTTTCCCTCCACTGGGCCTGGTAACTCTGACTGTCCTTGTGGGTAACAGTGTTTGCTTTCAAAGGTGCTCTCATGAGGGGCAAGCCTCCTTTGAAATTAACAGCCTTGCACAAAAGACCACCCAAAAGAAGCAACTTTTGAACAAATAAGAATTTCAGTCTTATCTGATAATACCAATAGCTAAATTTTACAGGAAAGCATAAGGACAAGGGATTTACCAGTATGGTTAACGCACTGTTACCAGGTTGGTTGTATCACAGAAACAAGCTACTCTTCAAAGTACTAATACCTGATTAAATCGAGAGGCTGGTATTTGTACCACATTCCCCACCGTGCCCAGCGCTCATATAAGAGGTGTCTGTGATTCTGAGCTCCGTGTGTTTTGATGGGATGTCTGCTTTTGTGGCTTCCCTGAAAAATATAAAGAAATAAAAGTATATTACTAGGCACTATGGAAAGCATACAAATTTCTTAGGTATTTGAATATAATTTTAAATGAGGTGTTCACTATTTTTAAAAAATAGTTCTCATATTATGGACATCCCTAGGACATGCCATCTGGAGCTAACAGGGAAGCCTGACAGAAGAGATGTGATTACATATGCTTCTGAAATGGCCAGTTTCTCTAAGAATTAATGATAGAATCATACTAGTACAAGACTATAAAGAACTACTCAATTCTTTATAAGGCTTCAAGTACAGTGTTTCTATTTCACTAATATATGCTTATTTGTATGCTTTCACCTATTTCAAATTTTCAAAATTTTTCATGAGATGTTTGTGGTATCTTTTTTTCTCTCCAATAAAGTTTTAGAAATTTCTCGTATGTCTGCTCATTTCTCCTCTCCTAGACATTTTCTGTGACTTTAAATCCTGTTTAAAAGTACAGAAAAACATAGTCTTTCCGCGGTACATATTTTCTAAGATGATGCAAACAACAGGACTGGCATCATTTTGAAGCTACGGAAGACTCTCAGAGGTATTAGAAGCAAAACAGAGTCAGTCTGACCCAACAGGAGTCCTTCCAAGCCACTCCTGATATTCACAGACCACCTAACAGCCTGAAAGAACAGCCTCATGCTCAGCAGCCAAAAGGTAACACACAGATTTGCTAGAACCATCCTAAACAGAATCTCTTGTATTTGTAATTTTGTTCCAATTCTGAAGCAGGACATCTCCTTTAGTTGAACTTTTTCCCCCAGAAAGACCCCACCATTCAGTTATGGTAAAGAAAATCTTTTGTCAAATAACTGCAAGTGAGCCAAATAATTTCTTGGGAGGAGAGCAGAGTTCCCCAGAGCAGTACTTTAGAGTTAGCAATCAGACAGATTTTTGACCCTGGTAGATCCACATAATTTAGCCATTTAGATTTTTACCATTTATTTGAAATCTTGACCGTTCCCCGCAATTGAAAGAACACTATTTACTTGTTGCAATCTGATGACGCTGTGGTTTAAGAATGAGTTAAAAACAAAGCTACACATAGCAACGAGTCCAATTCTACTCATTTCTCATTACAGTAGGCAAAGCAGCATACAAAAAATGTCAACACAGAGTGTGACCTTTGCAACTTCTAGGCACACCTAAGAACAGAACATCAACTTATTCTCACGGTCACCTGGATGAATGACTGCAATGCATAAAGCATTACCCAGTATTGCATATTTTTACATCTCTCCCCCCCCCCCCCCCCCCCCCCAGCTTCTTTCTGCACTGTTTATCCATAACAGAGTTCAAGTCTCAGCATTCCCACTAAATATTCACTCTCATTTGCTTGTGTGACAAAAAAAAAAATAAATAAAAATTGAGTGTTCAACCACTAGCCCTTTGCACCAGTCAAGCAGCAATTAAGGTAAGAGTGGCTTAAAAATATGACTTAATTAACCTTAACTGAAACTTTGAAACCATAGCTTATGCCATAACAAAGGAACATATACATAAAATGGATATGACAGCATGGTTTTGACAGCCAGATAAAGCTTCACAGGTTTTTCTGGTAGTATGGCCACCTTTTCCCTGAAGTCAGTAACGCACAGCGAAGCGTTAACAATGATGTTCACTTATTTATCTAAAATACTCCTTCTCTATATTCCCAGTATTTAATTATTAACACCATATAAAAAAATTACTCTCAGCAATTTGTAAAGCACAGGTCAGTCTTTTGAAACACAAGATCAACTCACAATATTCAGCCCAAGCAACCACAGAGTTCACAGCTGCAATTACCAAGCGACTTATTGGCATTTAAGATGACTGAAGATGTGTGGCTTGCTTCTTTCTTTTCAGTACACAAAGACTGTCTGAAAACCCTCTGAAGTCAAACACAAGTTTTTCATTTACTTCATGGGTTTACAGTCTTCAGTAGACTTTAACCTACTAAGAAGATATCGCCAAGTAGAAGTTATCCAGAACTATTCAAAAAAGACTAAATGGGAAATAATTAACCAGTCTCTCTAACTGCGATCAAGTGC
This sequence comes from Mycteria americana, assembly GCF_035582795.1. NCBI lineage: Eukaryota > Metazoa > Chordata > Aves > Ciconiiformes > Ciconiidae > Mycteria > Mycteria americana. Next base: position 6,710,773 of record NC_134369.1, on the reverse strand, counting down.
ACAGCTATTAGAAAAACAGAACATTTTGTAGGTGGCAGGCAAAAACAATTTAATACAACTAATCGGAACAATTTGGAAAAACTGATATTCTCATTAAGAACTCTACAGGCAACATCCGGTTCATAAAAACAGAAAAAGGATTATAATATTCTAGTTCAGCAAGAAAATGCTCCAGGAAGTTCTTATAATGCATTATATCAGAAAAATTTTAAAAGCCAATATTAAAGTAAGAGCTGTAAGTAAAAATAAGTCTCAACAGATTACACAGTGAAATAAAAAGTTTGCAGGACAAAACTGAAAATGAAGTAGGATCTCAAAATATTAACGCAAGCTTTAATCTAAATATAAAGACAAATACAAAATTAACCAGGTTACCTCATGTGGTGGAAATGCTGCTTCATATGTTCCATTATTTAGTAATCTATTAATACCTAAAAAGAAAAAAAAGCATTAGTTCTGATATCAATTTTTTTATACACATTTAATTTCAAACAATGTGAATTTTCAAGTTACATATTGAGAATATAACTTAGAATTAGTGCTTATAATACATACATATTGAGATACATATTATAATATATACATATTGAGAATATAACTTATAATATAATCTATAATTAGATGCTCAGGATGCTGCTAAACATGACAATAATCAATAATCCCCCCAACTGTTTGTGCAGGTCGTGCTGATCCCTCGAGAGTTCTGGCTCTGTCAAACTACAGCACCTTTCTGAGGGCCAATGTCCGCAACTTCTCTCTCAGGGTCAGGCGCTCATGCCAGAAGATAGTTACACTCATGTTGTATTCATCAGAGCATATGATACAGATTTTATGGGTGACCAGATGATCTGACGTACACAGAGAGTGGCATGGACAGACAATCCTCGAGGCAGCAAAACCCCTGCAGGGTTAAAAGCTAACCTGTTGTTATTTTAAAATATAAACCAGCTGAAGGAGTTTGTATCAGAGCAGTGCTCTGCACCATGCTGGCTACAGTGTTTTGGATCAGTTCCTAGAGTCTTCCTAAAACCAGATTTGTTGTACTATCAAAGCACATTGTAAAAAATAAATAACAAATAACCATTAATAATTATAACAAAAAGATTCAGTAGCCTGTAAGAGCACACGCATAGCCGACAGTTTCCCCAAGAAATAAGTGACGGTGTGATGGATATCAGATTTGTCCATTCAAATACATGAATTATGCCAAACTAATCTTGTAATGAAATTTGCCATCATCAACTTCAGAGGCACTAGATTTGAACCCTTGTTTTCTGTTTTTCTTACTACTGCTTTTCTTCAGAAACTCAAGCAACAACTTTCTGTAATTTCTACCATCTACATAAAATTTTAAGTGTGTCTATATATATATTTAATTCTTAATTTAATTCCTGCAAAGAAAATAGGAAATCATACATCATCCCCTGTTCATTGCAAATGAAAATGAATAATTAGACGTCCTAAAAAATAATACTGTAATAGGAGAGTTGATATAAACTCAGGTTAGTCTTCAGGTCAACTGTCTCTGAGCTGCATGGAGACCTCAAGTAAGTTAAGTTGTCCTGGTTTTGGCTGGGATAGAGTTAATTTTCTTCCTAGTAGCTGGTATAGTGCTGTGCTTTGGATTTAGTATGAGAATAATGTTGATAGCACACTGATGGTTTAGTTGTTGCTAAGTAATGTTAACACTAGTCAAGGACTTTTCAGCTTCCCATGTTCTGCCGGGCGCACAAGAAGCTGGAAGGGAGCACAGCCAGGACACTTGGTCCAAACTGGCCCAATGGCTATTCCATACCATATGGCCTCATGCTCAGTATAGAAACTGGGGGGAGGTGGCCAGGAGGCAGCGATCGCTGCTCGGGGACTGGCTGGGCCTTGGTCAGCCGGTGGTTGCATCACTTCCCCCCCCCCCCCCCCCCCCCCCCCGCATTTTGTTCATCTCTCTCTCTTGTTTTCCTTTTCATTACGATTTATTTTTTCTTTTCCCCAGTTATTAAACTGTTCTTATCTCAACCCACGAGTTTTCTTACTTTTGCTCTTCTGATTCTCCCCCCCATCCCACTGAGCGGGGAGGGTGAGCGAGCGGCTGCGTGGTGCTTAGTTGCCGACTCAAGCTACACCATGACATAAGTGTAGCTCCCATTGATTCTGCTGGACTGGAACTGCTGGGTAGGGGCAGAACTACTAGGACCAGTCCTAGAAAACACTCGACTGTTTTCTGAGGTATCCGTTATCTTTATTGTGGTTCTTGATCACATGAAGTTATTATAGTCTCCCCAATTTATTTTAAAGAATGAGTAATTAGGTGAAAAATATTGCCAATTTTCACTGAGTTATTGAAGAAAATAATTGATGTGACATTCCTTCAACTCTGTTACTGAGTGAAGGAAAAAGATTTCAAGGAATGGCAAAATAAATTGAGTTTACTCAAATGATACTTTTCCAGGCAAGTAAAGATGTAAAATTTTTATAGCTTCAGGTTAGGAAAAAAAATACAGCGTTCTCACCCATTTTGGATTTTCCATCTTCATACTTAGTTCTCTGTAGCATGTGATGCACGATTCTACTTCTTGTGGAATTGCTGAAGAAGCTGTCCTTGTTGTTTATTGTAAAACTATTAAAATAATGAATGTCTTTTAATATTCAAACAATGCACAGGTGTTGAAACATAGCTGCTCAAGTGTTTTCTTCTTACACTGATTTATTGGATCTTTACCCTCCTTGGCTACTGCACAAGAGATAAGATTTTACACCCCTTCGAGCATCTTCTCAGGTCCAAAAAATTTAGCATCATCACAGATTATTGTTGGGAAAACAGAGCAACTAAAACTAAATTCTAAAATATCCTACTATCTAGGTAATTTCTGTTCTGTACATAATTAATTAAAAAGAGATCTTCAGAAGCAGCAGTTGTTCTCAAATTCAAGTTACTTACGAGTTGGCAGATGCCTGTGTCATGGAACTACAAGGACTACTATTTAGAAAAAAAAAAAAATTATCTCCATGCACTGGACACTTGACTAGCAGCTCCACAACCACTCTCCCTTAGAGAATCCCAGGGTGGAGCCAAATAAAGCATCCTTTCCCAGATGGCTCTGGTTTCTGGATGCCAGAAATCTGACATGCAGGAGCTTTTGCCTACTCAGCTGTGCCAAAAGTGATGCTATTATGGTCAAGCTGGTTGAGAAATATAGTCAGCTGAGCTGGTTGAGAAATAACACCAAAACCAGGTGATTGATCCAATGCAATATAGTCAATTACTGAAAAAAAAAAAAAATTGAGATTATAATGCAATTAGTCTATCTTTCCAGTGTAAAGTGAATCCACTAGCATATAGCTTCTTCACTGAGAAGAAAAATTTCCTATTTAGTCTAATTTATACTTCTACTTTAAATGAACTTTTCTCTCCTAAAAGCATTATGACAAAATACTTTTAAAATGAAGAAACAGTCAGAATTTTCAAATCTTACTTTTTGTGTCCTGAAAAAATTTATAGCACAGTTAAGCTACATCATCACTAACATGCTGATTTGACCACAAACAGTTTTTATTTGGTGTATATGTATTTATACTTTCAGAAAAAGCATTTTTAAAACAAAGATCTGATAAGAAAGAAAAAAATCATCACCAGTTGTAGCTTGCCTCTAGGTGTTCCCAATTTCAACAGCTGTCTCAGGTTTTGCCTAAGTAAAATATGTAATTAAGCAAAGCAAACTTGAGCAAGTATTTGCATTTTGTAGTGTAAAGGAAAGAAAAACTTCTAAACCAAAAAGGCAGTGTTCATTTTTCAGTCAAATTTTTGCCTGTACTACTGAGTGACCATCAAATAGCAAGTAACAGAGAGTAGATTTTTGGCTTTAAGAGAAAACCCAGAGAAAATATCAAATATGATACTGGGTATTTGCCAGTGACCATCTGTTAACGGCTGCCTCTATGGCACTTGCTTAGAAGAAGTGAGAAAATAAAAAATCCTTGTGGTCTCTGGCACTGCCTTTCCAATCCCAGCACTTACTGGTGTATGCGTGCACGGCTAAAGGGTGCTGTGTAGCAATCTGTTTCTTCCAGATCAGGTAGGGCCTCCTTATCAAGCTTCATTGGATTTCTGGGCAACCAACTTTTCAGCTCTCTCATATTCCTCTGCAAACTGAGACAATAAGAAATCAGATGTACATGCTCTCACCTGCTTGTTATTTCTAGCTCCAACATTGCATATTTAGTGACATCACACTGGAAATGAAATGAAAGCAGGAAATTTCCACATTAAGTAACTAAAAGAAAATAAGGACTTAAGAGTAAAATTAGCAGTAGTTATTTGTGATCTATCTTGAACACTTTACCTAAGTACAACTCATCCTAAAATTTGTGAGATTATGCTTTGAGATGGGACTGCAGTATTGAGTCTGGGGAAAATGGTTTTCCAAGGTAGTTCATCTGGCAGAATTGTAGATGCTTATGCCTTACTCAAGAATATATCTAATTACTTTCTCTAGCCCCACTGGACAAGGCAAGTGTAACTCCTCCCTCCCTTGCCTGGCAACTCGGACATTAAAATTCATTAAAATTTTAAGGTAAATATGAGACTGCCCAGGATCAAATTTTTATGGTTTTCTGATTTCAATAAAGCCTTCCCCTGCAAAATTTCCATCAAAATCCAAGGGCCGATATTGCCTTACAAAACAGTATACTTATAGATCAAATAAAGTAAAGGATATGTTATACAGAAATGGTTATACAGCCTTTAGACAAAAAACTAGGTACGTCTTCACGCAGTTTCCTAAAAATTGACATTATAAAACACAAACAGAACATAATTTTTGTATCCTTGATTAGATTATACACTGGTAACAAAACGGGCTTTCTTCCACTGGCAACTTGCCTAAATAGGATCTCAGGACATGGTTTATACAGGGGAAAATCTAGTGAAGTGCAGTTAATTTTCAAGCAAATGCTAGAAGTTACCTCCTTATTACTTCAATTTTGCACTCTTTGCTGACCTATATTTTGTTCATATTCAACTGCAATGACATACAGGTATTTAAGGAGTAGGTCTCATATTACTTGAGTGCTACATTATGACACCATAAGCATATCAGAGAACCAGAAAAAGGCTGAATTTTAGAAAAACATAACCCTAAATAATATTTTTTCAGCGGGATTTGGGCCCTACTCAATGAATATGTATGCATGATACATAAAGCATATATATCTCGTATCCACAAAAAGTGTAAAGCTAAGTATCAGATTTTTTTTTATAAGGTGAATACTTAATACTGAGGTGAATACTTAAATTGCCTGTGCTAAGCAGAAGCACAGCTACCCATTTCGTAATTAAGAGTAGTAAGTGATGACACAGTAAGTTGCTCGCAGGCAGCAAAGCCACCTTTGTGAAAATGTACTTCTTATCATCAGCAGCAGCAAAAAAAAGTTCTACCCCTATTTGACACCGTGTCAGACAGAAATCTAAGCCAAATGTGGGATCAGAATTTTACAAGGACATTTAAAATTCTCAAAATTTTCTTCTTGCTATATATTGCCAAGGTACTGGCACACACTCTGTATGTAACTGGTACTGCACTTGAGGGACACCACTCTATTTGACACTAAGCATCATGAGCCAAAGAACGTAACTCTGTTCATAAAGTTGAAACACAGAATACAGTTCCCAGGCAGGTACATCCCCTAAGTGTCTCCTTTACTCGAATAATACCTTACTGTGCGAGTTGGTTATCTTGTTGGTTCCAGTGGAAGTTCTCTTGGTACAAAGTTATACATAGTGCATATAAGTACAGTTTTCACTTTATTTTCTTCACGCTTTTTTCTGCTGTACACATGCTGATTTTTTTTAGAGTCAAAACCCAGGCTTTTCTTTAATGAGGAAAATATGCAGATGAATCAGGAAGAAGAACAGAAAAACAATGCATCTGATTTCAGATTTTTCATTATGAAAACCTTTTAGAACTGGCTATGTAAAAAGCCTTGATCATTTTCCCCCTCCAAAAATCTAAAAAAATTAGTAGATAATTTTTATCTTAAAGAAATTAGCTCTTTTTTAAAATTCATGTCTGCTCCTTTTAACATGCAAAGTAATGAAGAACAGTATTGGAATAAATTAAAAATTATGTCCACATTACATTTGCAATGTCTCTTCTGAGGCAAAAAGGCTTTTTATCTAAGGTGTGATTGCTTTTTCATTACATTGCTTATGGTTGATCACTCCAAAGCTTAGTTCCTTCAGATGGCATAGAATATTTAAACTGAAAAGCACATCCCCCCCATACAAAAAAAATCCAGCAAGAGACACCTCTTTTCTTGGCTTACATTATTTTACAATTAAAGAAGAAACTGAAGTTTTATGGAGCTTTCATTTGAAGTGATGACAAATTTCAGCCAATTTTTTGCCTAAATCATAGGACTAAGTATTAGCATTCTTACTCAGAGTGGCTTTCTAGGCCAAAAGTAGCAACTTAATGGATTCTTGACTTAATCTATTCAGTGTAGTCTATCTAATAAGAGTAAAATCAGACAGAGCTGGTCTGGTGAAGTCACTCATGAAGTCAGGAGTTCATACAATGAGACCAAAAATGTCCCAGTGGAACAGGTGCTGCAAAGACGTGGGCAGCACTTCAGGTATGCTCTTACTGATGCCACTCCAACTGGTGCTATTGTAACTTTATGCACCTTGGACTATGGGATATTATTCTGAAACACATCTATATTTTATTCTTAGATATAAAGATTAATATTTTATGAAGTTGCCTGTAATTTCAGCTTTGCTCAACTTTCATGCTGTGCTGTTTCCTTTTATTTGGTTGGTTGTTCTTTTTTGCAGAACTAGTTTAGTCCAAAAATCCTTGCAGAATATGTTTACTCAGCAGACTGCAATGCAAAGAAACAAAGTGTAGGTGAATTTGGAATTCTCTGATCAGACTCATGGAACGAGATGACCAGTGGCAGTTGCTCAATTCAGGTACCTTAGGTATTTTGGACAGCAATCACCACCCAGTATTTTGCTCGCTGTTTGCGTCTCTCATATATTGACAAAAATACACAAGACGGGGCCAGAATTGTCAACCATATGCCACCAAATTACTGAGCATGGTACTATATTTTGTAATGGGAAACAAGTTATGGCTGACAGATTCAATATATGGACGTAATCGTCACCAAAAAAGGAAAAAAAAAGATGCTGTATTTGTTCGATGGAATGATATTAACAATTCCCCTTCAGTGTGCAGATTGAAATCCAAAAGGTTTTAAAAGTCCTTTTGCAAAGCAAGCTTATTGCAGCTCAGTTGCTAAACAAAGTCATTTTCAGTTCTCTATCCTTAGAACTATAAATTTGTTTCAACATTTCAGTGGGCAGAGTGAAGCTGCATACTAAGGCAACTGTCTTTTAATTTACTTTTCCTCAATGTCATTCTTAACCAGCATGAAATTGGTGTGTCTGATATAGCAGATACAACACTGATTCGTTAGATTATTCAGTTTTAAATCTGAGAGTTCAGACAATTTTTGATACCTACATTATTTACTTGCATGTCCCACTTCTAGCAACTTCCTTTCCTTTGAAAAGATTTGTTGAAGGTTTTTCAAATATTGCTCTTAAGGAGTATGATTATTTTTATAGTGTGGCCCTATAAATAGAATTCAAGCTTCATAGGATTAAGTACAATGCTAAGGGTTTGGTTTTTTTTTAAGGTAGAGAGATAGCACATAGCTATCACACATAAGAAAGATAGTATACCAGTAAGCGTTACAGTTATCTTCTGTCCTTTCATTCATGCTCCTAATAATCTTTTGCGGACTTTTTAAAGGACATTTATAGATATATACATCTACCATATAAGCATGTCAATAAATTCAGATAAGTGTACATATCACAGCAGGGTCTAATATACTAGTATTACCTCATATTCTTAAATTATAGAAACTCTATAGCCTTAAAATTTTACCTTTGATGTACAAAGATTTTAATATAGTTCTTCATTGTAGCTCTTGTAAACTCCACTTAACTTAGACATACTAATGAGAGATTTGATAAGTTACAGAGAAGCAGTTAAGTTTGAAAAGTTGTAAGATGCAAAGAAACAGTGACAATAGTAGAAGTTAAAATGGTGAGATGTGTATGACAGCAATTTGAGAGTTAGCTTCCATTTTTAGAGATAGCTTCTTTTTCTCCTTCTTCATGCTATTCCTTTGTGCACTGGATTGTATAAAGTGGCAGAGAAAATGTTCAGAAAAATATTCATCCCCAAATTCTCACAAGTGAAAACATTTGTCTCAAATGAAAAATCAATCTGGCACGAAAATTGTTTATTACTTGGTTCACAGGTACTGTGCAACTTCAATTGCATGTTTCAGACATCTGTCCTTCTAAATAAAGAAAATAAATTTATTTAATATCTAGGACTCACCAGATGGATTACAGATGAAATGAGACAATTTTGCAGCAAAGCTTGTTGATTTTGCCTTTGCATTACAAAGTACATCACTTACATTTTTCATAATGCACACTAAAATGAAGCAAGCATGTGAATGGACTGGGAAGAGGGAAAATGCAGTTGTAAATTTATACTATAGATTGTTTTATTTCAATATATTTTATCTGCTTATGCATTTAAATTTTTCTCACTTTACCATTCAACAGTGCTTTGTCTATTTTTGTTAGCTGATCATCTTGCAAACTGATATCATGAGACTACTTAAATTGTTCCTGAGAAATAATGAGAGCTCTTCATCATCTAAAGTAACAACAGGAGAACCTAAATCAAATGCAACCTCATCTCAAGATCCATCTCAAGAAAACCCGTGATAGAAAACCGTTTCAGGAGATTTCCCTCATGTGAAAATTTTCATATCTTTTCCGTAGGTAATTAGGATTTACAAGACATCATTATGTCTGACTAGAGCAACGGGGAGTGATTACAGCTCACAGTGTCCCCCGTTCTCGCTCCCCAGCTCCCCCAGGCTCCTTTCGCCCATTGCTGCGTCCTCTTGTACCCTTCTCCTGGCTGACAGAAGCAGCAACAACGGCAGCAGCCACAGGTGAGGTTTGCCTGTGTCTGCCTCCCAGAGAGTTAAACAGCTTTCACTGCGGCGTACAAGTTATTCTGTCAGCTATCAGATAAAAATTCAAAACAGCCTTCGGTGTGTGGTGTTGATTTAGCCCTGATCACCAGGACACACGAGAGAAGTTACGTTTGCGTGTCTAAGGAAATAGCTGACTATCAGAATCTGAGACATACACTTGAAAGTATCTTCCATGCTAAAGAAATATGCCTTGGTAACAGCAGACATAACTGTAGAGATGGCTCCAGTATTAAACCTTTGCTGCCAGGATAAGGCCTTTTTTTTTTCCTGGCATAAACACTTTTGCATTTCTAAAATGAGAACTGGCAAAGCTTTAAAGTACTGCATCTTGTTACAGATGAATATTTTAACACTTTGAGCTAACATATTTTGAGTTTTCAGGAAAATAATCTAATTTTCCAAATTTCCTGGATAAATTTACAACTGCGAATGGATTTTCTTTAGCAGGGTGACTGCCTGACAAAATTAGAAGCTACACATCACCCACCAACCTGCCCATGGTTTTGCTCCTCCAGTCAGTGTAATAACATTTTTTCCTGAAAGAACAGCAAAAATCAGCTGAGAATAATCAAGTAGAAGACAGCTGAAAAGGACATATACATTATAAAAGAACAACGGACATTTCAAAACATGCATTTTCATAGGCAGAAAGGTGAAAAACACTTAAAAAAGGCAACTGAAATAGAGTAAGTCATTAAAATGCTGTGATTTCACATATTTTCAAGTTCAAAATTTGTTCCTGAGTCAAAATTAAATTTTAGATTTGTAGCTAATAATAATAGCTAATCAATAATTCATTCATAAGACACCCATCAGACAGGGTTCAATGGTGTCATGCTAATGTTCATTTCATGCGGTCTTTCTTAGCTTTTATTTCATGAAACTCATGAAACTTCATTTTAGAAGAATTAACAGGCTATTAAATGCCTTATGCACTCTATGCATTGAATACCATAAGCACTTAATGCCATTAGATACTATCTTCATTCTTTTAAGTGGTATCCCATCACCTTCCCTTGACATTTTGCACCCAACTGAAGAACAATACACGACCCTAAAAAAAAAAATATCTAAGAGTATTAACTACAACAAACAACTTTTATGTTAACAGTTCTTTTCTCTCCACCCTTCACCTGTCGTAGCAACTTAGAGAAACAAGACCAGAAATTCCCAGTAAAGCCTTCTGAGAACAGTTATTTTGAAAACATATAGAAACATATTTGCTGCAACGTATTATTTTACACATCTAGTTTCATTTTTTCAGTTTTTTTTCTGGCCTCCTCCTATCATTTCATGTCACATTTCAACTACACAATGGCCTCAATCTTGCAGATTCCTTGGGTATCTGTATCTTTACCATGGGACTCAACTGGGACAGTGAAGTTCAGCACCAAGGGCTTTGCTCCTTGCTTAGTTCATCTTCTACTTAAATTTTTTCCTAAATCCTTTCTACTTCTGCAAGGTTTATTTTTTGGGAGAAAGAAAGCTTAAAACAAGCTTATTTGGATACAATAATATAGAAGTTTAACATTATTTTCAGTTGATATTTTACAGACACACACCCCCCCACCACACAAAAATGGTACTTTCACTCTGGATACTTCTCCATCACTTCTTAGCCTAGAACCATACACAGTTAACAAGATCTGCAACTGCCCATCTGGGCAGTATTTGAGATTGGTTCAAGTGCATTATTTACATTAAAGTAACAATGAAATGAATATATTAAAAGGATTGGGAAGGAAATGTTGCCTAGAAAATACCTGGCCATTGGAAAACTCTGTAACTACCAATCTGCAGGCAGTTGGCAGCCTGACACTTGGTACTACTAGGCAGAACTGTAAATGAAGCAATGAAGAATTATTAAAGGATTTTCAGACATTACATTTTTTCATAAAACCCTTCCTTCATTCCCTTTAATTGCCCTTAGCTGTTTTGCACTGATGGAGTCCAGGTGAGCTACAGATACAACTAATTTATTCATTACACACAATAATGATTATGTGTCACAAGAGATACTTGTAGACACAGATAAAATTAACCTTTTGTCTGGGTTTCAGAACTATATATCACAGCTTCATTTCTACTGACAGACCACATACTTAAAAATATATATAAATTGTTAAAAAAAGTATAATTCAGTTATGATCTAACCTTGGTGCTAACATAAATCCTGTTTGAAATCATACACAAGACAACAGTGATTACCACAGGGCCTTCTGAAACACTAGAAAAATTTCCTTTTGTAATTGAAACACTGAGATTCCATCTATATTACATATATGACATATACTATGTATCTGCCAACACATTTAGGTATAATGCCATGCTAAAACAGTTCTGGGATGCTGGGTGGTCCCTTGAGTCAGAAAAAGCATTTTTACTTTTCAGCAACAGAGAGAAATACTTCTTAACCTGTGTAATAAGTCTATTGATTTTGTTTAGATTCCTGGATTGAGCGCAATGAACCTAAAAAGTATGAGTTTAATTCTTCATGCGTTATTCATATATGATACTGAGATATGGTATATTTTAGTGACCATAACAAAACCCCAAAATTTTGCAACACTGTGCAAGAGAAAAAGGGTCTACTGCATTAAAGCACTGCAGGGAAGGTTACTCTCTTCTTCAATTATGTATTAAAAATGGACAGTCAGAAGCCACTGATAAATCAGATAAAGGCTAAGAGAAATAATCTGTTCTTAGAATCATAGAATATCTCAAGTTGGAAGAGACCCATAAGGATCATGGAGTCCAACTCCCTGCTCCTCGCAGGACTACCTAAAACTTCTTGGGAGGGAACGACTCTAGTTCATCGTAACGGTGGGAGAATTGTATGATTTGAGCCTCCTCTGTCCATTGAATGGAGAAAACAGTTACCTCAGGAAAACAATATATGCCATCCAGTTAAGAAAAGTTTGATTTAAATAAGCAAGCTCAAGACTTAAACAAAAGTGCTATTGATAGAACATGTAATTAAATTATAAAATGCGTGGTCACAGGATGTTGTTACGGAAGTGTAGATGGCTATTTTAGCATCCATGAAAAGCCATAGGGCTAATACAAGCAAAGATGAAGACAGGAACTCTGCCTCAGCTAGTCTGTAAACCACGGCCTTCTGGAAAGCGAGAAGGCAGCATGAAACACTGCTCTAGATTTGCTCAGCTTCTGTATTGGACCCTTTAGACTGGCTGCTGGCAGAGCAAAGCAGAACTTTGTTCTATTCTGCTACGTCCACTTCGTGTTCACAATAAAACTGCGTTCACTTTTATTTTCTAAAAAGTACGGAGTTAAAGAAATAGCCTATGTGAAATATTCACACAAGTTTTAGATTGCAATTTCATTTAAATCCCTATTAAAATCTTTTTAAAGAGAAAAGAAATGGTGATCAGTTTACTACTTCTCACAGTTCTATTATGGAGGTAGAGGTGGACAGTGGGCTTTTTTCTTACGAAATAAATGTGTTTCATTTTACAGCAAAACTGCCAACAAGGTGAGGCAGCCAAATTTAGCATTTTATGTACTTTTGGTGTACTAAACTGAGCAGGATAAAAGGAAGCTAAAGCAACAGCCCAGAAACAAAGAAACATAGATCAGACAAAAAAAAAAAAAAGAAAAAAGAAAAAGCCTTCCAAATAAAGTAGTATTGCAAAAGTCAGCCCTTTTTTTTCCCTGAAGAGCACTACTGATCTGTGAAGTTACTAAAATGATGAAGAATTCAAACCATTGCTAAATCCTAACTTAATTTTGTGATTTCAAATATCAAAAGCAAGAAAGAACTATTTTTTGAATTGGAATTTAGATTGTTCACGTGTGCACACACATACGCAAACACTTCTATATTTAAAATGTTGACAAGTATTATTTAAACTAGAGAAGCTCAAATGGCACTGTAATAATATTCTCAAACATATGGAAGATGACTGTTACAGAAAACATTTTTTTTTTTTTTTTTTTATGGAAAGGACTTTGAAGGCTTAATGGGATGATGTGGAAACTCAGTATAGAACTGGCTATTTGAAGCGAGTTTTGAGCAAAAATGATGCTTCGTGATGACTGTTTCTGGCTTAGGACCAATGCAAGAGAGCCACATTGTGATAGCTGAAATCAGCAGGGACGTGAAAGACAGAGCACTTGGCAATTCAAGTGAGAAAGGAGTGCTGTAAGGGTATTTTCCGTGAGTCACACAGCTTTGGCATCTGGTTACCACTTTAACTCCTGATGAGGTTTACAGCACACTACATGCTCTTCTGTCTCTGAAAGAACATTATTAATCACTTTGAAAAGGGACATTTTCTCCTTTAAGAACTTCTGTACTACGTTAACTTGTCCTACAAATAAATAACAAATATTTATTGCAAAAACACATGATAGAATTTGTTTAGCACATAGACTAGGAACTCCGTTTAGTTCATTATTCTGCAAAAGGAAAGCTAGAGGGCCAAGAAATAGAGGTATCTCGTCTTCTCCAAAGTATGCCAATATGTGTTCTATTGGAGACACAGAAGACACCAGCTATTTCTTTCATTTCACTTGCCTTTGGGTAAGACTTCATAAATACCCTAAAATCATGGATAATACTTGAGCTCAGATGGAGAATACCTGAAACTCTGCCAAGGACATCCAAAACAATGTGTGAACTATTAACACTATTTTCTAAAGACATACGCTCAATTTGACTTGGAAGGCAAGCTTGAAAACAAGTACCACAGGTAAATGTGAAAGAACAGTGCCTATTATTTGTTTCTCCTCTCCTCTCTCCATATCCTCTCACTAAATTAAATATAAGCATGCCTGGCCACAATGCAGCAAAGACTGCATTTTAGCCTTAAGGTTAAGTAATGAAGTTTTAACATTAAGCATTAAATGACAAGTTTCTTAAAATAGTTTCCACAATACCTGAAAGGCATCCTGATGTTCATTCTTTCTGCGTATTTGCACAATGTCTCCCATGGACAGTGAATTTTAACAAACATGATATCACTGTTTGTAACAGCTGGCTGTAAATAGCAGTAACAAATAAATACATATTAGTAATTCAACCCTCTATGGCATTCACCTTTCTAAAAGCATTCTTCAGGGTCAAATTCTGTTTTTAGGCCTGAAGTGGTCATGCAAGTCTGAAACACTGTAAGTGCTCTGAGCTAGACAAAGGAAAATTAATAACGTTTTTTTTTTCTCCCAGACCCTGTAATATGAGTAAACTAGTAACTGTCAAAAGGCATTCGTAGGACAGATCCTTGCTCATAAACACAGCAGAAGTAGAGAAAGGCTTTATGCAGCGGTTTTTGACATGGAATCAATGAATTAGTTTTAAGTCTCCTCAAAATCATCTTAGATGAGCAGTTTGAAGACCATTCTGTGTGTCTCCCATTTAAGGAGAATAGTGCTCAGCTGCTAGAGGCATAACAACAGCTGAGAGAAGGCTGCAGGTCCCACTGCCAAAATGGTAATTCTGGGGAATGGTTAAGTAATTGCAGTATCTGCCAGGAACTTATAAATGTGATCTCTGTATTAATTAAGATTTTTTGTAAAATTACAAGGAATACTCTACACGAATGTTTTTTATCACTAATTTATTTGTACATAAACCAAGAGTTTCAGCATTACAGGTTCCTATATTTATCTTTTCTTATGAATGCTTCAGTTCTACACCCTTCTCCAGATGTATTTGCTTGAGATTTTATAAGTAAATATTTTGATAGAGTTGAGTCTGATTAAAGCCTCCCAAAAACTCAAGTAATGCAAGGTTTCGTAGGTAAAGGTAAAAGAAAATTTAGTTAAAGGGTTAATAAAATTTTAAATGTTCACAATTCTACCTACCAGTTCCATAAAGTCATATCATATTTCAAAAATACTACTTCTAGGATTTTCTTTTTCTCAAAAGATATGGATAAAAAATACTACTGGAAGACTATTTAAAACACTTGATATCTAGAATTATGATTTTATAAAAACATATTTTTTTCTGAAGTGTCAATAATTCTGAATTGACTCCAGCTGAGCTTGTTCTGATTTCAATAAAAATCCCAAAATCCGACAGTTTTTTCCTCTAGGCTCCAAACAATTTTTAAAACCTTAAAAACAATTTTTAAACTACTGTCAGGTCGGTTATTTATGAATATTCAACATGCTATGTTGTCAGCTGGAACTTGCAAGGACTTCAAAACAGTTAAAACCTCATTGCTTTAACACAGAACATGTAAGCTAATTCTACTGAGTTGAAAAGTATAAATCAGGATGAAAAACACAGGAAGTACAGGAGCTTACTTCAGGATAGACTAAATATATGTGTGTTTTACAAGTAATTAATGAAACAGCAAAAATCCAAGGCTGTTTTCCTGACTTTGTTTTCCTTTCTTTTTATATTAATACTGTCATTACTGATATCCCAAATCACAACAGCAACAATTTAACATGCTTGTGAAATGGTTCTAGATGGACAAATAAAGGCATTTGCTCCATCATTTCACAGAAGAAAACTGAAATTTCCTGAATATCCAACCACACTCCACTACCACACAGCAGGGAAGGAAAAAATAAAATGCAAGCAAAACCACAATTCCCTGTAATTTATTTTTTGACAACGCAAAGAACACCTTGTTTTTAATATTTATTTAGAAGATTGATTGTGAGCACCTAGACACAAACATTAATTAATCTCTATGGTACCAGCAACTGTATTAGGAGCCTTGAAGAGATATTAACTTGGAACTTCGGGAAAACAAACTATAACAGATAGGAGTCAAGATGACAAAATTACACCCGTGCAACTAAAAAAAAAAAAATTTAAAAAATCCCTTCTCAAAAACTCAAAGTTTTAAAAAGTTTCAATATTTAAAAAAAGGGAGGAGGGATATGACAGTGAAACTTTGCACTCTGCATAAAATATGAATTCCATTTTTAATACTATTAGAATAACAGGCCTTTTTTTTTAATGTATTCAAGAAAATTCAGAAGCCTGAACAGTAGCACTTAAATTGTAAACTAGTCTAGCTCAAAGAACCCAATGCAGATTAAGCCCTGTAAACGAGAGACAGATTAGCTTGACATTGAAATTCTTTACCCCTTTAAAAACAGAGACATTCAGTATCATGCATTCTGCTGAAAGACATAGAGGTTATATATTAAAGCACCAACATGAGTTACTGAAGCTTCTTCTGTCTTGCAAGCATAAGGAGCTGGAAGTTTTCCCTCTATACTGCACTACACCTGCTCCAATTTAAAAGTGATTATACTTAGGGGGGTATATGCATGTGTGTATATATGCGTCCAGGCATGCATCCCCAAAACATGTTACACACACACTATCTAACAGTTGTTATTATTAATTTAATTGCATTAAACAAAGCCTGACTGGAAAGGCTTGTAAGATTGTCAGGAATCATTTATAAATCCAATAAAGTATGACAGTGTTATAAAGGTTTTTTTATACCACATAAGCTACAAGACTCACCTCTCGTTCTAACATCAACCCTTCTGCTCTCAAATTCTTCTCAAACGTGCTTCTTTTTTCTACCTGTGGACTTGACTTTTTGTAGACCAAGATGTAATCAATGCGTTTTTTGCCATCTTTGAAGAAGAGGCCTGATGATGCCATAGCATCAGTCTGGAGAAGATAAAATAAAAATACACTAAATGTGGCATTCAAAAAGATGAAGAGCCCCATCACAAATTCCGTGTAACACAGCATTTCCTAAAGCATGGAAATGTCCACATATCCACAGGACGAATATATTAAGAACAAGCCACAAGAACAGGCGGTTCGTATACATCAGTTGCTCAGGATTTCAAATTAATTAGAACAACCCAAAATCAAATAGCTCCACAAACCCCATATTCGAGCTATTTCTTTCAGCTGTAGAAAAACCTTCAAATTATTGTATGGGATATATAAACTTCTTCTAATCCTTACTTTCCAGTAGGAATTAATAAAATTTGAAGACAAGTAAATTAGACCAAGATTCCCAGCTTTGTACCTGGGCAAATTCTATAGAACAAACATACTTATATTTTCTCCAAAACAGAAATAAATCTAAAAAAACGTTAAAAAGAAGCGCTATTGATTGGAATGTTTTCCTGGATATTCCCGTTGAAGTGTTTTTTCAATGTCACGTTAGCAATGTTTAAATCTTGTCTAGTTCCTTCCCACCATGCTTGCAAACACCAGGGATTCTCTGACCTTGATATGGAAAACCCTGCTTTACATGCTGCTACTGAAAGCTATTTTTGCATTCTGTGTTTTGCATGATTCAGAATAGACAGTGACTATATCAACTAGTGTCAGACTATGAAAACTTTGAAATCTGAAAAGGTAAACTGAGAAGCTATCATCATCTTCTGGAGAATGCAGCACTCATTTTAACACAAACCGTCCAGAACAAGTATGTTAGTTTGAAGTAAGAGACATTACACCCATATATATGAGACCAGAAGTCTATGAATACCGCATCTTTTAGCCAATAGGATGCTAGTCTTAGAAATTCAAACTATTTGGGTTGTTTGATATGAAATTTATAACACTCAGAGTTACATCCAATAGTTACACTCTCTGTTGATAAATAGAACCAACTGTTAGTACACGATATCAGCAGTATAAATACTGGATACCAGCTTACTTGTTTCTACATGAAAGGTTTTTCTTACTCCCACATACCTCACTGCCAACTTTCTACATATTTAGTGCTTCTGAGAACTCCTCAATCTGCAAAAACTACAGTTTTCTAACAAGATTCTTCCTCTTTCCCTGCTTTTTTAACTCCCAGAGCAAAAATGAAGGAACAGTCGTGCTCAAACCACCTAGCGTTACCAAAAAAGCGCATCATCACACGTCTGGGAACATCATTTAAGTACATTAAGCTTCAATTTAAGTACAATTAAGCTTCTCTTTCCCCTCAGCAGCTGCTGATGGCATCAGCTGTCTTTTATTCCAGACGACACTTTTCAAAACTAGCCATAAAAGCATTCTGTTACCTGCTCCAAGGTACATACCTGCTTATGCATTTTATTAACAAGTCTGTAAATACAAAATGAGCGTTAGAAATCTCAGCTTCGTCACCCTTGGCTGGAGTTATGCTGTCACTTTCATACTCTGCTTTAGGTGCAGATGTGGAAGCAACTTCAGTCTTTGGAACATGGGAGAGGTGAATTCAAATCCCTCCAGGCTAAGCCGAAACTAACCGGAGTATTCTACTACCTGGGTAAAGGTCTTCATTTCTAAGCATAAAAGGTGGTATCCTTTTCTTTTCTCTTTGAATTGGCATTTGTTTTCTTCAGAATTTTCTATTTGCTGCATGTGCAAGTTGCTGCGAGATGTGTAACTAAGTCAGAGCTGCAGAGCGCAGTGCAGAGGTCAAGCACTGGGGCTTTTGGCGTACGAGTGCCGGTTGATCCCCGCCGCGCTCGTCTCCTCCTGTACACCCATGCCACTGCTGCCTTCCCTCCTTTACAAAATGACGGATAACGCAGAGTTCAGAACCTTCCGAATACCTGCCCTTAGCCTAGCTGAGGGGAAACGCTCATTTAAAACAGGGGAAGAAACAGGCCAAATCACAGAAAATGTAACATGAACTCAAGTAACTCATACATTATAGAATGTGATTAACCTGAATTTAAGAATCTATCTAAAGTCAATTATACAGATCACCTACATGCAAAAAAATTCTAAAAACTAAAAAAACCCAAACAAGCTCAAACTACTAAATCTAGAGAAAAGAGGAACAAAGGCAAAGAAGACAAGATGTCCAATGTAACCAAGAGAAGCAATATGGAAACTGGAAAATAATTAGCAGAAATAGACAGGCTTAGGAAGAATAATTTTCCAATCCTAAATTACTTTGGAAGTTTGTTGTGAACAGGAAATATCCTTTCCTTTTGCTTGGCTTTTCACTTCATATTTTCCTTTTTTATTCCCATGAGAAATTAAGTTAAATATAATAGAAAAAACAAGGAAAATAATTTATCAATATATTGATCAAACATTTGTTGAAGAATAGCATACCCTATACTCTATTAATTTTTTTTATACATTTTTTTATTTCTATTTCTCTCAAGATATACAGATAAATAGTATCTGAAGTCCGAAGTAAGGTAGTCAAGATTGTTAACCAAGATTATTAGTACACTGCATATAGGGTCTGTCACCCCTTCTAAGAATTCTGAATGGGGACAGTAGTAAAAACATTAATTTCTATTCTTTTTTAAAATGTCATAGATGTAATGATCGAAAGATACAAGATGCAGAGGTTTGAAGGTGAGGTAGTAGACAAAAGATTTGAAAGTGCAAGTTTTTGAATACCCAACCTTTTTTCAGGTTCAAGATGCAAGCAATGAATGTACTCTTCAGCAAGGAAGAATTCCAGCACAAGTCTTTCACAAAAGCAGACGAGAGCAGGCTTTTGTGGTGCACAAAGCAGGCAAAATCACATATAAAAAGCCTGGCCAAAATTCCCCCAAAGGTGAGATCTGGAACTTCTCTTATACAATTTCTACTTGTGCAATTATGGTACAGACATTATGCAAATTGAATCTACCTTTTTGTAACATACTTTTACCTTTCTTTGGATTATTATTTCTAGCCTTTCTTTCCTCATTTCTAAAACATCTGCTTTTCTTCAGTCTTGGAAAAACATGTTTTCTTTGTCAGATTAACAACAGTATGCAAATATGCCCTCAGAGTCATCTGCACCAAATAGAATTATCTGGGGGCAACTTTCAATAAATAATGAGCTGCGCTGATAGTACAGAGAAGTTTTTCCATCTGCTCATCTCGGACCACTTTCAGAGGAGTACTGCCACAGGCTGAGATGCGCAGTCCTGAAGCCACTTACCACAGCCATGCAGTGAACCCAACCTACACTCTATCGCTTTCAGGATTGATTATTCCCTTTAATGCTACTTGCACTTTGCTAGTTTCACTTGAGTGTAATTCTCAAGAAACACTGTCCACCTACATTAGCAGGAATGCTTGTGCCAGTAAAAGACTTTATCCGTCGATTTAGGTGTTTTTTCAGTTGATCTGAAGGACCTCCATGATGTCTGAGCAGAGCAGGGAGCAGCAATTTCAATTAAACATATAAGTCAAGGTATACTGGCCACTATCTATACCTAGCATAGTGAATCAGTCTTTTAGTAGAATGGGCATTCAGGCAAAAGCACATTTATCTGCTGTTTTGGACCAGTAAATCTCTGATTCATTCTTTCACCTTTTTCTTGACACAGCGGAGGACAAAAGCATCAGAAGAAGTATTCTGTGCAAAGCCCTTACTCTCCTCTACTCTTTTTAAGATTTCCTGTTTCACCTGGAAAACATATAAGAAGGACTGATCACTGTTTGTTTTTCTCTCTAATCCCCTCCATCCTCTCTACCCTCCTAGTTTTCCAGATTTTCTGAAACAGTATCCACCTGATCAGCTTTCCTACATTTACACACACAAAAGCTTAAAGTTTGATTTGAGAAATTCCTTTTAGAGTATTGCCATATAGTTCAGCTTGCAAACCCAAGTTTTAACTTCACCTTGTTCTTCCCAAGTCTTTAAATACAATAACTTTAAATCTTATCTATTTGTGTACTGAGGCTGTGAAGCACTTCCTCGCTCAACAGTAAACTTGTTCATAACGCAGAATCGTAATACGTTCGCCTCAGAGTTTGCATCAGAGTAAAATATGACCTAAGGCTTTGCCACTGCAGATCTGTTGCAGTTCCTTGGTTTTCTTTATTATTTGCCATCATCGTTTGGTTGATTCATTGCTTATGATTATGATAAGAAATAACATGACACACTGCTTTGAAGTCTGAAACAGTGGAAAATTCAAAATACTGACATTATCATTCAACTGAAGTTTACAGTTTACACAAGAAAAAAACAAGTTGATCAATTTAACCTAGAAAAAGAAGCTTTCACTCAAGCAAAAAAAGTGAAACAAAAGTATAACCCAAATATTTAGCAAAGTTATAAAATAAAAAGTTTACATTTCTATTCAAATCTGGTACAAGAAGAATTTCCTTGGATTTAGCCAACATGGAGAGATTTTTCAAGAAACTATTTTTCAGATTCTAATTAATAAGCAATGCCCTCTTTACAAAGTGGGAACAGCTGTTTTATAGGCTCTTTCTCTCCCCAATTAATTTCAATAGCACAATTCACAGAAATTATAACTATTTCAACTCCACTGATTTCAGTCTACTGTTCTGCTCTGTAGATTAAACTTTTGCCAATTTTTCACCCCTTACATAGAAACAAATACTCTAGAAAAGTGAGTTGGAACCATTCCCAAAACAGTAGGCAAATTTTACATTAATGTAAGAGTAAATGACATGGTACGGTAGGCTTCAGGTTTGGGGTATTCTATTACTAGCAAAACCACTAGCAAATTTTAAAACTTACTGAAAATTAGTGAAAAATACACTGTAACATAATACATCAGTATACTATTTTTTTTTCCACTTTATACCAGTGAAAAGTTCAAGTTAATGAATAATATGTACTACCTAGGTAAATTCAGAAGTTAACTAGAACCAAATGTAAATACGACGTATCTGTTGTAACCACTCATTTCACCTTCACTCAACCGTTGACAAGCCTCAACAAGGCTAACATAACAGCAAGTGCTTAAAGGCTGACAAAATCTCTACAGGCCTATTCATTTTTATAAATTTTAAAAATTATCATCTATTTGCTTGTGGATATGTGATTTATAGACCAAATTGTTCTCAGACACAGGCATGACCATGAGGTGTTAAGTGCAGAGAGGGCGCCTAGCGGGGCTGTGGATACTCCCTCTCTTCCTTGCTTACAATTCCCAGTCCTCTGGTTCACATGGGGATGGTGCTCCAAAATTCTTCCTCTCTATCCCTTTCCCAAGCTCATTTTCTCCATATTGCAGCTTTATCCGCTAATTGCAATTACATTTCCATAAATACCTCACTGAACTTTGCTACACTGGGCATAACAGTGACAAAACCCTGCTATTTTTTTCTAATCAATAAGCAAATCCCCATTAACTTGTCCAAATATTTACAACTTACATTGTGCAACAGCAAAAGCTCAAGTACATTCAAACCACTATGAAGGTTCTCTCTAATTTGCTTATACATAAAAGCTACAGAAAGAAACCTGTCTGGGAGAGAGCATGTACTAGGGAGCACATGTGATATTTCCCTCTACCACTAGCCCAGTGTTCAGCCAATTCCAGACCAGGTTTCTGTGTATTTCGTAACTTTCTATGGAATTCCTCTTCCATAACTTTTTCCAGCTGCTCCAGAATCCATGTAAACTTTCGGGTTCCACAACAGCTTTTATAAGGATTTCCACAGCCAATTTTTTGGGAGAGCCACCTCCTTTTCTTGGTTTGAATTTGGGTCAAGTTAGCTTTATTTGCTTCATGGCTTTAATGCTACAAACAAATATATGTGGTTTCTTAAGCTATATAGGATCTTATCACCACTTTAACACAATTAAGGAAACTATTTGACTTAAATATCCCCTTAAAATTAACTGTACCCCTAATGTACATTATATAAATGAAATATTACTTTTTTTTTAAAGCAATCACTACTCTTCTTTGGCCAAACATGTACAGTCCTCCTCTTATAACAGACTTTCTTACTAAACTTCATAATTACCTACAGTCAGATGTGACCTATGAATAGAAAATATTAATGTAGAGGAAATATTAATATGTTAATGATAAATATGTTAACACCTTACTATGCATATGCTACATATTGCAATAGTATATTATAGTATTTATATTATATTAATAATATAAAATATTGACTATTTTGTAGACTAAAGTTAGATTTTAATATTCAACCACACTTAACAGCATTCAAGCCAAGGCAAAAAGCTAACCTCATAACATTCACCTTCACAATACAAAGGGAGCCCCTTCAGTGGAGTTCTACTTTCTCATCTTAAGCTTGCAACTTCAATCACTACTCATCTGACCACTGACCAATTTTTGGAAACAGCCTTTAGCAGTTCGTACTGTGTTAATTATTCTAGGGGATTAATTAAAAAGCCATTTGAGGACTCTTAAATTACGTTGGCATCGTTTTATACAACAAAATAGTACAGACAACTGAGATCCCAAACTGTGAAGCTTTACTTCAACCTGTTTGATTCATTAACTCGATGTCTACTTAAATGCATGTCATTATTGACTCTGGTTGGAATAGTGACAAAGAAATTTTTATTCAGGGAAAAATTCAAAGTACTTCAGTGTGAATTTAGCCTAGGAAAAGCTGCATTATTAGATTCTGCATGTGTTACTTTTATTAAATTAATTTATTCTAACTTACTATCAATATCCAGTAAATCACGTCTGATATCAAAGAAATTGTCTAACTTGTTCATTTCATGTATAAGATTTTCATTACCATTATCTAATGTATAAATGCTAAATGAAGAGCAGGGAACAAGACCTTTAATAATTGTATTTTATGATTTGCTTTACAGTTTCCTGAAATTTGCCAGCAACGGCAATGAAAACGAGCATGATTTCTACCTATTTTTATACATATATGGACATAAACACAGAGGCTGACAACTCGTTATTTTAACATCATCTGTTAGTAGTTTGCTGCTGATGAACTTTACGTTGCTTTGGAACATATCTAAAAAATAGTTTCATCTACTACCCTCACAATCAATAGTTATAAATAAAATGTCAATGAAAGCACAAGGCGAGTGCTTGCCTGGCAGCGTGCATGGAGCGCACTGGACTCAGCCTGGAGCAGGTTATTCTGGCCCCAGGTACCCATACAGGGAGAAAACTTTTACATTGGGATGTAGGTCAGGCAGTGAACAGACTGTGTTTCAATTTCTGACTTCAAGGACTGCCGTTTACTTAATAAAAGGAATATAAGGAAGTTTCGTATTTACATGAACACAAAGAGAACATCAGTTCTGAGCCATAATCAACAACAGGAGCATTCACTTACCTAAGTGCCGACTGATACAGCACACAAGAATAAAGCCCCCACAGCACGGTATGTTTACTTTACCTCTACAGTAGACAGGATGAAGTTCAACTTTCCTCCACGTGGGTGGTATAATTTGGATTTAGATTCGTAAAATTATGTAAAGGAAAGTAATTATACCAACAAACTAGTATCTGGGATCCAAAAGATAGATGGAAACACACAGCTGGGCCTCAGGATTTTTCTTTTACAATTTGGACCCCAAATTTACTAAATCTCTCTCGCCCAAATCTTTTTATTTCAAAATGATGATGTTTAGAACAAAATTCATTTCCTCCCTAAGACAGCTTGTGAATTCTGACAGCTAAATGTACTAGAGAAAAATCATTTTGAAAAACTTTTACCAATAATGAAGCAACATATTAAAGAGAGGCTTACTCAGATGTCTTGGTTTTTTTCCCAGGGAAACTATAAGAGGAGGGAAGGGAAGAATCCACCAGTAGAAAGGGATGCTATTACTGGAAATGGAAGCGCTGAGTCCCAGCATCAGTGCTCCATCATAGCACCACCTTAACAGTAGCTTTTTTAGAGACAAAGGTGTAGGGAATAGTTGTAGAACCAGAAAACATTTGAGAAAGAACGAAAGACAAGTAAACAGACTTCAAAATCTATTTGCTTCCTCGTGGAAACAACAACACGTTCACTGACCTACTGCTGCCACGTAAAACTTTTGTAAACACCACCATAAAGTTTATTGGCACAGAGTCTTACAGCCCAAACAGGACTGTATGGAACGTCCCACAATATATAAAATCACTTTGTACGCTTGCAAGGAAAATCAGCTTGGAATGGAGGAGGAAGAGGAGGAGAATGAAGCTTACAATGCAAAACACACTGGTTATCAGAGGTGGGGCAAGGAAAAGCAGTTTTCTGTATGCCTTCATGTCTTGGTTTTTAAGAGATGTTTTAGAGATAATAATGGATGGGTTCAGGGCTATTAAATCATGTATGAGACTGAAGTAGCCATGGAAACAATTTGAGGAACTAGGGCAGGAATTCTGACAGAGGTAAAGTCTGATGTGTGAAATTCTTGGGCATGGTAACTACCTAAAACTGCAAAATCTACATGAATAGCTTTCCTGTTCTAACTCGGAGCAGAATAGTTATTTCTCAAAAAAGAAAACTTTCCTACAATATAATTTATTATTGTTCTTAGAACTTCGTAAGATGCTATTAAGTAGAGCAATTACTGGCTGATTCATGAAAACCACCTCGTTTATTCTGATTACTAATTCTCCCTAATATGTTACCATGAACTTTGCATTAACATCTTGAGTAATATTCACACTGAAGGATGCCACCATTTCAGTAGTTAGTGTCTACATTCAGAGCTTATGACTCAACTCTTACCTTTATGTATCTTCTGGAAATAAATACATTTCTGATGCTATGCAATGGGCTTATTTCCATGAACAAAAGAGAGATTCCTAATTAATGCTTGCTTTGTTTCAGGATATTTAAAAATCAGACCTGGGACCCCAACGAGGTTACAGGCTTCTTAAGTTACATGGAAATACTGTGAAAATATTTTAAAAGATTTTAAAATAGTACTAGACTCATTTTTTACATTTTAAAAATCATATGCTGGTTAAGAATAATCTAAGGTGTGCTTTATGAGAAATTTTCTAAGCACACGACCAAGTTAGCAATCATCTTTTTGTGCTTGAAGGGTTTTGGAATGGATAAGCCAGAAATAGATTTATTATATTCATCCTTTCAATTACTTAATTCCAAAGATATAGATTGATTGATTTTAAGTGTATATTCTTTGGGTTTTTTTTTTTCTTTTGCAAATAACCATGAGCATGATAACCTAGGAAAATTGGGGACATATTTGCATATGCAAAGATCTCCAAACTATCTTGGGCATCAGAGACAACACAGCTTGGTTAACACGACAGGCTGCCATGATTACCCATGCTAATGTATTTCTGTGTATACTACACTGTACTGTGCAGAACCTAGCTGTTTTTCGAACAGAGGGGAAGACTTCCAGAAATATCTGACCTTCCTAATAAAACTGCAGTTTAACTTTTTAGGGGTAAACTAAAGAATTAGTAATTATTTTAGCTTCTTCACAGAGGACTTTTTTTTCCATTTTCATCCTGTTCAGACTTACAGAGCAAGCATGAAAAATACATTTGTATATAATATGAAAAATACATTTTGCTTCAGGAAAGGAGTAGGTTTAGGTGATCTTATGCAAAATTTTGAAAGGATGTCTGTTCAACGTTACTGTATGAGGAAGCAGCAATGGAAGATGTTTCGAGGCAAGAGGAGGTTTCCCATTTTTAATACTTAACCACTTCTATTTGCTCTTTAAATCTCATAGGGAGGTCTTAATAAGAAGGATACTGACATGACCACTGAAAATTTTTCTTTACATGTTTATTTTTTAAAACTTTAATTTTATTATAAAATTACTTACTGTTTTCCCTGCAATTTCCAAAATATTTCCTGAGCTTTTTTTTTTTCTTTTTAAACAAAAACCTCACAGCAGATGAGAGCCATGCACTAGAAGCATAAACATGTAGTTAACTTTTGTTGCACTTTACCATGTCATTCTATTCTGGGATAATGATTTTATCTGTTATCATTCCTTTTAAACTTTATTTACTTTTGTGTTATTAGACTGCATTTGTGGATTACTCTTTATCTGTCAGGTTGCCTTTGCTATTCTCCCTTCCAGTACACTGTTGTCAGCTGACAACATCTTGTTCTTATTTATACACTAAAACATTTTTATTGCCAAACCTTCTCTTTCAGCACGCATGCCTGACTTCCACTGAACACAGAAGCACTATTATGAGTGAAATAATGTATGTGAAACTAGTGATAAATTGACAGGATTAGAACAGATAGCACAAATCTGTGCAACTCTGAAACTCATCGACTTAAACAGGAAAAAAAGAAACCAGAAAATAATTCCTGCAAAAGCGTGGAAAATAAAATATTAAGATTGAAGAACATTTTTATTCTGCAGATATTACATTTAATTTATTCCATTTTTCAAAACCACCTACACGAATTCTGTAAGCAAAATACTTGTTTTGCAGGAGAGAGAGGAATAGATATGTTCAAAACCACAAAGAATCCAATAAAATGCCTAAACAATGTATTTCAGGTTTTCACGGGTAGATTTATCCTTTAATAATCACTGTAATAACCTACACTGAACATACTGAGTTTTGCTCAACTTATAATGAATTTTCAGCAGTATGTCCAGCTGAATTCTCTATATGTTTTGGCCAATTGCTTATTTAAGATCTTATTTTAAGTTCCTTAGAAGTTATGTAACATTTCCGGAGACTGAAAGAGAAACCGTTTCAGATCCTATCCAACACAAAGGTAGTCTGGACATGCAGTATTACAGTGGATATCAGTGGATACCAGAAAAAGGCAATAAACTAGGCTACCGTATAGGTAGCATTTCTTTATAGTTCCTGAACCCACAGTGATAATGTGAATTTTGTTCTAAAAATCCCTTCTTTACCTTGTCAGATAGCAAAATACAGTACCTAGATAAAAAATTCATCAGATGAAAGACAGTAACAGTAACGCAGTGAATGAAAGCAAATGAAGTGTAATTTCTCAAATATTCCTATCTTGCCACTATACACGTGATAGTAATTGGTACAGAAAAGAATTCACTGCTACTGACTTCGCTGCTTCTCTGGACAAATATTGCCTTCTATTCAAGTGATAAAGTCTGTTTAGCCTGCTTTCTTTTCTTAGTGAAACTAGAACATATCAAATATCAACTTTCCATTCGGGGACCTTATTGTTGCCTACATTTCCCTTGCAATAGCAGATACTACTCATTCCATACTTTGCTCAGCAGCCACTTGTTGGCGTCATTTCTCTGCATGAGATCCCTTGGCAGAATCACATACATGAAGTCATACTTTCTACACAATCTCAACAGCAGCTGGTGATGAAAAGATGGCAGAGATGGATAATGAAGACAGCTTTTTAATGGTTCTGAACGACTCACAATTTTTCAATAAGAAATCTGTGGATTCTGAAATAATACCAACCTACACTAAAGAAGGTTATGAGTTATAATCAAGGAAACGAGAAAAGTAGATGACTATCAAGATGAATGTTGGCATCCAGATGCTGTATCAAAATTATCTGATGTTTCTAAAGCTTTAAAACTGCAGCAATACAAATCAGATTTATGGAAAGTGCCGCATCATGTATATGATCTGAAACACTAAACAATTCCTGAAAAAAATGTTTATCAGCTTTCATCATGTCAGCAAGACAAGTTTGTTATTGCTGAAGTATTCAAGTAGCTCATCACTGAGACAGATAATGGTACCAAGCATTAATTGCAAATAACTTTTTTAGCA
Source organism: Mycteria americana (assembly GCF_035582795.1). Lineage (NCBI taxonomy): Eukaryota > Metazoa > Chordata > Aves > Ciconiiformes > Ciconiidae > Mycteria > Mycteria americana. The sequence goes on along the minus strand of NC_134369.1, from coordinate 6,682,345 downwards.
ATTTTTCCCTGAATCTCTCAGGTGTAAAACAACTCTTCCAAAACAAGCCTAAATTAGAATCATTAACAAGCAGAGAATAAGAATAAACTTCTATCCTTGTGCGCTTTGCCAATGCAGTGTTTCTCATTTTCATTTTCTGGTCAGACTGAGGAGACTTTTTTAATCATGATAAATCAGTTTATTTTCCAAATATATGAGAGCACTTACCAGCTGTAGAGCTTTCTTCTGTGCTTTCAGCAGTCTCAAAAAGAATTAGAAGCCTCCTTTTGCTAGTTTTAGATCCATTTTGGGAAGAAGTTTCCCTTAGACACAAAGACTTGCACAATAATCCAAAGGCAAAATAGTAACCTTGTTTTTAATGTAAGACTCATCTAAATCCCCTCTGCCTTTTTCCTGTGGAGGCAGGCAAACAGTAAACAGGAGGAGAATCCTGCTTGGTTGCTTCATTTGCAAAACCAGTGTAAAAGCAGAAGGAAGCTTCCAAAGTAATTGCTGTGATAAAAGGAGTTGTCAAGGCTAAAAGCCAGATGTGGCTTCAGAAGACTGTTTTTAAACTCTGAAGCACTTTGTTCAGTAGGTCAGGGCATATGAAGATTGAGACATAAAAAGTGCATTTTTGTTTAAACTTAATACAAATACAAGGCTCCTCTTTAAACTTTGAAGAAAGTTAGCTTACTGGCTGCCTATGAACTTTATATCAGTCCTGAATGCAGGGCTTGAAGAAAACACAGCTAGTGGTCATTTTATATGTCACATGAAAATACAAAAAATATGTTGCTTTAGCACAATGAAATGCCTGTTACTAGATAGACATTACCTGTTACTCGATTTTTTTTTTGGTAGCGGCCTTACCTGTTATTAAAAATATTTAGTTCTCTATAACATAGTCTAAATTCTGCAGATCCTGCATTATTTTTTCCACCTTTTAGGCCACATTTAACATAAAAGGCTTTGCCTACCTAATCAACAAAATCAAACAAGAACATCCTTTATTATTTCTGTCTTAATTCAGCTAGCCTTGCAGAAACAGACAAAAAATCTGTGAACACAAAAAGTTCTCATTGCACCCGTTTAGATTAAAATATAACCCTTCTCTGTCATTACCAAAGTTTCATTTTCATGTCAGAGATTTCTGATCTGTAAATACAATTCCCTGCAAACCTATCTAAAAGTTATTAGATAGCTATTATTATTATAAAAGCTTTTTTTCTAAAAGCATCTCATGAAATTAAGTCTCAGAGATCACATCAACCTGCTTCCTGTGTTCCAGAATCCTGTAGTAATTATGATTAGTGTGACTGAGAGAACACGCTTTATAACAGTTACACAAATCTTGTGAAACATGCATTCAATCCTCAAATCACAAAGTTATGATTATAGAACCTTAAAGCAATTTAACCATTTCTAGATTTGTAGCATGGAATTATTCATGCTTTTATACACCGAAACGCAGAGAATTGCTGGTAAAAAACTGTTCTGCAGAATATACGACATCTAGTTCTTGAAGAAGAAAATAATTCAGAACTTCTTGAAGTTAGGTCATTTGTCATACTTTTAAAAGCAATTATGCTAATGGAAAGGAGAATTAAGGGTCTCCCAGTCCAGAGTGAGAACAAAAAAAATGCATGTTTTGAACTAAAAATCAGTCATAATTCTTTGGCATTATAGTGGATGAAGTGTTGTAGAAAATGCGTTGTGATGAATACTGTCATTAGGTAATTACTAAGCAAGATAACATGTCAGTTTTATGTGGTGAGATGGCTTTTCCAGTGCTTTAGTTGAGGTTGCTGAAAATACTCCTACACTCTCCTATACAGGAGTGAATTTCATCTTTCATTCAATATGTCTAGCTATCATTTGGATTTTGCTTAGGAGAACCCTACACTTTAGATCACTCTCGACTGATCATTTGTTGCATGAACTTACTTCTTCTAAACTCTCCTAATTTCCTGAGGCCTCCCAGCTGACATGAATTTCACTCCATGCTGGGAATCCTACATCCTAAATTCTGTGCAATATAAATGTTTTGAGAGAAGGCTACTGCTTCTTAGAGGAGTCGATACAAATCATTAGAATCCTTGATTCTATACAATTCTGGTCGCTTTTGGTACAGAGACTTCCATTCATTGATTCTGTAGGTCAAACTATAATATGGGAGCCACCTAAATTTTTTACCATGAGATGCCTGTTTATTTAAGATGCAACTTGTCTAATCCCTTAAAAATTATATTTTAAAAATACTTAAGCACATTCTGACAATTGCTACAATTTAATAAAGTTTTGTGTCCATTACCTTTAAAGATGATTTAGTCCGAGGTTCTGTTTTCTGTCTGGTAAGATTGTTTTGAATAAGCAATGACTGATCTGTACGAGCATCATAATTTCCATGTTCCGAATCATCTGTGTATGTGTCTTTGTCCTTTCCTTTGTCTGAAGGAAAAACAGAAGAAAACAGTGGGCTCATTTTAGGTTGTAGTGGAGAGAAACTAACAGTATTGTTATAGCCACAGTTGAATACTCCTTTTAAGTATCCACTTTTCAATAACTTACATTCTATCCTTTCCTGCAAAAGTTTTTTACTTGAAATGTTATAATGTTTGTCGTAAACTAGAAGTGACTTCTCTTTTTAGTAGAAGGCCTATAGAAACTTTTTTCTATTACCATTCAAATCGAAAAAGCCCACAACATTCTTCACAGTAGTTTAAAAAACCCACAAAGCGATATAAAGCAAATATTCAAATGCTTTTGTCCTTGACTCACAATTGTCAAGACTCAAAATGTGTTATTAAATAGGCAGGTGCATCCTGGAGACCAGAGTAACATCTCAGGTTTTAAATTTAAACAAGCAATCGAAATGCCTGATTCTCCTACACACATGCTGCTCATCATTAGATATAGTATTTGAAAATTTGCATATTAAGGTATTGCAGTGACCACTTCAGAACACAATTTAAGAGGTGCACCTGATGGTGGTAGAAGATAGTTGACACCACGAATAAAGTGTTTTCATTTTCATTGGATTTCTTCTTAATTGCTCAACAAAAGTTTTTATAAAAACTTAGTTGAGTATCCTAAGATAGCTGCAGGTGACTGAGGACCTTCCTCAAAGCTTACTAAGATCCACTCTCGCAGATTAAATTTCCTCCTGCATCATCACTGCAGGCAAGTTAGAAGGACTTAAGTCTCTGAGTCACTCTACATCCTCTATCACAAGGGAGACTTTTTTCCAGACATTTAATTTTCTTGCACATTCTCCATCAAAAAAACCATGACAATACTTGCCATATATGCCCAGCAGGAGTACAATGAGGGGTAATGCCTGTACAGCGTTGGACCGTGTAAGTTTTAATGAATGTTGGAAAATGGTTAGTCTTGAAAAAAATATTTTAAAGATGAAAAAGATGGAATAATTATTCCCACACAATTATATCTTGGACAAATTGGAAATAGAAACATATTCAGACAAAAAAGTTACCCACAAATCCTGAGCCAAGTTCTCATCTCAGCTTTCACATCAACATGGGAAAAGTCAGGGGAACTGGGAACAGCATTTAGCCCAGTAATTCTAAACCCTAAATAGAAGCCAAGAAACAAGTCATGGTTGCTGTGGGAACCACAATCTTGAATTTCCTGAATTTTATATTCATAAAAGCTCATCTACAACAACAAAGTATTTTTCATTAAGTTGTTCAGTTAAATTCTCCACAGTAAGTACTACCGAAAAAAAATAACCACAATTATCTCACATAGCCTAGACATTTCCGAGATGGAATATTAAACTGGAACATTTACCAAGAGCTGTTTTTTCTGCAATTTAGCTGCTTACATAATGATAACACAAAATGAGCCCTCGGTAATCTCTGATACTGATATTAACCTCAATAAATCTGTGAAGGGATTTCTTAATGTATGAAATAGCCCGTTTAATTGTCAGAGCAACAAACTCAGATTTTATTTATTTTAAACAATGTTTTAACCTAATATACAGGTTTCTCTGTGTAATGTAGTGAATGTAGTAAAAAGACTGTGAAGAAGGTTTCAAGTAGTAAGTATACAAAGTAGGAAACGGGATACTTAAACAACTTTGCAGATTTGACTCATGCCCAGATGTGATGAGCTCTTAGCTTTACTAAAGATCAAGGTCTTATAATAGAAGCCAGTAAAGTGAAAAGAAGAGACAGGCCTATGAAACCTAAACTTTCGCACCTAGATAGGCCATTTAAGCTTAAAGAAAGACTCTACTTACATTGAAAATCTATTTTTGTCAGGGAAGTTTTAGAGGATTAGACATTATCAGTACAGCTAATACTCAAAAAAAAACTTTGCAAAAGCACATAACATTTTATTTAAACAATTTAAAGTTATGAAATGAGTTTTCCCATAGTGCTCAACATACTTTTACCTGCTAAACATTTTTGTGGTTTTGAGGACACAGCTTTCAAATTGTAGCATGTATTTTCTGTTAAAAAAAAAAAAAAAAAAAAGGTTACCTTCCATTTAGATACACCTATCTTGTCTGAAATGTTTTCAAAAAAGGTTTTAGCAACAAAAAACCCCCATAAAAATAAAGACATTTAGAATTAAAATGTACATTTCTTATATAAAATGTAATGATACTTGCTATGGTACCTTTCAGCAGTCGATGACATTTTATGCACCTAAAGCACTGTCCCACAAAGTAATGGTATCATTACAGTAAAAAGGGGAGGAATGAAGATTAAAACATAGCATTTAAACATTGCACTTGAATAAACATTTGTTACACCTCTCTGAAAAAACGTCAGACTGAGAGACATAGTATACAACCCATATTTTAAAAGTATATTCAAAAGTGTGCATTTTTCTTAACATTCACGTAGTTTTAGACACTAATGTCAACAAAACACCTAAAGTATGCTTTGTAGATACTTTGAACAGACTAGTTGTCCCATTTACCTCTTCTGCAGCATACATTAAAACAAAATCTTTAATATAAATAATTATACTCAGAGATAAAGTTCAACAGATTGCATCATATTTCTGTACCAGAACAGGTTAGAAAGCACAATTGCAATAGGTGTGTGTTTTGGGAGGCTCATTTTGTTTCTTAAGTTGAACTTTTTATAAATTTCTTTTGATTAGTTTTAAAATTTTTAAAGAATAGAGAATGAAATATGTTGGTTTTAGAAAAAGAGCTTGAGAAAAGATGACAGAAATGAAACTTTGCCACTAATAGCATTGACTACCTTTTTGTACTCTTCTGTGACCAGGTGCTTTTTCTGTAATAGGGTATCCACCACTTTTAATAAAAGAGAAAGTCTCTCTTCTGTAATTTTCCCACGCACCAAGCCAAAATGACATTTCCCTAAAGATAAACTTACACGGCCTAAATTAACTTGAGCTTGCCTAATGATAAACTTACACGACCTAAATTAACTTGAGCTTGATCATTCCTAGTGTCACCAATGCATACTACGATACAATACAAACGCAGTGACTTAACTCCTTAAGCCTTTCTTCAATAACGGCAGTTTTTAAACTTCCACTTTTTATATAGTATTTGTCTATAAAGGAACACTATCTTCTGCCATCCTTTCCTCCATAATCTCTATTATTTGGTTTTGCATTTTACCTGCCACTTGGGATTGCCACAAGCCGAACCAAGACAGCATCCCTGAACATCGTGGCTGGAGTTGTACTGCTCAAGGATGTTTTTAATGTAACATACCCCCAAAACAGTGATATGGACTAACAGTCTTTCTATTTGACTTGCATTGTAAGTATCCATCTTTAAATTCAAACATAGAGCCTTTATTTGGCTGCAGCTCCACAAAATGTCATGAGAAAAGCTTGGCTGTCTCAAGCTCTTTCCCTCTGCACTGTGGGAAAGCTACTGCTTACTTCATTCTTTATTTCCCATCATGCCTTCCCTGGCCTACGACAATTCATTTGGTTATTGCTGTCGAGAACAACTGCCAGCTCTCCCTTCTCTTGTAGTTCTTGGATGGGCTCTAACACCAACCACCACAACTAGCCTACTTGACTTCGGGAGGGTATAGGCAAGAAGTCACATGAGATTTTTAAAAAAAAAAAAAAAAAAAAAAAAAAAAAAAAAAAAAGAAAAAAAAAAGGAAAAAAAAAATCCAGTTCATATTGCTCTAGAAGCTTTTACATCAATTTACGGAAAGACGGCTCCTTAACAGGCCTCAGATCACTGCTCACCTCCCCCAAGCACGTGTTCTCTTCTTCACTGTTACTAAGTGCCCTCCCGCCTGTGCTTTACTGGGCACATCTGAAAGACATGAACCAGAAGTCCCATTCCTATATGCCAGGGGACTTCTAAGTGCTTGTCATCTTTTTATTAAACATGGGATTTTTTTTATTTTTTCCTCTTTTCAGAGCCAAAATAGATTGATCTAATTCTCAGCTGTGTAGGTCTAATCACTAAAATACTGCTCTATAATGGCCAAAGATCAATGTTTATACATTGAAATATATCAGCTGAGCAGATATTGTGTATTTATCTTTCAGTTAATCGACACTGCAGGTTATTAATTCAGTAAGGTACTAGAGTGAATGATCATTTCCAGAAATGTCTAAAAAACCTTTAGTCAATGTGAAAATATGGCAAAGTTGGCAAAGAGTGTAATAATTCTTTATGAAACATTTTTCCATTCCTCCTTTACTGCAGGATCAAATAAAAAAAAAAAAAAAACCCAAAACGTAAATAATTTCTGTCCTGTTGGGGAGACTCTTGGCTAAAAGCAGCTCTCCTACACTAATGTTAAAGTAAACGGCAGATCTACAGTTATCTGAAAAACTCTGAGATTCTGCAAAACCTTAAGAGATGTAAAGAAGAGAGAAAAAAAAGAGGGGAAAAAAAAAGTATGATTGGTGTAAAAAAGAAAAAAGTCCACTGCAGTGGGAGGACTGCAAATGGGAGGGTGGGACTGGTGTATGCTCATGTCCATGTCCTCAAAGTGACAAGGACATCTAAAGGACATCTGCCTTCATTCTTAACCCCTCTCTTTTTTTGTTTTTGAGCTCCTGGTAGGATTAGTTTTTTTTCCAGGGCTGTTCAGGTAAAATATTATTGCTAATGCAAACAGAATGTGCATGACCCTTTACGTGACTTCTTCATAGGAGTTTTCAGAGTATATACTAAAAGAAAAAGATTTACATATTAATCCTCCAAAAGCTTGTATTTAAAAGACTACGCGCTTGCAGAACTGAGTAAACAACTATACAGTGTAAATATAATGCATTTTTAAGCAATTAGTATAGCCAGTAACAATATCTTGCTGACGTATTTCACATATTCAACTACGTTAATTAAAACTTGTGTGGTAGTTGAAAGCTTTTTGAACTGTTGTCACATAAACATTTTTATTTAAAAAAATCACTAAAGTTATATACACAGTTTGCAAGCCCCAAGTGACCTGTTACAGAAAAGAAAATTAATATGCTATTATGACTTCAAGTCAGGAAAAGGAAGGTTTCTGTTTTAAACTGCTTAGTTTTCCATAACACTGCAAAAATAAAATAGAAAAAAAAAAAGGTTTAGTTTTAAATAAAGGATATTAAATAAGAGAAAAAGGTGACAGCTTGTAATTCTAGAGGCAGAGACCAAATCATATTTCAATGAAATCACTGGGAATTTCACTATTCAGTAAGTCAAGGACTTCTCTTTAATTAGGTGCATACTTAAATTTAATTCAGTATATACTTATAATTATATACCTGAATATACCTGAACATATAACTAAGCAATGCGTACTATCAGCTTGGATCCACAGTCAAGTATAAAGTGATTTAAAAAAGATTCGAGCATTAATCAAGCAGATAACAGACCTCTTCATCCTAGTAGTTGCTTTGTTTTGCTATCTTGTAATACAGAGGCGTGATGAGTAACTTCAGTCTTCATACATCACAAAAACCTATCTATACTTCCTGACATATAGTTTTGCTATGCTTGATGCATGACAGCAAGATCTGCCCTAAGGGCACTTATAGTATGAAATGTTGGAGAGACTTTCCTTTCTGGGAGTCTTTTACCTAACAATGCAGAAGCATTTAGCTAGAAATTGATTTCTAGGTCCAAACTTTGCATCTTCATTTTGGGGCCTTCTCAACTGCTTGGTTACCTTTATTTCTGTCATGCTTTTCTGAATGGCCAAGAGTGCATTTTAATTTTATGACAGTTAGAGGATAAAAAGCACTTGTCCTGATTCCTCTGTAACATGCAATCCACAAATATATTTTAGATAACTGTAGTGTAGGATAGCAGATGTTTTCCAGTTGCAATGTGGCATAGTTATTGAAAGGAAAATTAATATAAAAATTATTCCTAAATAGTTTCTGTTTCACAGACTTTGATAGGATGACTCTTGACCCAATCCTTTGAGCCTTTACACATTTAGGGATAGGCCTTGCAAAGCTTTAGTAAGAATGAGATTATTGGTCAAGAAATTAATCCCTTTTTGTCCTAATTTTAGTCCTAGAAACAACAAATAACCTGGAGAAGGATATCACTAGACACCTGGATAAGTGGCACTGTGATGGATTTAGGTCTTCTTATTTTATTCTGTTGTGTACCTGGAACACTATATTGTATATGTAACACAGAAGGTTTTTCAGCTACCTGTGTACGCGTATTTATACATCAAAAACTACGATAACAGACAAGTGCGGGCTTTTCTTAATGTACAATTTCTCATGAGCTTTCAGACAGTGCTAACCATCACACAGATTATTTTTCATTTTTAAAAAGGGGGCAAGGCAGGTATTATTGCTGTTTGGAGGAGTTAAGATGATGTACCGAATTGGTACAGGCAGATTAAATGCCTAAAGCATTTTGATATTTTAAACCTCAATATTAAGTCCAAAGACTAATGCTTATTACATTTCAGCAAGCACTATGCTCATAACGGATCACACAGCTTCTTCATCCATGCTGCCAGCTCTCCAGGCATCAACCAACTCTAATATGGGAGCTGGACAATTCCCTCCCACACCAGGTATAGGAAAAAACATCCTAATGCAGCTTTTCAGCAGTCTCACAACGCAATCGGAATAGATGTGATGGCCTTTACCTATGCAGGCATTGCCTAAGGACCACAAGCTTCTGAAAAAATTATTCGAAAAATCACAGTGGAAACATCACATTTCTGTTGAAGCAGAAAGTGAACTCGTTTTTCTTGAGTCATATCCTCTGTGATCTTTCAGTTCCTCCTTTCATGTTAACATTGTATGTATTGCACAGGTTATTCTGTCCATTTCACTTTATCATAACATCACTTAATCAAAATTCACTTACAAGCACTTCTGTAATCGAGCAGCGAAAAAACTTTTTATCATGCAGTTACTACAATACTTCGTTGGATTGTTAATTTTGGTTCAGGTCGTCATTTCTCAGTTCACTACACTGCAGCACGGCACAGAAATAAGGGAAGTTCTTATATATAAGCTTTGTAGCAATTGGATTCAGGATACATTCAGAATACAAGGTAACCGTTATAGCAAAATTACGAACTACTTCATTCGTGATCAAGTTCCTATGCAGGAAGGAGTTCATGTCATGCTAAGGAAGATGACTTACTATGCACAAATCCCTCATAATTAACTAATTCAGAAAAAAACAGAATTGAAAAAAGAATAAATTAATTAGCATTGTTTTATTTGCTAATGAGTATTGGCTTTATTTGCCAAATAACTTAAAATTAGATACGCATGATATCTAAATCCTGAATGCCAATTTCTATTGATTATATTATCCATTACTCATTTTTTACATCCTATTTGAAATGAAATATTTCAGCCTAACAGTGGAGAGCAGATCCTCTGATGATTGTCTACCGTTTCTGATGGTAGGATGTGCGGAAAGCTACTTATATGCTTATTTGTGTTAGAATGATCAAATTGGATTTTTAAGTTAACAAGCAGACTATCAGATTTACAAGTCTTTCTCCTAGTCTAATTGGATTTCCAATATGGCCTAACTCCTGAAAATCTTGATGCCTTAGCTATGTATGTGATAAACTGGATTTTTAAAGGCATTAATCTGTAGTGTAGTAAGAAATCACTTTTGTAAATCTGGCTCACAGTGTTTCAAAGTAAACATAAAAAAAGGAAGTCAAACCTGGCAACACTAATGACAGTAATTTTAACAACGGAAAGGGACCTAGCAAATGGAAAAATAAGTCAACTATCGGTTCAAATACCACCACTGTCCTTCTATTCCTTTTGCTAAAGCCAAAGGACAATTTGAGAAAAGCTCAGGCTATTCAGTGGATTATTTCCTGGTTTTGTGAGCCTTTGCACCTTACAGCATTCTTTTTCACCTGTACCATGCATTAGAAGAGAGCATTTATCTCAGCTACATCAAGAAAAAAAATTATTCTTCTTAGAAAAAGGGAGTTATTACTGAAATAAAGTAAAACAAATTCTCCGACAAATTCCTTTCAGCTTAACTCAAGAGTACTTTTCAGTTCAACAATACAGAACTGCTACCTTCTGTTAAATTCAGTCAATTGATTTCTAACGCACACTCAAAACTCAAAAAAGGTAAGTAGTAACCACCTCCTATAATTTTAACAGAGATTACTGAAGAGGATTTTTCACCTGTTCATGTAGATAAAATTCTAGTGCAAATGACCTTAATGAAAATTGTTTACATTCAGATTTCTTTTAGAAAAGATGGCCAGCCAAATTTGTGATCGTTCAAAGATAAGGTTCATTCACTTTATGCATATGATAGCCTTTAAGGAAAAAGAAAAGCATTGTTTTAAAAATTTACCATTTACTGCTTCTTTATACACGCATGTGAACACAGACATACCCCTGCAGCAGTGGAGCAGCTCCTGGATTAACTAACTCATTAGTTAACCTTAATGTGTCTGCAATTCTGTTATGTTTCTAGAACTTAAAAAAAAGAAGTTCTAGAGGAAAACAATTTTTTATTAATGTGACTCTCTGTATGTAGTTACTATGTAGCTACTAGGAACTAACTATACCCCACTTACTTTCTCCAACTCCAACTCAAGCCACAAGCTATTACTGGTAGCTAGAGTAAAGCCAGAAATTCAGTAACTGAAGTTAAAGCTATGTCATTTAAATCCAGCTGGCACAATCAAAGTAATTACTGAGCATTCTTCTTTCAGAAGAAAAACAAAGCACAGTAAAACCAGAACGGAATATAAATATACACTACATTTTTTAAGCAAGTATTCACAAGACAGACAACTTCGGAAAAAAGAAGTATAATGTTTAATTCCCTTTGAGAGAATGAATGTCAAATGTCTGAGTGTCATTGGTGTGACTTTCATATGTATTAAAAAATGTATGATGCTGGAATTACATTGTTACAGCAATGAGTTCAGACTTTAACATCCAGGTTCTTGTGTAACACAAATTTACAAGTATCTACAAATACAACGCAAGTATTTTCATTGTTTCTTGCATTTACCTCTTATAAGATCCTGACACTCAATTCTAAAAAGCTGTGAAAAAGATTGTTCCTGTTTTGCTAAATCTATGCCTTTTAGGTATTTGTGACTATTGCATCAATATGAGAGAACAGTCCAGGTAAGTCCTGTATCACAGGTACACTGTTCTTGTTACCTAAAACACCAGAGACTTAGCCTGACTGCCTCTGTCATCTCACATAAGCATCTCTCCTGTGTCTGGCATCAAAGATTTTATACCTAGGCTGTAAATACTTCTACTGCTTCTATAAAAGCTGCTCTGAAGCCTTCCCATTTCATACTAGAACAAAAACTTCAGGCATCTTTCAGGAAAAACGTCAAGTACTACCTCAAGACAGTCTGTAACTTAACGTTAGGAAGTTGGTCTTTCCCATACAATTCAGTAACTGGAATCTCAGTCTTCCCTGACACGCAGCTTCAGCAGCAGGGTACTGGTTACTCTGCAGTGGTCTCCCCCATGGCGAGAAATCCTACCCTCTTCTAACCTTGCATAAATATTTCGGAAGCAGTCTTGACAAATTGGAATCTTCTCATCAAAAAGCTTATTCAGAAAATTCCCCCGTGTTGTGTGGTTATAGGATTTGACTAGCTACTTACAGCTAAATAAGTTGACAAAAATGAATGTGTCTTCTTGTCGAGAATAACTTCACTGTAATTAGTTTTTCACTAACTACATTATATTGGTTAGCAGGCATATTGGTTTCTTGGAGAAGCTGTTAGGTAAAAAGGAATTTTCTGAACAGTCAAAAAGCAGGAAGCTTTCACTCATTTCATGAGTAAAAATCTTAAAAGAAGCTGCAGTGGAGCTGGAGGGATGAACGTTCTTCACTGAACAGGGAACTCTGATCTTAGTTTTATCTTCTGTGAACTCAAGTCACAACAAGTGACAAAGGTCACTTAAACCAGAACTTTATACTCTTCCATAATGCAAACATATAGGAAAAGAAAATGCTTTTTCAAGGAAGGAGAAGCACTAACATGATTTTGCTCTGGAACGAACACCAAATTCTACAACCACTCTGAGAAATGCAAGGCGTAATGTTTTACTTAATGTCTAGATCCAAGCAATAGGTGATTTCCACCTAGGTAAGATCCAAAAGCCCTGATCATAACCTTCACTGGGTGGGAATTTCCATGAAGCTTTGGCTAAGCACTGAGCATTCTGGCATGTCTGAAACCTCATAGTTCATGTTATATGTTACAGAAGCTCAGTGCCTATTACTTTGCTTGAATTTACTGATTCCTCAAACTAAGAACACTACCTACCACCTAAAGCTGACAGAGGAAAAAGAATATAAATCCATAATGTCCTTGATCCCGTTTGTCTGTGTTAGCAGTAACAGAGGTGTAATACATTATCTTCTTACTTTATAAATCCATCAAGGTCACCAACTAAACAAGTCCAACAGATTTATGGCCTCATCTATAGTCAACTGAAATAAGAGAGAACCTTTCCACGTAAGTCTTTTATATGATGCCTGTTAATCCCCTTCTCATAAGACGACTGTTGGTCTATGGACACAATTCTGGAAGAGGAGAAAGCCATTTGGCCTATTTTATGTACAGTTCCATGATGCTGCCTAATTAAGAATTCACCACATTCACTTAATTCAGCATTCTTTCATGTTCTCAGGAGAGCAGTTTGAAAAGGTTCACTAAGAAGATGATACCCATTAATCAGCCTATTTTGCAAACTCCATCAAAGTGCCAGAGTGCTGCATCGCTTTCACCTATTTGGTGATCAAAGTTCAAGCAGCAATATTCCTTTTTTTTGTTTTTCTTTCCACCCCCCGATTGAGGATAAAATCAAAAATTTTAGTCTCAGAGACAAATCGTTACCCACATAAATATGATCCTCAAGTGAAAACAAACTGTATTTTGAAGGCTTACAGAAAGGCCATTTATTTTAAATGCACCTTTAACTGTCCCTGACTTCTCTTTGTGAACCCAATTGATAATGCTGATTTTTATCTAAGGCAATTCTTACTACTGACTTCTGGGATTTATTTATAAACACCGTTTCCTTTCTTGCTCGTAGCTGAACATCCTAACCAATTACACTTCTGTAAATACAGAATAACTTCACAGGTTTCAGTGATCTAATTTGGGATTGACTCAATTTGCACGGGCAAATTAATGAATCAAGTTAGCAAAGGGCTACCATTTAAATATTTTTTCTGTCTCTTCAAAGAGCACAGCTGTAGTAAGAAGAGGAGACACATCCACGCCAAAGTTTAATACCATTTTGAGCTGATGAGACTCAATCTATCTTTTCCTCAATCGCTGAGCCCTCCATGTTTCTTTTCAGGTTAAAACTAGGTGATGTGAATGAAAAACAGCGCATCACTTACTGTGAGAAAGAATTACTGATGCCACACATAAATATGCAAGAATATCAGCACGTGTATGTGTAAGCAATTAGTAAAAAATAGAACAGGATATTAAAAAAAAAAATTGAAGCACATTATAGCAGTGAAATCTTCTAGTACCCGTGCTTGCCTACCCAATGAAACCAATTACTCTAACAGAGTGCAGTAGCTTCAACTGGAACCTTACTGAGACACATGATTTTCTTCCATAGTCTTCATGCCAAATTTTTGGTCTGCATCATGATTTTGGAACATTTTGATTTTGTTTTGGAGGAAGTATCAATTTCACTCACATTTCCAGTAGCTACCTCTTTAGGAGACCTTGAGAAGCCTCTTACCTATCATATATTTTGGGCATCAAGAAAAATCAATGCTAAAACATGTGAAAGGTGAGCAGAAATAGCTTTCTGAAAGCAGATCTCTTTCCTTCAGCATGAAGATATGATTTCTAGTTTGATGCTACACTGACTGTGAGCAAAAACATTTTTCACGGTAGTTGTGCAAGCTGCAGCACTATCTGTGTGTACTTCAGATGGGTAATACACGGCCAGGGAATTTCAAAATTAATTAATTTTGGAACTTGAAATTACTATTCGTGTGGGTATATACAGACTCATTCCGCAGTTGCAAGGATGGGATTATCCTTTCCTACTGTCTTTGACTTAATTAAAGTATAAAAATGGCATTAATGCAGGTACAAATATGCCCCAATTATAGCTATTTTTCTGCACTACTTTTTTTTTTCTGCCAGATTGGAACACTTTTTATACATGAATATCTAAAGCAAATATACTTGAATATCTAAAGCAAAACCAACAACATAACGACTGCAGCCGTGACAATACCGAATAACGTGACTATAAAGGAATAATAACAACTGAACAATAAAAACTATTTCAAAGGAATTTCAAGTACACGCTTCCAAGTGATTGTATTATGAAGGATTGTTATGGGAAAAGGTTACACTGAATGTATGATAAAAATACTTCTCTGTCTTTAGTCTCTATTTACTGTTAGTCTAAAAGGTGAGAAAGTGTCAGCAAATTTATGACAGCACATATTTCTTTAGTCACATTTAGTCTCCTCTTTCAAAAAAACCTGGCAGTTCAGGGTAAGTATGGCCTTTCCACACTTCAATACTGCAAGTGTGACTGAAGAATCATTAATTTATTATTATTTCAGTTCAGACACAAACTTACCTAAAAATGGATCACTGTATTCTGTATTAGACAGCTTAAGCAAGTTGTTTTCCAAAGTCTCCATCACTTTAGCTGGAATAAATGCAATATTCATATCAGCATTCACATGCATTTTGTAAGTA
Source organism: Mycteria americana (assembly GCF_035582795.1). NCBI lineage: Eukaryota > Metazoa > Chordata > Aves > Ciconiiformes > Ciconiidae > Mycteria > Mycteria americana. The sequence continues at coordinate 6,667,193 of NC_134369.1, read as the reverse complement.
AAAGATACACTTTTTAAAGCTGTTAGTGACTCAAATGAAAAATTTAGGCTGAAATTTGAAGAGCACTTTCCATTGGCGGAAAAAAGACAAGATCACTTCAATGAAGACTTCCACTCTATTCCTGAGAAAAGTTTAACTCAGTAAATAACTTACTAGAGTGATAATTAGCACCTATCAATATTAAGGAAAGGCTTATCAAAATTTAGTAGCAGTAGCCAGCCGAGTTAATTTAAAATGTTCACACATAGTTGGCAATAGTTAGCAAGAGGTGACACACACAGCGATTGGTATCGCCAACTAGACTAGTCTCTCCGTTAAAGCATGTTTATCTATTAAAACAGAAATCCTAAAATAAGAGTAGTTCCTTTTTCCAACACAAGCTAAAATTCATAGGGATTTTCTCCCTTTTCTCTCATTCTTTCCATACCACTCTTCCCTGATTCTGCTATTCATGAATGAATGCATCTGCTCCTATATGTTCATACTAAAAGACGTTTCTTGCCAAAAGCCTAGTATTTATTTTTTCTCTCTCTCCTAGGACAGACTACAGAAACCTTCATGCTCTTCCTCAGCATACAAGAGCACTTTCTCGTCTAGTTTTTAGTAAGAAGGAAATAATCTTGTAATTCAGAAAGATAAAATAAAAATTAGTTTAAGCCTCACTTCAAACATTATAGAGATTCACTCAAGAACTTTGTACCATGGTTCTTCTAGCTGTTTTGTGCAAAAACATCTCTCCAACAAACCGTAGATATCTAAACAAATCAAAGCTTATCAGATGCCCCCATAATTTAATGAAAGATGCTGAAAAATTGTATCTAAGACACCACGGGACTTTAAATGATGTTCCCATAGATCCCTTCCATTCCCAGCGTTGGAACAAGCTCCTGAAAGAGAGAAACCTCCTACCTCGTTCTGACACTACATCCACTGTAGCTGTAGATGTCCCTGCACTTAGAGGCTGAGACCGGGGCTGTGGCTGCACACGATTTGGCTGCAGAAATGACGAATGCTTGCTCAGACTCTGAGGATGCGTTTGACTCTGGGCTAGGCATGGCATAGATCTTCTAGAGGGTTTTAATGGATGCTCTTTCACTGTCTCACTCTTGCTTGTATTCATACCTGAAAAAGGCAAAAGAAAGAGAACATAAGCTCTGCCATATTAGGCAATGACAAAGAAAGATGGCTAATTATGAAAACTCAAGGCGATTCATCCACTTAATAAGCAACTGTCCAACTAAACAAAAATGTTTAAAATATTTAAAGTTCAAAGAAGAATACAGTGTTGGGAACAAAATCCAGGAATTCTTCACCTGCCCTTCCATCAACATCCCACAATTTGAATTTGCAATACTCTAAATCTGATGATTCTGTGGTACATATATCATAGTCATTCAGAAGCAAACGACAGCACCTAGTATCATCCACATTACGATTGCTAAACAAATTTAATTCAGTGGTAGAAATGAATAAAACCCCTCAAACAAGCAAGCAAGCAAACAAAAAAATCAAATACAAGCAAAAGATATTCACAAGCTTCCTGAAGGATTCATGAACACCTTCTCCTTTGAAATGCAGCTGTTTGCAAGTTCTGATGAATCTATTAGCGGTTTCTAGTTTTTCTTGTGGGACACGTGCCAGTCTTGGGTTTTCGTATCTGTTGCCTGGCTTTAGGTTCAGGTGCCTACATACAGACAGATGCACTAGTCAACTGTGTGGTATCAGTGAAAACGTTTGAAAAAATCAGATTGTTACTTTAAGTGAAAAATGTGATTCGGGGATCCCTGTTTTCAGTGCGCCATCTTAAAAGTGATGCAAAACTCATTCCCTGTTCTGAGTTTCTTCCATCTTAACATTACAGCTCCGTGTTTCCAAAACATATTTCACAAATTTTTTATAATTAGCATGGTCTCTATTGTATCTCCTTGGTGACAGAACAAACTCAATGTAATAACTGCTTATATTGCCTGTCCACAAACAAGAGATTGGCTACATTTCCTAAATTTACACTTACAGTATCAGGCATTAAGAATGTTATCTGTCATTTGAATGTATGGAACTTATTTTTAACTTTCCGAATCCCGAAACGAAGTTTCCCTTTATGTTAACTGTGATCCTCATTAACAATAAATTGTAATACTGTAATAATAATTTCTAAAATTTTTACTTTTTTTAAAAAATTCACAGGGAAACACTACATAATCTAAGTGCATTTGCCTAGGAAAGTACAATCGATGACATAATAGTGACAAGAAATAAGGGGAAAAAAGAACGAATTTTCTGCCCCTTTTACTTGAAAGGCTCTTTGCCAGGATGCAACTCCAGAGTCCACTTCTGCCCAGCCTGCAGCGCGCAGTCCCCAGCCATGGCCCCAGTACAGAATTGTTTGTCAACGCACACCACATAATGCATTATCATCAACTTTGTTGACATTATCATTCTCATCATTTAGGATTTAGAAAGGGCAACAATGTGCCATGAGAGCATTATTCTTTCCTTTTTATCCGCAGTGCCCTCATTAACACTACTTTAATTACACTAAGCTACAAAAAGGTAGGACTGAAACCATTTAATGGCACTCATACACACACACTCACGTAATACTAGGTATTCCATAAAAGAACAGGAATATAAAATGAGACCCCCATGTAAGCCTGCAGAAAGCCATGACTATCGAAAATGTTATTGCGACATGAGCAAGTGATTAAAAGAAGCAGATTTTGTTTTATTACCATTCTACTATCCATCAGTGCTGGATCAAAGGCTAATGAGAGGTAGCCTACTATTCATTTTTCCCTATGTGAGTCAAGTTTCTTCCTTGGAAAACATAATATTCATCACTTTGCATATAAAACCACAATTATTTTGAGTATTCCCATTGTTCTCAGATGGGCCTTCTAATGCAAAAACATAATAAGGCCATCAGCTACACCGGTCTTCAGTCCCCAATCCAATTAACAAATATTAATACATCTAAGCTTGACCATAAATAACTTCACATTTTAAGATTAAAATGAATATCAAGTGTCAGATTTTTCGGAGCAAAAAGATGTTTTTATTCCTCTGTCTAGCTGTCGATGACCTTCAGACTCTGTTAACTGTTTCTTATTACTACACTAACACACAATACGACTTCTCTATTAATATACTGAAAAGGAATCAAAACCCATAAAACTGGCTATATGAATTTTTTTTTCACTGAAAGTAAAAAACCGTGACAGTGAAAAATTACTTAGTAGTTATAATACTGAATTTATTTTATGGCATTCTTTCTAAAATGTAGCATGAGATTTTTTAAAAAATTAAATCAGCTGACATTGCGCTACACTGGTTAACAATAATTCAGTTTTCAAAGTCGTATGTACTATTTCAGCACATTTTGTTTGTATGACTGGCTGTCTCTGTTCTGAGTTTGATAATTATTTACAATCAAAAAACATGCAACTACCCTTTCAAGATGATAATTTGATTAATATTCATCCTATTTAACTCCCATTTTATATTTCTTCCCAAAATCTCCGGAATTTGTTAAGACAACCGAAATTTGAACCTGTCAATATCTGCAAAAACAGGGCCATATACAGCTATCATCATCCATAAACATGCTCATTATTCCACTTTAGGAATTATAATTAGATATATTTCTAAATGTTCAGATTTGACAGATAGTAAATAAGTATTTAATAATGATTATAAAACAACAATATGAATTTATGACTGTGACTCTGCAATAAGTATGCATCTTATTGTATTCCAGTATTTGGCACAAAGGATGGCTTATAGGCACTATGAAAACTTAAAATAAATCTATTTTTTAATACTATACACTATAAGGTGTGAATTTAGTTAAAAAAAAAAAAAAGCTAAAATACAGATGCTAAGGGCATTCCATTCTGTAAAATATTTACACTTTCCTTTCAAAGCTACAAAATTGATTTCACCTTTGCCATTACAGAATTATATTAATGCTCTTAATACTTTTGCCTATTGGGTAACCTTTGTGAAAAAACATTGCAGAAGCACATAGCGGCAAAAAAACCCACATTTCTAAGTCAGTTAGAACAAAACAGTTGGGACAATGATTTGGAAAAAAGCCCAACTCTTACAGTTGCTTCTGAGATACAAGGAAATTGAGTAGCTTTCCTAAATTTACATGGAAAAGAAACTCATTATTATCCACCTTCTGACTCAATCTAGGGCCTTGAGGCACACTATCTCTGTAAAAACCGAGTAATTCAACACTGAGCAAAATCCAAGTGCATTAAAGAGCTAATCTACCGCGTTCAGCTCCATGATGGACAGGGTTTGTTTCTCCTGCTTTTGCTTACAGTCACACCGTACCCCGGGAACCGGCCGGTCAGGCAGAAAGAACATGCTAGAGCATGGAGACATCCCAGGAGCCAGGTAACTAACGGAACGTGCCTGAAAGCCGGGGAGCCGGAGCACCCCATCACGTCGGGGACACGCCGTTTGCGCAGACCAGGAGCCACGGAGCAAAGCCGGGAGCAAGCGGCTGGGCCGCAGGCAGAGAGAGCAGAAGGAACTCGTGAAGGACAAGAGGCAGCCAGGCAAGTCGGTCTTTGCCACTGGGCTACTGATTGGCGCAGCTTAAAAATAAAATTTTAGAAAAAGCAAATATATTTGCACATCTTTGCCAAGGTCTCGTACTGCCCTCGCTCATTCAGTAGCTAGTTGCATGATTCATAGGAATTATTAGTTTTTCATGAAGCTTTAAATTGTTTACAAAATTAGAAACATATTTCCAAAGACAAACGTATTGTACGTTGGGGCGGGTTGAGCCCAGCCACCAGGTCAGCACCATACAGCCGCTTGCTGATCCCCCCACAGCGGGATGGGGAGAGAGAATGGGAAGAGCCAGAGTGAGAAAACTCAGCGGCTGAGGTAAAGATAGTTTTATAAGCGAAGGAAAGATGAAGGAAAAAACCAAACCAAAACAATGATGCAATGGCAATCACTTGCTACCTCCCACAAGCAGACCGATGCCCAGCCAGTCTCCGAGCAATGACTACCTCTTCACCCCTCAAATTTTATTGCTGAGTGTGATGCTCCACAGCATGGGATATCCCTCTGGTCAGCCGGGATCAGCTGGCCCGGCTGTGTCCCCTCCCAGCCTCTTGCCCAGCCCCAGCCTGCTTGCTGCGGAGCAGAGCGGGAAAAAGAGAAGGCCACGATGCTGTGCAAGCACTGCTCAGCAATAACCAAAACACTGGGGTGTTTTCAACACCGTTTTCGTCACAGATCCAAAACACAGCACCGTACGGGCTGCTGTGAAGAAAACTAACTCCATCCCAGCCAGACCCAGTAGATACATTCAGAAGTTAAATCCAGAAATTTTTGCTACTCTCTTCTTCAAATGCCTCAAGTTGTTCCACCAAGAACGTGACCTCTGCCTCTCCTGTCAAAGTGAACTACACGCAAACACACCACGTAAGAAAAATACAGTCCCCAAAATATCTGGGAGTTCTTTACGAACAAGGATATTAACATAAATGAAGATTACAAATATATGTTAATATTCACCTCTACCAAGAATATAAGGCAGAGGAAAAAAACCCAAAATATCTATGGTTTCAATGCCAAGGTAAATTAAATACATGGGTGTTGCTACGAAGAGTGCTAAAGCCTCCTGTCTGTACAGGATCAGCAGATCTCCTGTGATTGCTGTACACCACGTCAAAGATCCTCAGAAGACTGGTATAGAGAGTCTGTTTTACTACACTATTTGTGCTTGACAGCACAATTTACTCTGCAGCGTGTTCTTATAAATCTTAGTCTCTTAGTGATGTATATTACCTCTCTCCAACTGTGCTAGAAAGCAATAAGTAATCTAAACATTTCTGCTACTTGGAGCGCCACGAATTTCCAAGGAATTTTCCTCATCAAAATCTGTGCCACTTGAAGAAGGATGTCACACTCAGCAAGTCCCTCTTATCTAAATCTTAACATACAAGTCCACAAAGATGGTCCTTTGATTAGCAGGATACTCCCCATATTTAAATATAATAGCTAAGGTTTAAAAGGGCCTTTCATTTGAAAACTTCCCTGAGCTCGCAGAACATGCTTTGCTTCGATGTAAGCGTTGCGCTATCAAGAAATGCAGACCTTCATTAGTCTACTGAGGACAGTTCTTCCAGATCTGCAGCACAGCATAACTGTTCTTGGTCAGACAGATTAAGTATCAATTTAATATGAGGTTAAGGTAGATAGAGGTATGCTTCTGCTGCCTCAGAAGGTGCTGCAGGTCTTTAAATAAGTATGAGCGGAAAGGACTCTGCTTCTCAACGATTCTGAACTGGATGCTCTGCGCCAGCCGGGTACGCAGCGGCACTGGGCCATAGCACCGACAATACTGTACTCAGACCAGAGAGAGCAATGCCACATAATATGTCTACTACGCTACTTGCAAGTTTTCTGAGAAGTATTCTTTGTAGCTCTTCCTAAATAGACATGTTTATTAGACCAAAGTCTACAGTGGTTAGACATAGCAATGGGTAATATAGAATAATATATAAAGAGATGTATTTTATAATTGTTCTGGATGGCTTTAACGATCAATATCTTAAGCAGTGATATGCTGTCAGTAATTATGGACCCTTACCGCATGGTTATTACTGTTGCCAGAAGAGAATGTTTCTTATATCTGTATTGGAGTCACTGTGTGTAAAAAGATGAATCACTATTACCAAAGAAATTTACGGTAATGCAAATAATACACACTGTCATTCAATTTTAACAACAATTTAAGTGATACATATAAAAAAAAAAAAAAGAGTGTAATTCTTCTATGAAGCACTGCCTCAATTTAAAAGAAACTTACTTCCTTTTGCTCTCTCTCACTGTATATTCCTGTGTGTCCTTTCAAACACATTCCTTAATACCATGCTGCATCTGCTTGGAGAGAGTGAGGCACAGCAAGGTAACCTCAGAGCACACTTGCTGTTAGGCTAGCAGTATGATCTATCTTCAGGATTTGAATCCAGCAAGTTCCTCCATTCTCTGCTAGTGTGTCAGGGTCCAGTTCTGTGATGTGCTAGTTTTGGTGGCATTTGCTGTTGCATGCCAATGCTTACCCAGCTCTGGCACACAAAGAACTTGTGGTTGGCATCGTCAACCAGGTCACTAAATGATTTACTGAAATTATTTTTATTCCTTCCTCTCTTCTCCATAGGGGTGTTTTCTAGAATCTGTACCTTTCCAACTAGAACTTTCCTACACAGACCTTGCTTGTTCAGGGATATTTGGATCTGCAATAAAAGACGTGTATACACTTCGCAAAAAAAGGAATACACTTGTTTTTCTATTCAAACTGCATTTATTGGTTCTTTCCTTACAAAATATTCCTCTGGCACTTAGAATGAGTATGGAAATGAGTACAGCATTGTTATCCCACAAGCGTGAGGTCGTCTACCCGGTGTGCGAGACGCCAATATACACACAGGGCAGAGGCGTTTTGTTCCATGTCTGCGCAGAGATGGGTGCGAGGTGGTAGCTCCACAAAGCTAGCACAAAGTTCGCTCATACAGGTACAGTATTTATACAGTCTAGTTATGCATATGCCTAAGTCATTACACAAAGCAGTTTTCTATTGGTCTACATTTCTCTTATTTCAGCTTAAAGCTACAGCGCTGCTTTAATATTCTGCGCACGCTCAAAGGTGAGGGGTCTCTGCTTGGGCCGGGGTCTCCAGCTCGAGTACAGAAATTTCTCACATTGGAGAAAAAGGTGGTTAAAGTTTATGGTTTAATCGGATCCTGCACTTCTGCCTTGTGTTCTTTCTGAGGGGAAGCTGGGGATTCCTGTCATGTAGGCAAATCCCTACGTGGCTTAAAGCCAGAATAGCCAGCTGGACTAGCATCTTCTCATAGCTTCCTGGCAGAGGAGGCAGGAAAGATGGAGCTAGAGTATGATGAGCTTTTCTGATCGTTAAATCAGTATGCACAATTTAATGCATGCTCAATGTTATGCCAGTCTAGAAGGGCTCTAAATGAAGCCAGCTCTCAGATGCCTCCAGGTCTTGGCCATTAGGAACATACAGGAAAAATTCTCCTATGCCTCATTCTGTGAAATACAGATACAGTTGATAATTTCTTTACTATTAAGAGAAAAAAAATTGCATTTAATTTACTCCTAATTTTAGATGAGGAAAGTTTGACAGCTAGTCCATATGCATAGTTAACCCAATGCTGGAAGCACACTTAGCAAGGCTGGTCCAGTGCTAATTTCAAAAAGAATAGCCCAGTAACTATTGCCCATTTAATCCAGCATAAACCTTGTCATAAAACAGGAGTAGCTACTATACAAGTCAAATCAATAGCATCAGCTTTATAGAGATATGCTTTATAATAATGTCCACAATCCATATCAACAACATGCAGGTCTTACCAACTACTCATGTCATCACAAGTTTGTTTGATACAAATACCTTAATTGTAAAAAAAACTTCTGTAAAGCCTTTGGCTTCACATACCGTGCATCACTAATTAAAATGAAATGTCATTCATAAAACACATTAAACAGACTGAGAAACTGATAAATCTCAAAAGTTTCTGTCAACGGCATCATCATAATTAGAATCTTTAATCACATAAAATATAAAGAAAAGCTTGCAACGGTTTTCATGACATTTAGGTTTAATGTGAAAACATATTTCTACAGTATCAAGTATAAAACAGCTCAGTTTTGAAGAGCATTTAATTTTCAATACTCAATGGATGTACCAGGTACTTACTGCTAAAGAATAAGCTTACTCTGATTGGCAGCTGCAATCTACAAAAGAAAACTTGATGTAGGATAATTATTAAATTCTGAGAAACCATAACCAAAACATACTTAATAATGAAGAAATAATAAATTATTTCAGTAACAGCACAAGTTTCCTTATTTATTGGTATTATCTCAATCAATATAAAGGACATTCGGTTTCACATATTAGACACGTATTTGAGTAAGTCAGGAATGTACCCATACTTTCCTTTCTTATATAAAAGGCAGAATTAAACTGGATAACCTCTGACTTCATTTTATATTCTTACAGAAAAAAACCCCAGCATCAAGTATTATTATACTAGCAAACACACTTAAAAAGCCTCATCAAAACTAAAGAAAAATAACCAAACCTAAGACACATACTAACTATGGGAGAAAACAGCCTTCAAGGATGAACCCTATTTCTCTTCAATACTATCAGCATATCATGAAAGCTTATGAATCCCAATTTTCTAAAGGTATTTTTTCAGATCACCTTAACTGCCTTTTCCATTATGAAGTGAACAGGGCAACATCATTCTTATTAAAACGTTTCAAATGTAGCCACTGGGTGAGTATAACTCCTGGGCTAGCCAATAAATACATCCTGAATGATGGCGAGTCATTGTGATGGTATTTTTCAATTTCATCCCACTACAGAAATAACATTGATTTATGAAGGTGTTTATGAAATAATATGAAGTTTAATTATATCATCAATCATGCCTTTGAAGACTGCTTCCATTAAATAGCATGATTTTACTTCAGTTTTTTGCAGTTGTAAGTATCACGGAAAGAGGAACATACATAAACAATTAAGTAAATTTTAAATGCCTATAACTCGTGCTAGCTTTTTTTTCTCTCAAGTTAGACATGCGAGAAATAACCTTCAATCCAGAAGCATAGCTAATGAAAGGGAAAGGAATTGGTGGGATTATCTGAAAGTTCTCCAAGAAAACACATACAACAGGACTTTAAAAATATATGGTTAGTTCAATTAGTGATTATTCAAAAAACACTGAATCCTGGTATAACAGTTTTCAGAGATGGTGAATTTTTCCCCCTAGATCTTGTAAGTAGCATCAAGATTTTGTGCAAGCTTTAGTATCTATTTTATAGTACTTTAACCATTAGATTAAGAAATAGAAAGCTATTACTTATTTGGATAGCCATAGATTTTGATACCAGATCACTTATTTTTCTGATGAGCCATTTAGAAAGAACTACTTCAGTATAGCACTGTAAGGAAGGCTTAATGAAACCCTATCAATATTTCAACTTTTTTTCTTGACTTGACAATAGAGCAGCACTCAACTTTCCAACAGCACTGTAACAACAGCAAACGCAAAGGCTTAAAAGTCACATTAGCCCTTCTGGCTAGAGGCCTTCCATAGATAGTGATTTTCTTTTATAAATAGGTGCCCCTTGCAAAAATAAAAATCCCTTTCTGAGACACTGTTTCCCGGGAAAAGTCTTCAACTTTGGTACTGAAATCCTTATTGTTGGCCAGCACTCAATTTAGTAAGAGATTCAGTCCTCATGACCTCTGCACGCTAGTGCAGTGATTTTACATATGCTTCCAGGTCACTACTGAAAATACCAGCTAGGGTTAAAAATGATCCCTAGAGGACTCCACTGGGGAAAAAAAAAACCCCAACTCGTGAATAACTGTTTTACTATTTTTAAGTTTTATATTCATGTTTGGGTTGGCATTTGATATCCCCATTAATATGGCCTCTCTTTACTCCCTAGCAATATCTTCACCTACACATTTTCCCTTTGTGCCCGTGGAAGCAAACCAATAATGCAACAAAACTAAAGGATGTAAAGAACATTGAAGACCTTCCTCCCACTTGAGTTATGTTTGCAAACAGGATTCTCTGTTTCTGTAACTTTGATCACAAACTCCTTTCAATTAGTCGTGGCTTTACTTCTCTCATAACTATACCAAGCAGCACAGTAAATAAACAAAAAAAACCAAGCACAGACCTACTACAGTGCTTTCATGGAGAATGAGAAATTATGTTTCTTCCATTATACAGCTCTCGTGCTCAGGCCAGTGAAGTAAAGACCTATTTCCTTGTGGAAGCAGCAGGAAATTCAACTGCTGGAACTGAAGAATTACTTGCAAGCTGCACAAACCTCTCCTCCTAAATATAGCAGGAGGTTGGCCTTGCTGCCACATGGCACCCATCAGGATAACCCCTGTAATGATCAGCTGTAAAATTAAAATGAGGTCTATTACTTTAAACAGCTTTACCTTCATAGAAGTTACATAATTAACCCACAGGGTGAGAGAAATAATAATAATAAAAAAGTATAGACGTGTTTTCATTTGTGATTTGAAAGTATATATCTACAAGATGTAGAAAAGTTGTCCCAACTTGCAAGATTTTAGAAGAGCCCAATAAAATGCCAATACTTAGGGGCTGCTGTATTGAAACATGATTAGAAATCTACTTTGGGTTTTTGGGGCAAATAAAGACATTTACCTCATGAAACCTCTAAGCAGTCCTATTATACCGTATGCTCACAGAATTAGGAAAAAATGACGGCTTCTATTACAGACAACCATGTGTCGGCCCCCATAGCTCTTACTGGAAGTCTTTTAGGCCCCTGTGTGTTATGGATAGCCATGTATACACATCAAAACGGGTTGTATTCCTGCCTAAGTACAACTGCATTACCTACTTTGGAATCAATATGATTCAGCCAACTTTTGAAACAGCAGTTTTTTCCCCATCTTCACCCTTTACTTCTTCACCCTATTTTCGTGATTATCTAACACAGGCCCCAAATCTATTCTTTCTGTAGATCTGATTGAGAACTGCTTTAAGACTTCATTTTTCTCATCTTCTCATCAAGGAAATAACTTTTAATGAAACAGATTTTAGTTTATGGATTTTGAAGAGCACCAAAATGGAAAGGAAAAGTTGATTTTTGTCTACAAAAATTGATTCAAGTTAAATACAAATTTGGATGTTGTTTTTAGTACTGCATCAGTAAGGCAGCACTCATACCAAATGTAACACGTTACAGAATACTGTTCATTTTGTACAAAACTTTGAGACTGTCTCATGATCACTATTACAAACAAGATTATACACTTCCCTGACACTACCCATGTTAGTGAGATGTACTTCAAGCGTTTTTAAGTGTCTGATTTGCAGATAACAGCCAATACGTTTGATCTTTCCTGACAAAGGTGGGAGAAATACAGTTTTAAAGTAAGGAACAGTTCAGACAAGCAGAGTGGATTTTTTTGCCCAGAGGGTCTACTTGCAATTAAAAGCACAGTTAAGAAAAGTAAATAGCTTTAAAATAGCTATTTAATTTTAAAATTTTATGCAATACCTTTTATAAAGTTTATCTCCATGATTATCTGCTTTTACCTAATTTAAACTTTAACAGAAGGAAATTGATGCCTGACTAATCAATAATACTTGCATGCAAACAAAGCAAAATATTTTTGTGCTTAATTGAACATGGGAATTAAAAGGCTTCAGAAGGCTGCTGACTAGTCTGGAAGATCTCCAAAGCTGTTATAAACATATCTGCCAGAAAACACTACAAATCCAACAAAATATTCTATTTTCTCCCCCAAACCCAATAACGTAGTAAATCTCCGGAAGGCTGTATGTCCTCATCAAAGTAGCCTATTCCTTTCTTGGAATTCTTCAGAAAATGCTTTCTCACAGCAGCCTCAGGAGACCGGCACTAGTACAATTGAGTTGATTTAGCAACAACATGGTGAGGTTACGGAAAAGGAAGAAAGTGCATTATTGCCTTTTAATAGAGCAAGATAGGGCTTGCATTTATACACCAAGAATAAAATTAATAGGTATCAAGGGTTTTGAGCCAGGTTATAATATTCATTTGTTAGCCAAACAAAAGAGCAAACAACTGGCATGAACAGCCCAAGAAGGCATAAACCTCAAGATGTTGGTCCTTTCTCTCACTTGCATATCCAAGCAGCTCCACTCCCTTTTCACCTTAGGAGATGAGAGGTCTGATAGCAACCAGCTCCTTTACGAACAAGATGAATCGTGGAAGGTCTTTATTCACCTTCTGGATTCTGTCACAGTTGGTCAGATTAGAAGTCAACAAGTTAGAAGCAGGGTCCTATGACCTAATTCAGGTTATAGCTGATGCAACAATAAAGGTGTTCAGGTAAGATAAAAGGCATAGTATATTACCAAGCCATGTTATTTTGTGTACTTAACTAAAAAGTCAATAGGAATATGGTTACAAAGTTCTGGGTTTTGCTCAGCTTTTGCACATGACTTCGCAGAACAATATATAAAACCTGTATGAGGTCACCTTTGGTAAAAAGGATAACGTGTTGCGCAGACCAGATCTGAGGTAAAAAGAGCTGCTCAGTCAGTAGAGTATCAATAAACCCAATATTCCTCAGACTTTGGCACAAATCTGTCTGGAATCTAGTTCTGTAAGAGTCTTTGGACAACAAAAAAATCAACCTGCAGATTATTTCAACTTGTATTTCATTTCCAGAGACCGATCCCAAATTAGGAATGGCTGGTTAACTACATATACGGCAGGTGCACGGTGCTGTTTCAGGTCTTGCCCTGAACAATGCTTAGGCATTTACCAACTTACAAAAAAAGAAGTCGCTTATTTTGGTCATCGTATTTTCAGTCATAAGCGATAATGCTCTATACATTTTCAGTCAGATCTGGAACACCCCCCCCCCCGCCGCCAGATTTCATTTACATAGACAGACCTAGTTGCAGTTCATAACAAACGCCAAGCTCTCAGCCCTACGATTCCAAAGCAAAGGAAACCTGTGAGTAAGTTGATTATATTCAGCTGAAAAACTGATGCCTGCAAAACTTCAGTTGAGAATTGCAGTTAGGCAGAAGGTACTTGGGACAACGACTTGACTGAGGCTTACAATATTTCCATAGGAAAAGCGGTGCAATGAAACTGATTAAAAAACTGAATTCATGCTAGAAGAGATTTGTTTTGGGATAATATTCTGCTATAGATTATACCTGAGTGTGCTAGAGAATAACTATAAAACTAGTATTCTCAGAGAAAAACCCAAATATTTTTTGAGGAGGATTAGTACGTAGTTGGCAGATGGATGGGTGCAACGAAAGAGATGGTGCAAAAATACATATAATATAAAGTTTGAAAATAAATTAGTAAAGAAAAAAAAATCTAGTTTAACTTTTTTTTGGTGCCACATAAAAAAAAAAAGCAGCTCTGTGAACATTTTCACATTTTTCAAAAATGTGAAGATGAAGAAAGATCAAAGCAGACAGTAATTGACAGTTTTGCATGGACGGACAATACAGCAGAAGTTAAAAGCATTGTACATTGCTAAAGATAGACTTTTGTGCACTGTGCAGAACGGATGGTCCCTTCGCAGAAAGCAGAGTCCTGTAACAGGCGCTTTAAAAGCTGCGCATGGTAGTGTTTCTTGCGGCCAGGCAGGTTACAGAACACGTAAGACACAGAGGATAAAGCACTGCAGTATACAATAATCCATTTTTAAATACAAGTATAAACACAACCTGAATGGTTGCAAATCATAAAATACATATAAGCATTTACTGAAGGAGAGATGAAATTTGGTATAAGATAGTACTATAACACAAGAGGTGTAATTAATGTGAAAAAAAAGCATTCTCACTTTTGTGGATGTAGGTCTCCTTAAAGAGGTATGAAATGGTCCAAAATAAACATACAAGCTAAAGAGCAGTATCAAACTAAACAAACTAAGATGAGATAGTCAGAAGAAAACATCTAATAGCATTCATATGCTGTTTAGATGGAGGTAGTTAAAAAAAAAAATTAGCAAGAGTAAGACAAACAGTACTGAGGAAATAATTTGCAGAGGTTCATCTGCCTTTCTTCCTTCTCCAAGGGAGCCATTCCATCCCAGTGGAACTCCTTATCAAAAAAATTCAGTCAGGTTAAAAAAAAAAAAAAACCACACAGAGAAAAGAACAAATCCAGATGACTGAGAACAATCTCCAAGCCAGTATGGCAATGTCTTACTGAAAAAGTGTAAGAAAGAATATAAATAAAAGGTAAAAGAGAATATAAATAATCAATTCCAAAGTTCAGAGGTTTGACAGAACCTGTACCACACAACTGTGTAATTAGTCACTTTTTCCAGTCAAATCTTCAAAGCCTCACCCTTTTAATTCTTTCTTCATCCTGTTTTTTTAATTCTAATTCCAGAAATAATTCTAAACTTAACCTATAGCTATTACCTCAGTTATAAACTAGTTATTACCATTTCAGCTTCTCTTTCCACTGACTCTATTCTTCTGTCAGCAAATGGGAGAAAGGCTAAATTATTTCTTATTATAAGAAAAAAAAAATAATGGGAATTTTAATTTTTGCAAGGGATAATGAGAGAACACACACACTCTTTATTTTCTAGATTGTGTACTGCAGTATAGGTGCCTGTCAATAAAATTGTATAAATATCTACAATATAACAGGTATTTATTGCAGTTTAAAAAAAAAAAAAGCATACATATTCACTGCTTCTAATTTCATCCCTGTGGTCATACTATGGCAATAGAATTATTAAGATATTACAAGTTAAATCAAGTTCCAAATAAACACACTGTTTAAACACATATTTCTAAGAGACAGTAACACATGTAGGTATTCTTGAACAAAAGGTTAACCTAATGAGCACGAACAAGGACATAAGTTATTTTTAAAGATACTGAAACTAAAATCTGTTATTTGAACACTATACTAATACAATAAAGAGGGTTCACACTTTTCCACTCTTGTATATTAATTATCCTGCCACTTTTCTAAATCACTCTTTTTTTTTTTTTTTTATAACTTGTATTTTTTCTGGTCATCTATCTGGTATGAGGAAAAAGATAAAGAACTCCTCTAGCACCTTTACGCTGATTTGTGATTTATACTGTGTAGGCAAACGAAAGGGTCTGTGTGTTTTCTGTAGGGTGCATTGACCTAATAACTAGTTACTAGGGAGAAGGTGCTGTACCTAATCCACGTCTCCTCACATGTCCAGGGACCTGGCCACCACGGCAAGAACGCTGCTCACAGAACACGACCCTGCAAGGAGCTCAGCCATGTGATTCGATTTAAGCACATCGCTACTCAGTTATAAACATTTTGAAATTGTAGGAACTAAATAAGCGCATACTTTTGCTGCACAACCACCTGCGTAGTTATGGTGCAAGCGCTTTTCTTAGTGAAGACTTTAGGGTCAGAACGTAGTTACATAAACCAAAAGATGTTCACCATCATCAGCAGCAGGCAACAAAAAGCAACCAGGTTTTAAATGCATTACTCATATACTGAAAATAAGATGGATATTCTTTGCTAGGGAGGACCTTACAGACCCCTCCAAGAAACCTAAGCTTTACTGTAACAGCGAGTGGAACTTGAAGGTCACAAAATGTTTTCTGAGATGGTGCTAGAACATTCCACACCACTTGCATCTCTGCCCCGTCTTGCAGAAAGCACTGACAACTCTGGGTGAGAGCTGTGCTACTGAATACCTCAGAAGGGAAAACATTACTTCTAATACAGACCTTCTCATCCTCCTTGCATTGTCATGTAGTTGTTCCTCTCATAGCTTGCAGTAAATAGCAGCAATGATATGTGTATTTTGCCAAATATTCCAACACCAGAGATGAATTACAAAATACACCAATACAAAATAAATCCATGCCTAACAATTCCTATAGTTTAACAGCCAAGAATTTACTTTTTTAAGTTTCATAAAATTTTGACTAACTCCATCCATTTTGACAGCAGGCATGTGCCCCAGGCTTTTTTTTTCTTTTTGCCAGTTTCAACTTAAAAAAAAGTGCTTTAGCTGTTTCAAAAACATTGGCAAAAAATATATTTTCTAATGCTAAAAAGAATTCTGACATTTTCACTGAATAGCTATCTTGCCCACGTGTTTTAGAATGGGATATATGAATTTGCAAAACCCTTGCTTTTTAAATGTACAGAAAAACACATCCACTTTTGGTCAAAGTATAAACCCCCAAAAATCTCTAGTATCTGTTTGATAGTTTGTTCCGAAGCCATATGCTTCATCCACTCCACCATCCACATTTTTAAACTTGCATGCTACTAATTCAGACATGCTGTAGCCCTTTTGTCCAGCTTTACTGATACACGCGCTGGGGAATTCTGTGATAAGATGCTGAAAGCACGCTGCTGGCACCCAGGAAGAATGCAGGGGGAAAAAAAAAACCAAAAGGTATGACTGCAGTCATATGAAACAGACTGAAAAAGGAATCCTTGTTAAAATACCCTGGAAATATCACAAATGCCATGAATACAAACACCAGTCACAAACAGAATACAATTCTTCAAGAGAAGGCTTGCTTACATTAATTATTTTTCATAACC
Organism: Mycteria americana; assembly: GCF_035582795.1. Taxonomy (NCBI): domain Eukaryota; kingdom Metazoa; phylum Chordata; class Aves; order Ciconiiformes; family Ciconiidae; genus Mycteria; species Mycteria americana. The sequence continues at coordinate 6,650,039 of NC_134369.1, read as the reverse complement.
TCTTCAGATGGCAGGGATCTGTAGATGGCTGTACTGCTAACTAGAAAGAACACAAAAAGACAAGTAGACACCAGTATGTATTTACGGTTGGACTCGATGATCTTAAAGGTCTTTTCCAACCCATACGATTCTGTGATTCTGTCATTTCCCAGGGACAAATCTGATCATACTACCCCTATTTCTTTCTAAAATAGAATAACAGGCCTCACAGACAGAGAAGCATATTGTATATCCTCTACCTTGATTTAGTAAGGCTTTTGATTATACTTGATAGGGAATTCTGATTTCAGAGACTATGCAAAATTGTCTTAGCATGGATTCAAAAGTACTTGGCCCCTACTCTGAACACAGGTTAAAAAAATAGCCTTTTTCATTAAAAAAGTATGACACAAACATATTGAAATACCTAGCATTTCATTTTAGAGAGGAAAAATGGATCACTTAGTCTACAAAGGAGCATATGGGACGGAATTAGAGTTAGCACACATGTCCAGTGAAGAGGCATTGAACAAACTGGGGTTGTTTAGTCAAGAGAAGAATGAAGAAAGATGTGGTAATAGTCTTCAAATACATAAGCAGTTACGTATTTGAGAGGGAAGCTAATCGTTCTCCCTGTCCACAGCAGTCAGAGAAAACAGTTACGAGCTCAAGTCGCAAGAAAACCGAGTTCCACACTAAGAGCAGCTTCTTAACAGATAAGGTTAGATAGCCCTAAAATAGAGTGCATAATAATATTTTTCAAAAACTCCTTTTTTTCTTGTTTAGAAAAAGGTTAAAAAAGTATCTGTCAGAGATAATATAGTAATCCTAACCTAAGGATGAGGAACGGCCTAGGGATCTCAAGAGGAACCTTTCAGCCCCACGACAGCCACACTCAGAGGATGCTGCGGTTCTGTTAAGAGGCTTGAGGCTCGTCCACTCAGGTGTGCTGGCCGCGGCTTCGACTTCAGCATCCTTCAGGAGGGTTTGCATCACGCTCCGCTGAGTTTGCAGGTGCTTTTGCAGCCAACTGCAAGAGAGCTGATACAATGCAACAGGCTGTGCTATAAGGTACCTGCAATTAAGGTTGCAGAAGCCATTTATGTTCTGGTTTTTCTGAACTGATTAGCACTGTACAGTCTATAAAAAAAATAATAGTAATGGCATATGAAAGGAGTACCAGTAATAATTGAATAAATAAGAGTTAACACAGCATTATATTAAATACATTATGAAAAATATCAGCTATTTACAATTTGTGTTCATAGTAATTTCCCTAGCAACTTTTATAATCTTTTAAGAGCTGTTTCTGAGTTAAGGCCACGAACTCCTTGGTTTCAATTCAACACACTGAAATCACATCTTCTAGTTTCCCTTTACCTTGCATGTTAAGCTAAAATGATGATATAATCTTTAAGTTGCCTTCAACAGATGACTCAGAAAAGTTCTTCTCCAGCCTCTGGTACTCAAAACTACAAAAAATACATTAGTCAATACGATTTGGAGAAATACAAAAGACTGGAGAAAGCGAAGGAACCCATCCCTGCAGATGTGCTCACATGGTGCTTTTAAGGGTTTGATACAAGCAAAGTCATTCCTGCAGATGGCCTAGTTTTTACAATAGTTCCATTAGGATTCACAGCCTCGCAGGCTTTATCTCAGCAACCAAAACTGTGCTAGAGGCTTTAACTCTTTCAGAAGGAAGCTGTGGACCAACCTCTCGGAAGAACTTAAAGACATGACAAAAATTAATCGTCTGGAGGGGTTTGTTCTTTCTTCATTTTCTTGTGTGCTTCCACAGCCGAGGACCAGCCACTCTTCCTGTTTGCTTAGCTTATTAGTTCTCTTCTACTTTCAAAGAAGACAAATGAGTTTGCTGCTAAACTCTGTGATAAGCTAATCCATAATCAGAAAAAATTTCATACTACATATCACATGAGGATTTAATGGCTCAACATGTGAGGCAGTCAAATAATCCCTGGATTTAAGAATCCCTAAGTACTTATCTACAAAAGTGACACTAATGGCTTCAAAGCTCTTTGTGCAGACTTTATTATGTATTTATATGGTCATATGCATTTCAAAATGTCCCTAAATACTGCTATGATAATGAACATGTAATAAAAGTACACAAAATATAGAGAGAGCTGAGACCGGGAATCAACGTGATTTATTTGGTGATGCAAGAAAAACTTCTCAAGTATATGAAGAGTAAACTCAATTAAAGGAAATCAATTCAAATCTGTTAAAGGAGAACAAAAGCAGTGAATCATACCGAAATCACTCTCAATATTTTAAATGAACACATAAGCTGAAATTATATTACCCATTACTTATGTCCAGATATGTGAAGATAAGGGTTCAGGATCAGAAAAACGAGGTTTCTTGCATGTCTGTCACTGGCTGGATAGACAATCTCTGATGAATGAAGAAATAATACAGTCCTCCTGCATGAAAAATTGATTCAAAGTCTACATACATTGAGAAGTATTTACTGGGGAAAAATAAAGGTCACTGGGAATTGTTGTGTGCTCACTGAAATAAGGATTAAATATTCACTCATCCTATACTGGTTTTCTCTGTGTAGAGGAGGGCTTAGCTCATTGTTTGAAAACCAGCCATGATCCGAGTAGATAGCACTACTGAAATACTACAATCCTACTCCCATACTCATATAATATGTCTTTTTTGTTGTTTTAGGCACATATACTTAAAGCTGTCAATTTTGCCTTCAGAAATTATGATTAATGTTATCTTAACAGACAACATTTGAATTTAGTTCCGATCGGCATTACTAATCTTCAAGCCTAGATACACAATAAGCGATTTATCATAAGATAATTTAGAATTTAAGTGCCGTGCAGGAGGAAGGCAATCTGCAATGTCCTTTATAAAATATTTAGAGGTAAAACCTGTTAAAGATGACTAGACCATACGCTTAGCAACATGGTTCACATTTAAAAAAAAAAAAAAAAAAAAAGAGAGAGAAAACTGCTGGGTTTTTTTGCTTTTCATCTCCCCACAATAGTTATTACTCGTGCTGTCCTTTTTAATTGCATTAAAAGCTAAACCAGCAATTTTAGAAATGGATGATTATTGGTACATGTAAATCTTAATTCACCCTGCACTGAGAAGATCAAATAGTTTAGTACATAAGCGCGCCTTTCCAAACTGAAGTGAAACCAGCTGCAGCACTTTGAAAAGCCTCTGTTCCCACCCTTCTGTCCTGCCCCTCTGTTGCAGGCTACTTACCCCACTGCAAAGACTGAAGCATGACAGCACTACACCGATGCACTACAAAACCCAATGTTTGCTGCCTAGTCCACCTTCATTGTCTGCCTCAGTAAAACCACTTTGCTGTGTAAGGAAGCAGCCGTAGCAATGCAAATATGTTCCTGTTTTTAACTCTCCTGAGATTTATACCTCCAGCAGTCACTTTTACCCTCCCAAAGCAAGACTGTCCATAAGCCATCACCCTGAGACACATTTCTGTTCCCTTTGACAGTGAATCAGTTGATGGCACAGACCAAGACAATAAATGTCTCCTGAAAAACTTACGTGTGTGCAAAATTGATACGTCCATTTGAGCATGACTTCTACAGTATCAGAGCTTTCAACATGGTGAAAGGAGGGAAATATTGAGGCCTATAGTACTAAGATAATGTTGTAATATAGCATTTAAAAAAAAAAAAAAGTGTTCTCACACAGAGGCAGGCTATTCCAGCAAAATCTGAGTAGAGACTGGAAACTAAGATCTCTTATCAGAAATTGGCTCTATTTTTCTGGACCACTTAGACTACTCAATGAACATTGTGGACCATTGAGGCAGATTCCAAAAAATTTTTTACAAAAAAGAATATTTACATGCTCCAGAAAGCTATGAACTTTCACAGTTTGAGTTCTGCTCATTTTCTGAAAATTTCTGCAAGTCAAAAGTGAAGTGCCAGATACTGGTTATATTTGCAGTCCAGTTCCACCGTTGCTCTGCTCAGTCAAACGCACGCTGAAGGCATGACAGCATTAATACACGAGTGCGCAGTCAGAAAAGGACTGGGAAAAGGAATTCAAAATCTGAGGGAGTCTCAGCATACAGCTGTCTTCAGATATTAGCACAGAGGGTGAAGACTACGTTATAACGGGGTGTTCATTGGGAGAAAACACAATCACAAGTGAAGCCAACACAGCGATGCTTAAGCAGTCATTTCCTGTTATTCATTAATTTCCAGGTTCAGTGAGTTCCAGTATTATTATTTTTGGTTTATTATTGCTGAGGTGACAGGAGGAAGAAGAGTATGCCCAGAGAAATACTAGGAAAGGAGAAATGCCTGGGTTAAATTTGAAAGGCTGGATATATCCTTTTATCCCATTTACTCTTTGACATCTCCATTTCCACATGGAAAGGAAATATATTCTGGATGGCTTTTAAAATCAACTATGCATGCATTTTTCAAGTTCTCTTGTTTGGAAGACAGGTCAGTGCCCATGCTTTTGAGAAAGACAATGGGAGCTGGTGCTTGGCACTCCGCCAGACTATCTTTAAAGTCCGTTCTTACTCTTGTAAACGTTAATATCACCCTTGAGGAGACTTTTCCTTTACTCTGACTTATAGCTGCTATTATGTAACTCATTCTCCTCTCACATCTTCCTATAACTTAGAGTGATGCAGTTCTGTTCAGATTCCTTAGTACCTGTACAAATGATTATACTTGCCCTCCTATATAATTCTTTTATGTGCTTAGATTTAAAGCAGCGACAGACTGCTGTCTGACATCTAGGAAGGATTACTTTGTATGCTAGGCACACTTCTGTGTAAAGTAAGATACATCTGTTTCAGATGTGGTATTAGTGCTCAGAACTAAATCCTCAACACTTCCTACTTTGCTGGTACATTGTTTTTGCAAGAAACTAGATGAAATATGTCATGGATGGGATGTGTAATGAGGTATTATAAATGACTGCTATTAATATTATCTGGTTAGGGGATACAGTACTACTACAACATTTCATTAAACATCATCTAGATTGGAATGAGAATTTTAAAAGAAATGTATTTGGATGACTGCAGGCGGCATTTGGTGTCTTATACACTATGTACACATTGCTCTCCTAGTGTTTTGAGTCTGGGATAAGTCTCCTCCATCTTTTAAATTTGTTTTAAAAAGGTCCTCTTAAATCAGTCAGAAAGCCCCTTGTATTGAGGGAGGGGGGGAACACAAAAAACCACCACACAATTGGCACTACCCCTCTTTTGAAAGTCATTTGTGACACTGACCAGATAACATAACCTGGATTTCCATCGACAAGTCAGGAGACCAGAGCACCGGCCAGACACTCCTGAGCTCTGCATCAGGCACGGTGGTGAATTTGCTCTGCGTGTCACAAGGAATGCAAACAGGCAGACAGCTTAGACATCCTGACGAGGTCTCAACACTTATAAGAAACCCACTGCAAGCAAGAACTTACCACTTTTGCTCATAGTTTTGAATTCTACTGCTTTTCTGTTATCATGTTAAACGTGCCATGTAAGGTGATAATGAACCTGAGGCCCACGTGAAGATCGCTGCCTGGTTATGCTCGCTGAGAAGGAAGGAAAAGCTGCAGAACAGCATCAGTGACTTCAAAATACTACAAGGCAGTGGAGAAATATGGAAGCTTGCTCATATGCTTGCCAGGAGAGCCACACTTTCACACCCAGCATACAAAAAACAGCCTTGAGCCCTGCAGCATTATCATAGCATCTCTCGTTTTGAAATTCACTCTCTGCGTGCAGGGAGCTGTGATAATCATCCACACCATAAAATAATAAAACAAGAAACAAGACACTGTTTGCGTGCTGTGTACAGCACCCTTCTCTCAGCTAGCGCCTAACACCCACAATACAGCCCTTCTGCATGACAGCATCGTTACTGTTCGATTTCACAAGCACTTAAACCAGGGGGATACTGGACTACTAATGTTACTTTTTAATAGAATATTATGTTTGGGCACTGGATTGCTGATATATACATAGCATGGGTGTTCCTGAACGCTCAAAATCATTAACAGTTTTACAAATTCTGGAAAAAAGTTATAGCCTTCGGTATTTCAGGAGGATAATTAAGTTTCTGACTCCAGTTCCCATGTAAATGCAATACCTACCTATCTTCTAAATTCTAGGTACAAGTTCACTAATCAATTTTATTTTATTTACTTAAGACTTTACTGTGGTCTTTATTAATATCAGTTATATATTTGGAAAACTCTTCAGTGAAAACTGAAAAATAATCCAAAACGAAATGAAGCCTGCCGTTTATTCTTAATAGTACTTCCCTGGATTAGCTACAGAGTATGTGTAGCACAATATTGTCAAAGCTCTTCAAGTCTTTGGACTTTAGAAAATATGCTTTGCTCTTCAGACAGGTATCCACTGACTCAGAGTATAGCAAAGTTCAAATAGAAGAAATTGTGGCTGAAGAGTTCTTTCCTAAGGCTGAGTCTGTTCGAGATTGATGCAACAGAGTACAGTGCAATGGTAAACATTACCTACATATTTTAAACATGGCAAGCAGGTAGAAATATACTGAAATATATATGTTATTGCATTATTTTTTGCTTTATTTTAAAGCCCTGTGAAGTTGCCTTGCGATGGGGCAAACTATATATGAACAATAAATCAAAATAGCTGTCTACACACTTAAAATATCCATCTTCTGTTCTGTAAAACTACCATAGAAAAGATGACAATATTACTTCAAAAGTGGAATGCAAAGGAGGTGCATACAGAGGGTACTGGGAAGGCCAGCAGCACTTGGAACATAAAAAAAGACTCAAGCATCTCTGTGCAGAGACCAGTCCAGAAAAACTATTAGGCAGGGAGGCGATTAGTATGTCTGGCCTTTCCCCCATGAAGGTGCAATTTCAAAAGATTGAGATCACATAGTCTAAACCACTATACTGTGCAAGTTCCTGAATCTTACTCCCTTAGGTTAGGTTGAGCTCCAAAGTATGGCATAACCAAAGATGCCCATTCTCACAAAACACTTGTACATGCCACCAAGTCAAGGCAGACCATGTTCCAATCAGCACCTGTGGCACCCACCACAAGTGCTTCATTAAGTAAGGTGTTTCCAAGTATCCTGTCAGAAAATCCATTTTCCATCATACAGGAAAAATGTTAAAAAGTAAAAAAAAAATTTAAAAGAAAGCACAAGAGTAGATGTCACCTTATTTCTAATTGAGGTAATTACTGTCACGTACTCCAAACATACCTTCCCAGCCCCCTAACTCATTGTACAGAAGCAAAAATAATTCCAGCATTTATTATTTTATATTACGTAACGCATATGACAAAGCATTAAGCACTGCCAAAGGCAAGGCGCAGGCTCACCGCAACCGTATCTGTCTAGCTTTCAGACTGGAGCTGGTTTGCATCCCATGGGTTTAGACCATAGATAAAGCCAATGTGCAACTATCTGCACCCATTGCCTAGAGTCTAAATTAACCAAGTCTAAATTAACCAAGTTAATTGGTCTAAATTAAGTCTTGAGTCTAAATTAACCAAGCTGGCCGATTTAAAAATATTTTAACAGCTCTCTAACATCATCCTTTGTTACAACAGTTAAGCTTTCTGTTCCTTGCATAGCATCACGTAAGTGGATGTAGGATTTCTGCTTCATTCCAAATACAGAAGTATTTGCTATTTTTGACTTTTGTTGTATAGCCTTTCATGATCTCAGTCTGTAACAAATAAGGGCTCTTTCCCTTATGGCAGCATTTTGTTCACTTTTTATTTCATTTGCAATAGATTTTTTTAATGCTGCCTTTAAACCCTGTTGACCATTGGTATTACATTAGCTGCCTTATTAGCCATTTGCATTTTATACCTCTATCTTATTTTCATTGCTCTTCACTTCCCCTTTTAACGCAGTCCGTGTGTGTTTCAGTGCTGGCCCACAGTTCCCTTTTACTCCGATGGAGTTTCTCCCAGAGTAATTTGCTTTGCATTACTGGAATTGTGACTTTATGCCCAACCATATAAATTTAATATTTTAGTTGATTAAGTCAGCAGAGACTTTAAGCTTTCAGTGGCTCATTTTACAAGGTTTTAATAGCTTGTTGATGCTATCTTCTGTTTGCACAAAATCACTGTCTTTGGCACCTAGATGCATGATAATGTTATGGACATTTTTTTAACCCTCAAGAGGAGGCCCAAAACTATATTTATCTGTTACTGGTTAAGAAATAGAAATTATTTTTAAGTCTTACTTCTACTATAAGATGTGACCAGGAAAGGACTGTCAGGTTCAGTGACTCCAGTTACTTGTCATATTTTTCTTCCCATATTAACAGGAAATAATTTTTAGGTCTTTTCCTACCTGCATCTCACAGATAGGATAAAAGCAAAACTGTTTTTAATTATTTCTTAAGCTGTACCCATCAGTGATGCGTTTAAGTATTTAGAAGTTTAATTTCTAAACATTTCAGATCTTCTGGCTCTGAATCATCTCTCTCTCAAAAAAAATTGTGTATTGCATCAGAGACCATTCATCCATTTATTTAATATAAAAGTAACAATTTTGCTTCAATAACTTGCTGATTTCTCTCAGTATCCAATTTTTCTGACTAAAAAAAATAAAAAGATGCACCAAACAGACTGAGTTGCAACACCTGGTCACATGCATAATTAGTACAGATTTTCCAGAATTATGTCCTTCAGATCACAGAGTGTATGTGCTGGCAGGTAGCTGAAACTACTACTATATATACAGCACCTACACCGTAGATAAATAACCAAGTTTAGTCTTGAGGGAATCCAATCCAACATACTTATTTATTTATTTACATACTCTGTATATTGGCAGTTTGTTTTTCAGCTGCTATCGTGATATTTTTTTCTCTTACAGGGTTACCTGAAATGCTTAGGTTATATTTTTGAGTTTTAAAAAGCTTTTGAGGAAAAAGTACATGTATTGTACTGCTTCTTTAAAAATGCTGCCTGTAAGGTTAATATCAAGGATCTGAAGCCCTAAAGGGACCTCAGCATCTGGCTTTACTAATGGCTACACCAATTAACTGCCTCATGAAAACATTTATTTTTCCTAATTAATAATGTCTGTAATTAAAAAAGACACATCTTTTTCACAGTCATCTCATTACTGAAAAACACAGTACACAAGAACAATGTTAGAAAAGCTTACTGCACAGACAAGTTCTACTAAGAAGCCTCAGCCAGACAAGACTTCCATTTTTCTGAACCAAAGATGTCGGTATCCTCCATTTAGTACAGGTAACACTACTCTTGTTCTGTATGAAATGCTTTGAAAAAAATCAAGGAACAAAAATTCCTAAATACTCCTAACCACACTACGGTCATGTTCCATTAGATAGACTGTAGCCCCATCTGGACCAAGATAAACATGTAGATTGTTCTAAATCTTTAGATGATGAAGCAAGCTCAGAAGCCCTTCTAAGACCATGATTTTTTTAATTTGGTTATTAAATAGGTCTACTTTTCACTGTGAAAATTTAGTATAAGTCCCGAGCTTTTTAAAATGGAAGCTTTGTAAATGGACACATTTGTTGCATAAAGTCAACACTGGTGACAAAACCAAACCTGAGTATCTCATAACTATTTAGAAGCAGAACTACATAAATTTCTCCCCTAAATGCTTTTGGATAAGATATGGAAACGGATGACTTCATGTCTGCGGTTACAGACAGACTGACACACAAATGGTTGGCCAAGACACACACAGCATGTTGATACGAGACCCAGAAGCATCAATGAGTTGTGACACCTAGAAGAACAGAAGATTCTCCTTAACCCCAGCTGCCAGTTTGCCCCTATGAAAGTGAAATTCAGTTTTTGTTCTCACACATTTGTTTGCACACACTGAAACAAACTGAGATGGCTCATAGGCCATATACAAAATCCATATTCATCATGTGTTGGCAGTACATCGCTGTGCAATTATTGGTTGCTTGAGAATTCATCTGCAGATCACTACAGTTGGTGATGCTGAAGAACCGAGTGCTTTTCTTCTCTGCCAACTGCTGTGTAGCTCCCTGTTAGCTTTCAGAGACTGATGAGATTTAGCATGTGACAAAGGCTCCTTAGAGCAAGGTACAATGAAAAGTCTCTTAATTAGATGGCTTTCTCTAGCCTCCTTTAGCAACCTTTGTACCAAACTCAAGTCAGCTACCTGAATATTAGGCCCACGTAGACAGCTCGATGTGTCTTGAGACATGCTGTGGAGGTGTACAGAGCTATTTTAAAAATCTGTAATTTTATAATTTTCCTAAATTACAGGGGAAAAGTTGAGATCATTACTAAAGCACTTAAAAACTCTAAAGGTTAAATATCTGAAAAAAAAAGTTATCAGGGCTCTTTCAAAGCCTATGATTTAAAGAGAAAATGATATCCTTTCAACAAACACAATTAAGTGAAATGTACAGAACTATGCAACTCTTCTATATTCATCTTTGCACCCGATTAATTTCAATATTACTGTAATATATTTTTTATTTTCATGAATAATGTCTTTCAACAGATCAAGAATAATGTCTTTTATTAATGTTTTATAACTTTATGAAATTACAGAATTGCTCATATAGAATATAGTTTTTATTTCTTTATTTCAAACCCAAATGCAAATACACTTTAACCACTATTTTGTCACTTCTCATAATATCCACTGCATCTCTTCTCATAGAAAGTTGGAACATCCTTCCAACCAGTGTTATTCCCTCAATGCCTGTGGCAGAAAAAGATGTAATTGGCAACAACTTCAGGTGAGGCTGCAGAACCGTGCATCCTGCAGGATGCACACACACACGCACGAGAAATTAGTGACAAAAGGTCTTTCCTGATAATGCCCTTCCATTGAACACGCACAATGTAACAGGATCCAGCTACAAAGACTGATCTTACCTCTGTACTATATTGTAACCACAAATGAAGCATCTTCCTGAACCTATCAAGCATATTACTCTGTCATTTAAGACTAAGACACGGATTGTATGATCTTTCTTAGAAAAGCCCATAGGCTGACCTCCCACTTAGCACAGATCATCTAACCTTTCACATAAATTAAATCCAGCCTTCCTAGATAGCAAGGAAGCTGTACAGCAAGAAGCTACAGGACCATCTCGAAAGCCAGAGGTGGTAGTCACTATGGTCTACAGGGAGGCAAGGCTGTTTTTAAGCATGCGTTACTGCCACAAGCTCAGCTATTATAGGTAGGAGGACTGAAAATGTCTCATAAAACATGTTTTCCACAACCACTACAGGCTGAAGAGTATTAGCTTCACTGATTTTGCATTACATAAAATTATGGCCACTGCAAAGTATAAATTTAAAATAAGCGTGCAGTTTCTCTTATTAAGTATAATGTTTAAATAAGGAATTGTCTAACTATCTAACTTAAAATACCTGTAGAACTTGCAATTATTTTTTTTAATTTGGAGGCACAAATACCATCAAGTTAATCACAGATGTACTTTTAAGTAGATTGCAGGATCTCATAAGAATCAGTATCACAGATTGTGTTTAATCATCTTATTAATACAGAATCATACACCAACTGGGGACCAGGAAAGCACTCAAAATTTTGTCTCAAAATATTTTCAAAGTTCTGTATTTTTAGCATCCTGCAAAAAATAATTTAACAGTGCGGGATCAGGGCAGCTTCATGGTCTGAAGCCTGTGGGTAGTGAAGACATTCGAAAGCCCAAGAAAATACATTTGACTCCAGAAAGAATTTGGAGTACAGTCTAAAAATAAAAGTATATGTTCCTCTCCTTGCTTGGCACTTTTTTCATTCAACACATTTTTATACAGTATATTGCTGTCACATCAAATGGAGTTAGTTTATAACAAGATGAGAGCACAGCAAAATGGCTGGAATGTCACACCATGTCAAATGCCCGAGGCAGTATGCTCTCTTTTTCCGTGACTATACAGTTATCTAACATTAAACGAAAAAATTAATCACAGTTGACGCTACTATACTGTTTACCTATTAGTTAGAATATTCAATAACAGAAAATGCATTCAGTGACAAAAGGTGAAGATGATGATACGGCAGAGTGGGGAAAAAGAATCGCGTTTAACACAAGATAGAGAACTTGCCTGTGGGGAACATCCTGGAGTACAGGATAGGCAGAACAATTCACAGCTATTAAATACAAATATGCATCAAAAAGTAGTTTCTGAATACTGTTCAAGGAACAGCTCTCAGCAGACACTGCAGTTGGAGCAACATAAAATTTAGTGGAAGGCATTCTGAAAGCGAAACATACTTTGAAACCGTTCAAATCATAATACTTTTATTAACCCACAACTGCTTGATTTCATACCTAGAAATGGAGACAGGCAACCTGAAAAAGTTTCAACCGAAGTTTTTTGTTAGCATTTATCACAGTAACTACTACAGTGCAATATACATGGCATCAATTTAATAACATGTAGTCCCATGCATTATTTGGGAGGACTATTCATGTGCTCAAAGTCAAGAGACATTCAAGAGGTATTCAATACTGTGTAAATTATGTTCATTAACATCAAACTTTCCTATAATAAAACAAGCGTGCATGCATAGCTTGGTAATATCACAGCATAAAATTGTAACTATTAGTAACCACAGTGGCATAAGAGTTATCAAATACCAAGAAGTCCCTGATAAATTTAAAATTCAGTTAAATCAATTAGATCATCTGAAAGACAAGATAGTGGACCCTGTTTAATAGAGGTTATTAATCTCACAACAGTTTCCTAATTAATATTTGAAGTTTGCAGCTTTTATTTCAGATTTACAAAAAGACAAGCTTCTAAGGATGTAAGAATGAACTTTTCTAATTATGTTAGCTAATAAAAGATATTATCTCTACGACTGCAAAACTTGCCTCACTTTTGCTCTTAGAGCACTGCCTTTAGAATTATTATTATGTATTCTGTGTAATTAAATGTAGAGGAGTTATATCCAACACAAAATCAGAGTCTAAGTTAAATCCATGGAAAGCTTTTCTGTAGGTAATTAGTGGCCTTTTTAAAATTACTACTACTGGTTTAGGATTTGGAAACTATTCCTATCTATCTTAGTGCAAAAAAAAAGGGGGGGGGGGGGGGGAGAAAGACGCTTTAATTTTTAAGGGAGTGGAAAAAAGGTGAATAGTATGAACAGCTGGCACCAGTGAGACTCCAAAATTCACATTTTGCAATTAACCCATTTCACTCAACAGGAAGACTTATATACCTACTTGAGTTTATTTTTTGGATTTCTCATACTTCTGTTACAGATGGACTTAGAAATAAGCAACATAATGGTATCATAAGCAATGATATTTGTTTAATATAATACTGTCCTTGCAGCTCAGACCTGCAAGGAAGAATCACGCTGAGCCTATCCAGAAAAGCACATAACGTGCCCCCAGCAAACAATCCAGCAATTTCATTGGCATACATGCAGCGATGGATCATGTTGCAAGATTTGGACTCTTCCAGTAAAAGGGAAAATAATCAATACCATCTTCAAGATTTTCCAAATTCATCAGCATTAGCATAAGTCAACTGGAATACCATCCAGTTTGGCCAAAGCAGAGTTCAGAACAGTGAAACTTGACTAAAAAGCCCATTCTAACCACCCACCCCAGTGTGTGGACCAGGGACCAAAATCAAAATATGAAGAGGGGCGAGAACGATGCTGTTGAAAATATTGATTAAACAGCAGACTACCACCTAATGAACACATATATCAAGGTTTTAATACAGAGTAGATGGATCAACCATATTGGGACTTCAAACAAGGATGCGTCAATCCTTGAGATTTGCTAGCCTGAAGTCTGTTTGGTTTGGTTTTTTTTTTTTCTCTGAATTCTGGTCCTCAGCCATAATGCCCAGTAAAGAACTCTACTTCATATTTGTATACTTCTAGCCATCGCAGCCAACACGCTGTCATCCTGACAGCTATCCCTAATAGGGAGCCATGCTGAAGGAGACACAACAAGACCTGTTGCTAACAGGACCATCTCTCACTGTCCACTCATTTCTTCATCCCATCATATAGGCAAACCTTTACTTCAAACTGACTACCAAAATCTGCCTTTCTATCACAACTCGCTAAGTCAACAAAAATGGGTCCAAAATTTTATCTGGTGCTATGACAAAACTTTATAGCACTCTTCTGGATTCATATTGCTTAGGTTCCCGGCTAGGCTAAATACTGATAGCTCTTGCTGACATCAGCCATAAAAAAGTACCTTGGTACTACTTTTAGGTAACGGGGCTGAACACCTCTACAGTTAAGTATCTTTTATCAGAAATACTGTCACAAAACCTTATGTAAAACATGAAATTAATTTTTTTTTGTATAAATATACACACATATGCAAAAATTACTTGGCATTTGAGGTTCACTTAAAAAAACCTCGTTTTTCTAGAGGTTATAACATATTGTTTATAGTTAGATATCTAAAGAATGGTAATGAATATGAAATTAGCATAAGTAGAAAGACCATGTCCCAGTGCCTCCTCTTTCTGTGAAATCTTGTTTCTGTCACAAATAATAGATTATTGTAAAATAAAGAAAATAGGAGGAACAGGAACAGAACTTCTAAATAAATTGCCAGGGCTGATAATCTACTTGAAAGAAACATATCCCTAAACAGAGAAAAAGAATGAAAATGTACAAAGGCTCCTTTGAAGTACACTTCAACAAAAAGCCTAATGATATATTAATTGTAAAGACAGCAATGTTCAGCTGACAACCATTTCTAAGCATCAGCATACAAAGCAATGACAAACCGTAATTTACAAAACCTGAAAGTTATTTTCTAATAATTTATATTTATAGATGTCTCCTTTCACTTCATGAGCTATGCAGAACACTTCAAATGTAGGAAATTAAGTTTCTTCCAAATAAAAGGGCAAAGATGCCTTCAGTTTTGTTTTTTTTTTATAGCTGGAATAATTTTTTAATTATTTGTAATGACATAGTCCTGGCTAGGCTGCCAAGAACTTAGCCATGGACCTTCCTGCTTTTCCTGGCCTCCCACCCACAGAAGCAGCATGCTGCCTTTTCAACAGCCTTAAACATCCCATTCTGACCAGTGAGAGATTGTCCCAGTCAGGTCATTACAGAAGACACCAAGCCCATATCCTTCCAAGGCTGTTCACAGGGGACAGAGGCATCTTCAGGGAGAGGAAGGCAAAAGGAAGACTAATGAGAAGGTGGCTGCAGATCTGGGTCTTTTCACGAGCTAGCGCATTTCCAAGGCTGTCTGAAGTACCACGTGGGAACCTCCAACCCTGGGGCTGCCCAGGACTCCAGTGAAGTAAAAGCAGTTTAAAGGTTACAGCTAATTTGCACACTCTGCTTCTGTATTAGGAGAAAGTGAAATGCCTTGGGTATTATGAAAGAGCGTAAAACTTCTTGGTTCATTTTATAAGCTTCAACACCTAGAAAACTGCCACTGCCAGAGAGGAACAGGCAGGGAAGAGCTTCCTAGTCTCACCAGAAGAAAAGAAATTTTAGAATAGAATAGCATAGTTCAGTTGGAAGGGACCTACAAAAATCATCTAGTTCAACTGCCTGACCAGTTCAGGGCTGACCAAAAGTTAAAGCATGTTATTAAGGGCATTGTCCAAATGCCTCTTAAACATTGACAGGCGTGAGGCATCAGACACCTCTCTAGGAAGCCCATTCCAGTGTTTGACCACCCTCTCAGTAAAGGCATTTGTCATCCTCCTGTTTTGACCCAAAAATTTTAAGATGGATGTCCCTAATGATCCCGCTTATTTAAGGTATCAAATGAAACATTTAACATTACACTTATAAAATTGTATAATCATGGATCATTCTGAATGTTTCTCTCAAACAACAAAACCTTAGAGGGAAGTATAGAGGAGACGTTACCTAGTGTGGTTTAGGCATAGCATATAGATTTCATTATTGGGGCAAAGCACAGCTTCACCTTTAAGAAAATTACACTCTTCCCTCTATGCGAGGCATCTTTGTACTATTTCAATACAAGTAAGTTAATGTGGAAGCCAAAAAAGTATGTATGGGGACAGGGTAATCAGTATATCAGTTAAGCTAAGGCATGCTTTTTCTTTGGTATGCATAAGTATAAAAATGGAACTACTTGGGTGAGGAATGACGATTTTTATGTTCCATAAGTAACCGATAAAGAGGATTTCCCTAGGAAGGAGTATCCACAAATTCAGGCATCTTCAGGAAATTGTTTAGTGTTTCAGATAATGAAAGTGTCAGACAAGAAAGCAGCTCCCTCTCATAACCAAATTAAAAATCTTAATCAGCTTAAAATTTTCTTTTATTTTGACACACATTGTCCAGAACTAGTATGTTGAACTATATTCGTAAAATTTGTCAAGAGTGTGAGGGAGTGTGAGACAACAAATCCTTTTTTCTATTTATTTACTGTAACAAAAACACGCTATAAACTAGTGGGAACAAAATCCTCTCGCACTTGAAATGGTATTAAATGACTTGCTAAACACAAATGAAATACAACTTCTTCAAACATGGTAAAGATTTGACTCTACTTCCAAATGGTGAAGGGACAGACGCAGAGACATAATGATGATTTCAGGGTTTGAATTGTAAGAGATAGTTTCAATTAATTTATACTGCTTGAATAAAAGGATGCAAAGGATGCAAGGGAAATCCTTATCATAAAGGGTAAGGAGAGCTACATACCAATAAGCCAAAGATCAAACGGCAACCAATTAAAAACCAATCAGCAACTGGTTTTAAGGAATGATTTTTTTTTCATGCCCAAGATATTTGGGTGAGTTTTCCTTGCTTAAAAGACAACAGGGGAAAAAAAGAAAAAAGGAAAAAGATGCTATTATGTGAGGGAGAGACAAAAGAAATACAGGAGTTTGGGGAACAACTTTTATGAATACACTTTTTTATCAAGTGTTTTGGAGTTCGATTGCCGTAAATAAGGGGAAAATCAACTTCTTATAAAAACGTTTGTTGTGAAGCAATTCAGCAGAAATAATCCTTTGATACAGTAATCCTTTGGTATTCTTCCTTGGCTTCAACTGAAAGCTCTGCAGCTGTAGCCACTATTGTGCTTTTATATGCCTTCAGGTAAAATATCAAAAGAAATAAGAATACATTCTAGAAAAGAAAAAGGGGAATCTCAACACTATTCTTTCTCTCATTTTTTTTTTGCTTCTACATAGGAGCAATTATTTTGCCTTATTACATGAAATTTAGCCAACTCTTATAAAAGTAAAACTGGCTTCCAATGAGAACTACATTTCTATTTTCATCATAAAAAGAAATCCAAAACTTCCCAAATGAACCAAATTCACCAAATGGATTTTCAGCCCTGCTCCTGAATTAATACCATAATTCTACATCTGACCAACTGCTTAGATTCAATTTCAGATAAAATAAAAAATAATCTTACTCAGTATTTGCAGGGAAGCCAAAAGACTGAACATTTTCTGCTACTGTGATTCCAGCTGTCTGTCTCCACAATTTTTCAGCCTTTGATTTCAAAAGGTGTTTCCAGATACTAAGGGAAAAACATTTTGCTGATAGAAAACCCTTGCACATCATCGTTAGAAACACTTTATCAGTATAGCTGTCCATTTTGATTACGTTCTTGCTGGACTAGTTACTGAGGCACAAAGGAATACTGATGACAATGGAAATAAATATTACCTATTATCTGAAAAATAAAACTTAAAGGAATATCTTCTTAAAACAAACTAAAAGCACCATGCTTTCCTATAATTTTCATACAAAATTTTAGTGAGGCAGATGCAAAAGATTATCTTTCTGTTCTAAAGCTCTGAAAATGCCATATAGAACTAGCTTCTGCATAATGGTAAAGATGTTACATATGGGGTATATAAGCAACCAGCCTGAAAAAAAAAAACCCAAATGCACTTAATTCTTTCAATTCATTTAAAGTCTGCTTTTTCTGATACACCTGAAAAATGAAAATAATTCATTTTTGTCTCAGAAACATTTTATTTAAATAGAAAAAAATTCTTTATAATTTTAAGTTAAAGAAAAAGAACTTCTAAAGTGAAAACTTCAGAAAAAAAGAAGTCTTTAGTCTTCTGTTACTCTAAAATATGAACTTCTTCAAAGCTTCTCTTTTTTGCTAGAAAAAAAAATGGTTGAATAAAAAATTGCTTGTACTTCCCTATCTTTTAAAATTGTCCATCAAGATTGGAAGAAGCAGTGCCAAGAAAGCTCACATTTAAAGAGCTGAAATTTTCTTGGACATCTTCTTGGAGGTGTGGAGGACAGAACGGTCACTGAGCTCAGATTAGCAAATTAACTTTTGAATGCTTATTAAATGGAACTTCAAACTAGATGTAAAATATTCCCTGCCTTCACTGAATCACTGTTATAACAATGGATGTTACTTAAGTGATTTGAGAAGTCATTCCATACATTAAATGTTGGATTTAATTAAAAAAATTGTCAAGTGGAAGTGTCTTAAAAATTCTGATCTGACTGAAAAATAAATATGGTTTCACATTAATCTTTATAACCAAAATTCCTGTAGAAGTCCAGTAAAGCTATGTCTATTCAGTAGAGTCAGTGCTAACATCAGTCAGCAAAACCAGTTTGGGTGGAAAGTTTTCCTTTTTTTTCCAAGCACAGTTAATAAAAGGATAATTATAGCTTTGGGTTTAGCCAGTAAATATTTTTGTAAGTCATTTGAATCCTAGGTGTGATCAACAGACACTAATGGAATGGTTTACTAGTACTGTAAAGCTTTTAATTAAGTATTAAAAAATAAAATTTTAAAAAACATGGCAAATAGAAAGATTTTGCAAAAAAATAAGCCCAGATTTCTTGCTAGAAAGTTGTAGCAAGTAATACTGCCTTGCATCAAAAGTCACCTATACCCTCCTGGTTTGCACACCAAGGTAAATAACAACAGTTACAGATACATATCTTGCATCTCTTGAGGCTCATCAGCTGCTTCTGTTAGGTGTGACCACTTCTCTTTAGTGCATTCAATTGCCTTCACCTTTTTCCAATGCTCTATCTGTAAACTCCATGTACTTCAATATTTCGCTCCAGGAGAGTAGACCACTTTCCCCAAGAACTCAGTTTACTTAAGTACTTGAATCACTGCTAGAGTCTTATTTCTGATTAGCAAGTTGACAAACAGATGGGAAGTCTCCCATTAGTGGTCGTCCCCCCCAAACAAAAAAAAAGCCCTGAAGGGTTGGTTTGATGAGGGTGAGGGGTTTTTGCTCTTTTTGTTTTGCTATTGGTAGGATACATGACTTGATCATAGTTATTTTTTGATGGCAGCTTTTGAGGCCCTATTCATTCAGTGCATTGGGTTAAAAATAAATAAAAACAACAGATCTCATCTATAGTTGGTGATCTGCCCTTCCATGAGCCGTCTATGTCTGTGAGAACGTCCAGTTACAGCCAGGACTTCAAATTAGAAGGCATTCGGTATTTGGAGCATTGAAATCAAAAGTTTCATATATGACCTGTTACCTACTCAAATACTTTACAAGCTTCTGCTTCTCAACATAAACGTTAGCCACTCCAGCAGCCAAATCATTCATCATTCACACCAAATGGTAGAGCCATGCGTACGTCTTTTGCATAGTTCCCTGCTCACTTTGTTGGTGAAAGCCTTAATACTAGTTGAAACCAACAAAACAATTTAATTTAGCAATTCACGGTGATGGCTATGGGCTATAACAATTGACAGTACACCTCTCAAAACGTTGACTCCCAGTGGAGTCAGCAGTGAGCCCTTGCAGAAATGAAGGCTGATTCCTTGTTGAGCTGCTTTGACAACTGAGAAGCCAGGAGGTCAAGGGAAGAGGATTATTCCTCTCTAGACTCTCCTGTGGCCACATCTTGAACAGTGCCCGGTTTCGGGGCCTCCCTGTACAGGAGACCCCAACACGCTGGAGACAGTCCAATGGAGGGCTACTAAGATGGTTAAGAAGCTGGAGCACGTGGCACAGGAAGAGCAGCTGGTGAAACAACGCTTCACCAGGGAAGTCTAAGGGACAACCTAACTGCACATCCAGGCCACTATTTGCAGATAACTCCGCTTCCTAAAAAGGGGAGTTACAGAGAGAAGAGAGACACAGATGCCCAGCAGAAAGACAAGAGAGAACAGTCACAAGACGCCATGTGGAAAATTCCAATTGGTCATAAGGAAACAATTCATCCCAGTGAGAGTGGTGAAGCACGGGGATGGAGAGGGCTGTGGAAGAGAAGATTTTCAAAACCTGACTGGATAAGGCTCTGAGCAACCTGACCTAGCTTTGAAGTTGGGCTGCTTGGAGCTGAGGTTTAGACTAGATGCCTCCAGAGACACCTTCTAACCTAATTTCTTAAGACAGTTCTGGAAGCTTTTCATCAGAGTAAGGGGGGGGAGGGCTGGGGGAGGAGGAAAAAAAGCCTGCAGAAAGAGTTAAGCTAATAGAGCAACTACAGTAGAATGAAGACAAAAGATTTTTATATCTATACTTTTTTTTTTTTAAAGTGGAACTGACGAAGGTTCGAAATATGGTAACAGAAGTGGCAATAGGAAGTCAAAAACTGTTGATTAAGAAGAATCTTCCGAGTTACGCAAACTAACAGAGAAAGGAAATGAGGAAATAAAAACATGCAAAGGAGTAGAGATGGTTTTTCACACTATCATACCCACTTTCAAAGAGTTTCCTGAAAGGAACTTACCTTTGCTAGTCAGATGTGCAGCAAATTCAAGGTGGTTATTTTTGGAAGTTACACGTATAAAAACCCAAAGCTTTACCTTCAGTATCTGTAAGATTAATACTGCAAGTTGATATGGCAGATGATTCCACTGAATTACATCTCTTTTTATGTTCACAATGTTTGTAAGGTTTATTTTACTGTTTAAGTATCCCAGCCTTGAGTTTTGTAGTATTTATGCAAATTTATTTTAAAGATAAGTATGCAATTTTTACTCTGTGGTAGTTTAGGGATAGTTTCTTATTTTAGAGTCTGCCAAAAATGTAAAGGTTTTGTAAAACTGAAGAAATGGAAATTCTGACTCCTTTCTCTACAATCTTAGGTTTACCCAAGTGATCTATTGAGACGTGCTGTTTTTCCTGCACTTTTTTATGAGTACGTCCATTTGGAGAACTTGGCCGCACACAAAGCTGCCTAAACTCTGCAGTTACAGGAGCATGCAATACTCCAGCTGCAACCATCCTCAATGAAACAACGGCTTCCAAATAGAGCAAGATGACAACTCTCTGCAAAGTCCATCTGCTTACTGAGAAAGAGAGACTACGCTGTATTTAGGACTGCCAGTTTCCCACTATTACAGATTGAGTTTTTGCATGACTTCCTGCATTGGAAAAAAAATACTATTTGTGGAAAATTGACTTCACATCATATATTCATTCAGCACCTACAATTGTGCGACTGTGAAACAGCTCTATTCCCTAAGCAGTTGTCACACATTTTCTGGTACCGTCCTCAAGACCCCTTTTTCATGAACTAAAATTCATGCAAAACCTAACCCCCGGCACAATTTTGTAAAAAGTTTAAAAAGCAGATTTGCATTAAACTGAGAGAAATTCATGAGAGAAAAATAGGAAGAGAAGAGTATCATGAATCAGTAATTTCTTGATTAGAATAACTTCTCATAAGGCATTTATCTAAAAGTGTCATTTCCTATTCTCACAAGTAGTATTTTTTTTCCCCCATTGGGAAAAATTATTCCCATAGATATAACTAGCAGGGTTAGGATCTTCTCCCTTTCTCAGTCTCTCTCCCCGCCCCCGCTTCACTCTTTCTCAGTGCAGGCTCTTAGATGGGAACCATCAGTATATTTCAGTCTCTGTCTGCTTCCATAATGCAGTGTGGTAGAATATTTACCTATCAGCTGCCCAGATTACTGGATTATTAAAAAAAAAAAAAACACCAAAAACAAAAAAAAAAAACCAAACCAAACCAAAACAATACAAAAAAACCCACACCACACAAGCAAAAAGCAGATTTATCAGTACCTTCAGATTTTTTTGGCTACTATCAATGAATGATTTGTAAATTTTGGTCAGCTTCCTAGCTATCTCCATTTTCTTGTGAAAAAAATGAAAAATAAAAGCATATTTTACAAATCTGAAGAGAATTAGACCATCAGTGCTCTGTCATTTTAAAACTCAGACAACCTGCAGGCAAAAATCAACAGGCAATCTGCTATCAGTACCCTAGAGCTATACTGTGCTGTTGATAGATGCTGAAGTAGTTCTCATCAAATCTATTACTTTGGTTCACTTCTTAGCATACAAGGACCTCATATGCAGTTATAACCTTATTAGCATCCATTATGCCAGTTCTTAGGAAAAAGAAAAAAAAGTGTGAAGTCTTATTAGCAACATATAATGAACTGCTCACATCTAGAAGCTCACATGTCCAGCAACACCCAGAATTATTTGCGAGAAAGCTTGCAATAGTAACGTAGATTTGCATCTGCTACCTGACCAGTTTTAGTAAGCATTAAAAAAAAAAAAAATCACAAAATTGGTAACTCAACAATTATTGTGTAGCATAAAATATGTCTTCATCCAATAGTTATAGTCAAATTTTAGGCTAGAGTTTTTTTACAGTGACTTCAGCACTCAAGTATTTAGCAAGTATAAAATGAATTTTCAACAGAATCAGCGAGGAAAACCTTGTCTTTACAAAAGATAAATGATTACAAGAAAAATGAACACATGAAATGAAAAGTGGAACAGCATGAAAAAGAAAGCAAGCACATAACCAAAACCACATTAATACACATTTTCTAGGGGAAACCATATTAAATAATCATCTAATAAACACAAGGAGTAAAAATGAATGAAAGAAGTAAAAACAACAAAAGGTGCTAAAGGAGCATTGCCCCTTTCCCCTCCAGCCCTGCACCTCCTGAAACCATGAATTTCAAATGAAGAGAGGAAAAAAGAAGAGGAAAATACCCTAATGAAGCTTAAAGAGGCTAAAGTAAACTGAAAGGCTGAAATCTCCAAACTAAAATGAGACTATAAATTTTGAGGATGTTCTCTATGAAAGGTATGAAACATTCTGGACAAAGCTGCTGCTGGTTTGAATCATTCGCTTCCTCATGGTGTATTAATGCTCAGATAATTAACATAAGAGTGATGGTTTAAGAGGATAGCATCTTTTCACTGATAGCTATTTCCTTTCTCTGGAGTATGGACATATATAGCGGACATATAAAATATAAATGTACATTTGGCAGCTTAACAAGAGTGCTGGCAATGAACTAAAATCTCATAACCATGTAGAAATGGGCTATTTCAAGGCCCCGGTGTCACTCAAGGATCCCCAGATGAGTGCAGAGGAAGAAATAGCTTCACATATTCAACAGTGAAAGACAGCTACCAAAGCTTTGACCTTCTTTCCAGCAGCTTATTCTCTCCCTGCCTCTCTAGAAGTCATGAAAGGGCTCCGATAAGCACACAGTAACAGATACCTCTCATACGCTCTTCCTAATAGTGTAGTCTTCTACACGAAGTACTGGAAAGTTGAAAGGGAAACTGGAAAGCCTTTTGTCCTCTACTATCTGAAAGCTGGAATGGGAAGGGAGGAAGGGCGTAGCTTGATCTCTTAGAAAAGAATAAATTATATAAATACATTGGTCACAAAGAATGACCTAATTACGAAAAATACAAAAACAGGTGTTTGCACCATAAGGAAATCTAGCAATGAAGTCCTGTCCGTGGTGGAGCACACTGTCACCTCCATCACTTCAAATATCTACCATTTCAGGCATCAACAGAGATAACAGAATAAACCCACTAATTTTCCCCTGGTTCTTCTCTATATATTCTGTCTGGTGTTATCTAGTATTTTTCTCATCACCTCCAGGGTTACAAAATTAGATTATCTGAGCATTCAGACAGCAAAAGGGAGAGGATCTGTCTTATGCTTTCCATTTATAAGATACTTTCTTCACAGCATTTCCCCATCGATCGGATACCAAGTGAGGTATCTTTGCAATCCTTCTATAACTTTACTCTTTTTAGCTACCTAGTACTGAATTGGTAACACCACCAATAGAACTGGTCAGAAATGCTCAAAACAGTGGCTCTACAGCAGTAAGTCCAAATTTTCACAGGACCAGAATTTCCCTGAGATTTGATCAACTATTCCAACCAGTCACACTGATAGCTTTCAAAACAGCCTATTAAAATTCCAGTAGAAAGAAAGTGACTGGCAGTAGAAACAAGTGAATAATTATCAAAACCAGAAAGAAAATTAAAATCATGATACCCTAATTATTCCACCTCTGCATAGCACTTTGAGTTAATATCTTAAAATTCATTTCTCCTGGGAGCCTCTGTGTGAACAAGAAAAGTGTTCACAGTTAAAAGTTGGAAAATTAAAAAAAGTGTTATTTCTTCTTAATTTTTTCTACAGTAGATTTAAAAAAGCCACAGCTTCAGAGTTTGGGGAGGCAGAGGGGCGTTTTTCCCATTGATGTACTCTATATTTATATATACACGTATAAAACCCTTTTTTTTTTCCCCCTTAATTCATGGACAAGCATCACATCACTATTTCTTCTATTACCTTTTTTACCTAATGATTTTTGTTATTTTTGAACTAGCTGTTCTACATGCTAAAAAAAGAAAGACTCTGAAGAACATCCCCAGTGCTCTTTTTTTACGGTTGAATTTTGAAACTTATGTGGCATACAGGAACGCCTGCCTGGAAGATAATAAAGAACTCAACAAAAAAAAAAAAACAGCCACATAAAAAAACATTCATTATTTTGAAAAAACATTTTCTATGCTGCTCAGTGTATTATAAAGAAGGCCATTTTAATGAGACACAGTCACCATATATTCGTAATATGAAATCCGGTAAGCAGAGAGCACAACCTAGTTTTAATTTTCATCTTAAAAACCATCCACTTTCCAGGTGTTTATGTCTCTTTTCCCAGATCCCTCTCTTTTTCCTGGAACTTTACATAGTATTTTGTCAAGAAGTCATGCCTACTACTTTTACTGATTGTAGTTTTCATTAACCATCCATACTAAACACATTTGTTCTCTTTCCTTATATTACAAGGCTTTCTTAGCAGCCCAAGGTTACTCTGAAAAAAATTTCAAGCAACTGCAGCATCGGAGTGGTGATTGTTAACCTCAGACAGAATTTAGCATAGTAAAAATGCTTTTCTAAGTTAAATGCCTTCAAAACAAGTCTTCCTTTAGCGCTCTTTTTCCCTTGTTAAAGGGAAAAAATTGCTGAATAGCCATTTTCATCACTTTGATTCCTTGCCTTGCCTTGTTTTCATTCCAGCTTATCAAGAAACTTGAGATTACTTCTGCCTAGGTAAAAAGTTTGACAGCAAATACCTATGGACAGCCATAGGTATGAAATTGATTATTTCTGAGAGGTTATATATAAACTAGATGATGGCACTAGTAGGTAACAAGCACAGCTTCCTTCTTCACGACTGTTGTGACCATGAGAACATCTGACTTGCGCCTAGATCCTCCAAGAGCTAGCAATTCACTCCTAGTAATAATACAGAAGTGACGGAAGATGTGAAGGAGGCTCTTTACTTGACCAACTAATACACTTGTGAGAAACGTAACAGCATCAGAAAGCTCTAGGGAATTC
Organism: Mycteria americana; assembly: GCF_035582795.1. Classification (NCBI taxonomy): domain Eukaryota; kingdom Metazoa; phylum Chordata; class Aves; order Ciconiiformes; family Ciconiidae; genus Mycteria; species Mycteria americana. The sequence goes on along the minus strand of NC_134369.1, from coordinate 6,624,441 downwards.
CCGTGTGATCTGGAGAGAAGCTTTAATTTCCAAATCTCAAACTGAATCATTAAGTCAAAAGGCAAAACAGTAAAAGATTGTTTATATCACTAAATAATCACGACTACAGTACTGCTACTGTTGGAGGCTAGGCACTAGTCTTCAGTACAAACAAATCCCAAACACCTCAGAAACAAAGTCTGTGGCCCCTCAGATAAGTCACTCCAGAACCAACGCACTGGAATTGGACATAAAGTTACGTGTGGTGACCAAGATGGAAAACAGCCCAGTCAGACTGAAAGACGTATCTAAAATCTAGTCATTAGATTAGGAAGCATCATTTTTCCTTCCAAAGAAAAACTTTCCATTAAAGTACAAGCACTTACGAATGCAAATTTCAAGACACTTTGTTTATTGCTCAGACTGAATGCAAGTCAATCTCATGTATGTTTCTAGATTTCCTACAATATTAAATTATAGAAGGTTGGAGATGCTCCCTTCCTACAGTACAAAATAATAGGAAGTTGGGATTGATCCCTAACAACACATTATATTTACTTCAGAGTAATACTCTAAAAAGTAGTTGTTTCATGCCTCAGCTGTGGAAAAACCTCTGACAGTCCAGGAGATAAAGATCAGGGAACTTCTATTTACATAGGGCCAAAATTTGAAGTATTGTTCTCACTTCATTAGCCTGTTCTCCTTATCATTTTGGAGCGTGACTAATATAATCTTTTTAATTCCTCTTCACCCACTACTTACATTTGATAATGAGATACAGGATGCATCATTTCTTATTCATGGTTAAACCCCATAAAAGCAAATCCAATCAAAATCTCAAGTACAGCCACTGAAATCCCATTGTTATCACTGAGAGTATGTGGGGCATCTGTGCAGACTACATCCATAAAGTCTTTATGACAAAGTTTTATTTATGTTCAGGTATGCTCAAGATAATTACCAAATCAATCATCATGAAATACCTTTGAGTCCAACCACGTTTCAGGAAGGACAGCAGTAATAAGTGCTTTCTTATGACAGGCTGTTTTTCCACTCTGTTTTTCCATTTTATTTAGATGCTGGATTTCTAAAACAGCAACTTCAAAGTCCTGCGTTTCTGAAAAGTGTGAATTATTAATAGCAACATGGTTAAGCTCCTGTGCATTATTCATTTATTCCTACCAACTATTTGTGCTTCTGAAAATCCCTCTCCTCCTTTGTTACCGAAGCCTATACACCAAGGCACTTCACAATAGCGAGAGGAATGCATTGGTGGTTGCTGAATAGACAACAGCACCTGCTTATAATACTGTAATATAAGCAAACTGCAGTGCAAAACATTTTCTCTGAAAAATCCTTGCTTTGGCATATTAGAAAATGGGTTTGTAATGACTGTAAAATGTTTATCCCAAGGCACGTAGATTCCTCTTTCCCCGATTTGGTTCCTCCCCTAACAAGTCTTGTACAGTCCTCAAATGTTCTCCCCTTGCACCCCACGACATCTCCCATACCCCTAGGCAAGGACTCCTCAGTCTGTGATGTGCTGCAGAGAGCTGATGCCAGGGACCCGCGGCTTTTATACCTTCCTTAGTTTGCAATTACTTCAACGATACACACGCACCATCTACCAATTACGCTCAGGAGGCTAGATGACTTACGATGAAGCTTGCAGCTTGCCTAAGTCAGAATTCTGGGCTAACCCTGGGTGTAGCCGTAACTAACCATAACGAATGCATCTATAAAAGAGGTAACCAGGAATAGCTATTCAGGTCTAAATTCATATTTTTAAGAAAGAATTGATTTTTCTGGTGAACATAGACTTGTTTAAAAAAGGTTTTAGATATTTTGGGTCAGCTTTTTAAAGTATTGGAGTGCACTGAATGCCAACACCTTGCAAACAGCATTAGGCGCATAACTCCTAACAATTACTGCATTGTTAGATATCCAAGCACTATTAAAAACCCTGACAGAGTACTCACCCGCGCCTTTGAAAATCTTAAAAAAATCTGATTGCGAGTGATTCAAAGCCCCGCAGATGTGACAGTGTTCAGCGGAATTTCACCTAAATAGCTTTGAAATGACAACGTTCCTCTGCAAAGGATCAGCCTTCAGAGAGGTACAAATGTTTATTGAATGCTTAATATACATAAAAAGTAAATGTGTAAAATATATAAAAATATAAATATGTATCTCTCATATCTACCTTTAAATCTATAAACAAAGTAGAAGTTTTCTGCACAAGAGGAATTTAGGCCCCCAGGCCTCTCCACTGAGACTATTCAAAATCCAGCGATACGTTTGACCACGGTTCAATTTTAGGTATGACGCCAATACAAATCAGGAACATTTTAAGTGAGAGTGAATGGTAATGCATAGGTCTTGAGTTTTTCTCTCAGCTGAAAGATCCAGCCTCTGCAGAGTATTCAGACATACAGATTTTGCATTCAGGTGGTACCTGTTTCTCCCTGAAGCGTTTGGCTCTATGCACACTTACATTCATTATTTTTCACGCACTCACAGTATCACCTTCTTTGAAATCTGAATACCATCTGTCTCTATAAGTTACTTTGTCCTCTTTCTTTTAGCAAGTGACTTTGAAATCAATACTCAGTGCTGAAGCTGGTGCTGCTGACATGGCTTTATGTGAAGAGGGTTCTGTTGAGATCTCTGCAAATCCCCAGTGTACAGTCCTACTTCAGCACAACCGGCTAAGGAGCACTGCTTACACATAGAAGGTTGTTCAATATGTTCAGTCTGCTTTCACTACCTGCTATCGCTTTATCTATCTATCCATCCATCTACCCACCCACCATTTCTGAATCTCTGCATCATTACTCACCTTTCTATGTTCATTTTTATTTAGTCTTTTGTGCTGTAAAAATTCCTCCCTATAATCTCTTAATTCATTCATAAATTTTGGGAATTCTTAGGATTGCCTGCTTCTAGCATTTTCACTGTTTAACCCCCTTAGCTCTTTTGTTGCTATTTTCTCATACTATTAAGTTACTTTTAGAACAACCACACAGAAAAGAAAGCTAATGGACTACTGCAATAGCCCGAAGATATAAAGGGACTCCCACCCCCACCCCCCAAAAAAAAATAATTTGATTAACAGTTCAGGAAAATTAATTCATTAAAAGTACTAACTTCACCGGTTTAACGAAGCAGAAAGATAACAGAATGTAAGTATTATATACATCAGACCTTCTGGCTTAGAAAGGCATACTATTGGTGAAGTTGCTAAACAAACAAACAGTAAGGAGTACGGAATTTTTTGAGCAAGAGTAATTCTACTAAAACAGACAAGCAGTGAATAGAATATGAACAGAATCAAACATTTTCTAACTCCAAAGCTTGCCATCATCACAGTAGTTATCTGGAGCATACGTGACTAGCTACAGCTCTTCAGTAACTGTGATGTACTTATGAATTTTTCAGCGCAGATTTGAGAGAGCTCTAGTTTCCTTTGTTTGTGTATCCTTCTTGAGCTACCAACGCTACAAAGAAATCCAGTAAGAATCACAGCCAAGAAGCAAGAAAACCCATGCATCTTGTTTGTTTCTTTAGTAACAACGTAGGACAACAAAACCCACATGAACAGTGGCATTCTGTTGTTCAAAAGGGATTTCTGCAGATACTCTTCATATGGGATGCTCTTCAAACTACACTTCTTTTTCCTGAATTGCAGAGGTGGAATCTAATTTTCATGGTTTCTTTTTTTCTCAAGAGTCCCTACCTTTAAGCAGATCAAATAAATACGTCATAAATGCTACTATTTTCCTGATGTGTATATATTGGAGATGACCCAAAAGGATAACTAAGATATCAGCTTCTTCAAAATCCCATTTAAAACAGTCAAATGGATCGTGAATTAAACTGTGACTTCACCAGTCAGACAAATGAACAATTCCTCACTTAAGGAATTGCACTGGCTTCAAGCCCTCACAAGCCAGATGATAACCCAAATTGAGGCAGACTCAGAATCTCATTCTGAGGAAATAGTGATGAATTTGCATTCACTGAGGCTCAGAGTTGTTAAAACATATTGCTGTACACCGTAGCTTAGTTTTGAGTTACACTTATCCCCAATAAGTAATCTACCGTAACATATTCTTTAGGACATATAGAACTGAACTAATTCTAGAATGAGCTTGGTGAAGGGAATTTAAGATTTGTAACCTGGGTAACCCCACGTATGATGCTTTCCGAGAACCTCATTGCATGTCCAACTGAAGACAACACGGACACTCCCTTCAGCTTAAACAGGCCCAAGCAGAAAACAAGAGATCTTCATGTTATTCAGCAAGCTTATAAATTTAGCATAGTTAATTTCTGCTATTACAGTATATCTAAAATATGAATGGCTATTTTTTTTCCCCTCACTTTTCAGGGGGAAAAAAAAAAAAAGCACCATTACTTTTCCAGTGGCTATCTAGTTGGCTGCGTTGCTTGGAATGCAGGGCTCTTGGTACTGTTAGTTAAGACAATGTTTCAATTTCTCATGGTTGTCGGAGCTGTAAAATACCCCTAATCATAAAATATGTTGACTACTACTAATTTTGTTGCAAAACTTTTTAACGAAATCTGGTATATTGAAACTACTATTACAAATATTCAACAGAATTTCCACTGGCAGAGTTGTTTCATTTATCATGCTCATTTAGCGGATTTTAAAAGTGACAAAAAGCAGAATAAACCAACCAAAATATGAAGGCAGAACTGGAACTTGAAATTTTGTGGTGGTACTCAATGAAATATAAATGGTAAAATGAGAGTTCTAAAGAAAATCAGTGTTGGCGGGGGTTGCCTATTTTAACGGGTCCTTACTGAGGAAGTTTTGAAAAGCTTTGGAATAGGTACAAGGTTTTTTCCACAGATAATACTATATCAAGCTATACTTAAATCAGAACGTAGGAAGCTAATGCCAAGACATCTTACCACAGCATCGTCGTCTGTAGTCAGATAGCAGAGTTATGCGACAAACCAAACATTTCTGATTTCCTTAGCTTTCTCATTTAAAATATTCATTCAGTGAAAAAAAACAGAAACAATATTCAACTTATTTCTACAGCACTCATGCACCTGCATAATATAAGGTTTAATATGTCATATTTAATGATTATTTTCAATGAAGCTCTATATTTTATTGAAGTTAAAACCCACAACAGTATAATCCAAAATAAAAAGACATATTATGGGCCCTTCTAAAGTGTCCAATTGAAAAAGGTGAAGTGCATCTTAAGTTGTGCAGCTGTACCAGGCAACAAAAATAAGAGCAAATATAGCCAGGTAAATCTTATTAAAAATTGAGCCTTGCTTTTCAGTGCCCTGAAAGAGCATTATAAATGGCACTATTCAAATACGGTATCATTTTAATGGAGTGTATTAATAGCTGTGTTGCTCTAAGCTTTCAGAGTCAAGATGAGGATAGCTTTGAAATTTTCTGTACACGTTAGTGCTCCTTGGAATGCAAATGAAAGAGCTGAGCCCTAAAAATGCCTTTACTCGTGCTGACATGGAAACTTGACCTTTTTGCTCTGGAGAACAACATCTAAGAGTTACAATTTCTCACAAATTTTTGTATGACAGAATTGCATCTTCTAGTAATTTCAGCAGTCGCTTTGGATTACTAAGCTTACTAGGTCCACTGGTGCCACTGAAGTATCAAACATCCTTTGCGAATTCTCCATAAGAATCTTAATTACAAGTCCAAGTTTCCGAACACTGAAAACTCTGAAGCAACATAAAAAAATGTGATCTTTATGAACCTTCATTTAAACTCACAAGTTAAATGCAAATTAAATTCACAAGTTGTTTTATAAAGAATGCAGAGGTCGTTAGGATCTTAAAATTAGAGTAAAACAACAATAACAAAAAAGCTCAACTTTACAACAGCAGTGTTCCTCTAAGTAACCCAAAGCGGTTTAACAAGACCAGTTAATGAAGTAACAAGTGCCTCCATGAAGGGAGAATGACTGTAGCTTTTTAAAGATTCTCAGCCCAACCCTCAATCCATCTAAACCATGCTACAACTTCAGGTGGCTAATATATAAAATTAAACAAAATATCAGAAGTTCAGATCTAGGAATGTGTCTTTTATGGAGATACCTGATCTGTTCAGAAGTCAAGCAATTTCAAGATAAATCCCTTGAGAAACTAAATCAGCACTCTCATTAAAGACATAACGAGTTTTGAAGTTGCTGAGCTCCTTCCTGTCCCGTTACACACCTTGAAAAGGAAGTATGACAAGTACTCCAAGGTAGCCACTGGATTTTCATCTGTAGTCCACGTTCCTAAAACTCATACACCATGCTAAAAGCAACTCAATTTTAAGGCATGAACATCTTTTCTTTTTCCCAGCCTTGAACTCTTTCATTAAAAAGATTTGATAGGGGTATTAAAAAGAACAACAATAGTCAATAAAAGCACCCAGCAGAGTATGCAGGAAATTGCAGTCTGTGTATCAGGACTAAAGTCCTGGTAATTGCCTTGACCTGCACCCTAAGCGCAGGTTTTGCCTTCTCTCAGGCCAGAAACACTCAAACGCACTCACCGTCAAGTATCTGTTAAAAGAAGATCCTCTTGCAAATCAGATTTCCTTTCCTTCCAAAGGATATAATCTTTCAATAGAGCTTCCTAATAAAACAAGCAATTGCTTTGCACCAGTCCTATACCCATTACAGAAAACACAAAGTCTACTGTAAGGCTACCATATACTTTTATGTCCTGCATTTAAAAGACTGTTACTCAATTGTGATTGAGATCAGATACTAAATCCTACAAGCTATCTTTCCCCGGAATTATTAAGCTACAAATTATCTATGGAGATGATCTTTGTCCTCATCAACATTATCTTATTATTTCTCCTTCCTGAATAACTATTTATTATTTAGCAGTTTTAAGCAAAACTGTATATTAATGTCTGACGATGGAGATTTATCTTTTCTAAAGGATGGTTGGGAAAAAACTAGTAAATAAGAAACATTTCTTCCTTTTTCATCTGACATAATTCTTCAGAGGCCATAGCTTGCATCACCTTTTGGAGGGGTAAAAGTATAAAGGTATTTATTTAATAATAAAATTTTTATCTTTGAGAATATTACCGAAGAAAGTAATTTCAGAAAAAGCAGTTTCTGCCACAGCAGAGGTTAAAAATAGCCACAAAATACTATACAGATGGCTCAACAGATCTAACACACTACTGCGCAGAGACACAGATTAGTCTACCTTTAGGACATTGCTCTTTTTGATAGGCATACCTTCAGATACAAGTAGAAGAACAAAAATTGTGGGGGTGAAGAAGAAGGAGATTCTTTTTTTCAAAACTCTCCGTGTCTTTTTATATCACTACATTGAGCTCTAGTGCAGCTTTTGATAACTGAGGGTTTCGCTCTGCATACACAATCTGAACAAAGAGCAACACAAAACCATGGCGGCACATTATAACGGCAGCCTCCTACTGTGAACACCTCCTCACTCTGTCAAAGAGAAAAAAAAAAAACAACAACAAAAAAAGCAACCAAAAAAACCCTTTAACCAGAGACAAATCCTTGGCATATAAATGCTTTTTTTCTGTTCTCCTCCCTGTTAAAGATTCCTAGACACCCAAGAGACTGGAGAACTTGGTCCTATTCTTTCAAGCCTTGTAAAGACAGCTTTGGTACCGAAACCACTTGTCTTCTCAGCTAGAACAAAGTGCTCAGAGTAGGTAAGGAAACAAAATGCTCTCCAGCCCACTCTCCCATCTTAAAAGTTACCTCTCTTCAGCAAGTGAGTTTGAATATCATGTTACCTGGCAATAGGTACAGGCTCAGTTTCTAAAAAGGTTAAAACTAATTTCTGTTTGTTTTCAGGAACTATTATCTTTGTTGATTTATATCTTTCCTACATGATTGAGAATCCACATAAAAATAATACCCTTTCAGTCCCCCCAAAGAAATGAAGCTTGATCTTAATGCAAGTGAGGCATACAAGGCACAGCTGTGATGGGCAGTTGGCCATTTCATGAGGATTACCACTGATTCTGTAAAACAGGGAATTTAGGGCAGTGTTTTGTGAGCAGCTGCAAAACAAACAGTGCATTTAGTCAAAATCTCAGCAACAGTAAGTTAGAAACAACAGTCACCGAAATATTAAATTTAAAGTAGGAGAATGATACAAATACCAAATTCGAAAAAACTACACAAAATTACATGATGCTCTCTGCTGCTGAGGGATCAGTGCCTATGAACTTCAGAGTACCAGATTCTCAGCTTCTTTTAAATACCTCATGATTAGATAATGAGTTCTTGATTATGATTTATGTTTGCTTAGTTTCTTTTTAGCTTTTTGCCCAGGATTTCATGCTGTCCTCTCCCATTCCTAAAAGCTGTAGGTGGAAAAAAAACAGGGACCAAACTCATTCAGGTGGATTTAGCACATATCACACTGCATACGAGATGTTCAGGAAAGCGATACACATACTAGTCAATGCTGTACAGGCTCCATAGCTCTGTAAGAGCATCCTCTCTTTTCCAAAGCCTTATGACTGGCAAGGCACCTTAATCAGGATTTCTTCAGGAATAAGGAGGAGAGAACAACAATCTACTTCTCAATAAGTAACTGGCAAAAACCACTGGGTTATTATGAAGTTTTATGACTACCACAAACATACAATTTCTTAAATCACATGGAGTAGCTTGGTTGCAAGCAACTAAATTTCATCCCTGAACTTGAACATAGGTTTTGGGTGTTTTTTTAAAGATTATTACAGAACAGCTGAATAGCTCCTGAAGGGCTTGACAGGGACTCTGGAGCTTGCTAATTGTTGCCATAATATAAGAAATATTTTCTTTTAAAAAACTAAGGATTAACACTGTGGCTCTAGGTCACCTGATGCCTTTATAAACACATCTACGACAGCTGAAAAAAAAAGATTTTTTTAATACTAATTAATTTTGAACCTGACTAAACTAGACATTTTACAATTTGAAACAGCACCGCTCATTACTGCACACAAGATAGGCATTAAATGCAAAACCTCTACAGCAAGGAACTAAATTTATTATGGAATTACCAGAATGGAATAAGTACTTTGAATTATTTATTTTCCACTAACCATTCAAAGAGAAGAACTTGAATGAGGCAAAATCCAATAAGTGAACCCATGATTTATGTATGAAGCATACCATATTAAATCATATTTTATGGCATACTGTACTCTAAGAAAAAAAAGAGTTTGTTAACAACTAAAACAACGGGAAGAGTGCAAAGGGATGCTCATAATGAAAGAAATGTTGGTTTCATCCTTTCTGTCAAAGTAGAATGAGAAAGAAAAGAAATATACTAAAAACAGCAGTTCCAAGATAAAGAAAAAAAATAAACAAAGTTTCTTGTGGGATTTACCTTTTTCTATCACAGACAGAATAAAGGTTTTAAAGCGATTGTTATCACAACTGAAAATTTACCTTTGTATTTGCTGACCAGAAAAAGCTTTTGTTTTGCAATTAAAACCCCCAAACAAACAAACAACCAGATAGAAGGATTGAACCAAAGTAGTATTTGCGCTTGTAACGCCAGAGCCCACCCCCCCCACCCATTACAGCTATTATTCTTTCTCAAGATTTATATTTGGATAATAGCATAGTATGAAGACTAAAACCAGAAACAGCAGCAGCAGCAGCAAACTCCAGAGGGTGAACGACCCGTCCACATCACGCATGGGGACATCACTAAAATCACCTGTACAACAACTGAAAGCAACAAAGCAGCACCGTTTCTCAGGGAGAAAAACTTTCCCGCCGAGGGAGAGGCTGGCGGAGACCGGGCCGGGGCCGGGGCCCCTTGGCCCCAGCAGCCGCTGGGGCGCGGGCGGGCGGCTCGCCCCGCCGGGCGTCCTGCCCGTGCGCTGCAGCCTCCTTACTTGAAAACCCGTAAAATACCCGAAAGCATCAGCACGCCTCCGGAGCACAACCCAGGCTGCCAGCCCGCATGCGGACACACAGAGGCATGTGTGCAGGCACGCACATACGATGCACCTGGCACCCCCCGGGGCGTTCCTTGCACGGAAACCGTAGCGGGGACCCGCACCCGCTGGAGGCGGCGTGTGTGTTCCCCCCCTCCCCGGACACCTGCGCGGCCGGCAGCGGCGCCAGGGCCGCCCCGATGACCGCCGGGGACACAGAGGGGTTCCTACTGACCTTTCTGCTGCCTAAAGGACTGGATGGAGCCCGAATGGTGAACCATCTTGGCGGACGGCAGCCTGCCAGCTGCCAGCCCGCCGGCTGCGGGGCGGCGGCAGGGGGGCGGGAACCCAGCGGCGCGGCCTGGCCCGCCCCGGCCCAGCTCGGCCCGCCCCGGCCCGGCCCGCAGCCCCCGGCGCCGCCGTTGCTCTGGTAACGGGAGGAGCGGCCCGGCCCGGCCCGGCCCGCCGCGCAGCGGAGGCCGAGGGAATGGCGCCGGCAGCAGCCTGGCGGGGAGAGGTGGTAACGCGGGGCCCCGGGTGGCGAGGGGCGGGCTCGGAGCCGGCGGCTTCCCCCACCCCTCGGTGAAGGGGAATGCAGCCAGCTCCGGCCGTCCTCGCTGCTCCCGCGGAGCGGGGACCGGCGGGGTCAGCGCCCGCCACTTGGGCGGGAAAGCCTGTGCGACCCCGCTCCGAGGGGGAGCGCCGGCCCGAGCCCCGGCATCGCCCGAAAATCCCTCATCGGGCTGGTTTTATTCTTCCTGTTGCCTTCCCGTAACCCTTGCCTCTCTTTAAAAGGCATCAGGTGTTACTGGTGAGCTAAAGGGATGCTAAGAATAAATTGCACCTCCTTTACATAGTAATAGATGCATTTACATCTAGGCGTTGTGAGTTAAGTTTGTATTTCAGCCCCTCCATCCCTCTCATCGCACCATAAACCTGTGTTGCATCACCAGCTTTTTTTTTTCATATATGTTATAAAACTTACAGTCTTAATCTTACTGGAGATAGCTTTTTACAAAAAGACACTAAATTGCACATTCAAGGCCTAATGTGGCCCGTTTCTATGCTATTTGTGTTATAATTTCCTTTTTGTCCACAGTGTATGCCAAGAGGCTCGGTCTAGGTGATAAAACATTCAACTTTATAAGGCTTTAATTTCTTTCCCTGTCTGCCTCTGCTCACATTATTCTCTCTGGATTCTGAGTAAGTGTCACGATAGTATCATTCAACTGCTGTAGAACATTTTGTTTTTAATTTTTCTACCACAGTAATCCATTTTTCCGATCCTCCTAAATTCAGTCAGTCCAATATTCTAGCCTGCGTCTAGCAGTGTCTATCTCCTCTTCTCCATTTAGGGATACACACATTATTTACTTGACAGAAATTAATTAAATCACCTATTGTAACCTGTGCAGCTAGTGGCAAGATCTGTATCATTCCTTCCAAGTGTGTGGCTCCATTTGTGTGCTAGAAGAAGTGCTAGAGATTTCCTCCGACAGTAAAGCAGAGCTAGAACTTTCCGGTAGTTGACTGGGGTTTGTAGTATACCATCTGCTTAAAAATTTACATGATTGCCACCCCTTACTACAGGCCAATCTGTACTATAAAGTTGTACTACTTTGTCTGTATCAGTTTAGTTAAACAACCACGATGGATATACACTTTTTTTTTAATATAAGGATGTTTTTCCACTATGAAAACATACTAAACAGCCATATATAAACCAATACATCCATACAAGGGCTCTTATAGGTAGATAGATAAAATAAAAATTGCATCCTAACCGGGGAGGTATTCTCCAGCACTTTTTTCTAGAGTATACTAGACATCGCTCTTACATAATGTGCAGCTGACACATCCAACTGTTACCATAAGGGAAAAAAATAACCTTACTTCCTCAGGATAGCTGACCAAATTTTGTTTTTGTTTGGAACATTTGCAGAAGGTTTGTTGTCAGTTAGTTTAGGAAAAGATGCAGAAGCTATGGTGCTGTGAAGACATTATCCTACTCATTCGTCAGTCTCCGGTGTCTTTCTGCGCACTGAAGGTAATAGATGAGGCATTCCTCTGCACTCCTGCAATTTCAGGGAAACTGCTGGGAACAGCTCTTTCCTGCTGAGAGACAGCACTATAGATGTTGCACGGCAGCATAAGGCAAGTGGAAACCAGCCAGGGTGGCTCTTGTTGATCAACAAATGCTGGAAAACCAGGAGCAAGCCAAAAGAAGAGGTAGAATCAAGTGCTTGTTGTTTATTTTCAAGCTTTAATGTAGACATTAGAATGGATAAGTAGGGATTAAAACCAAATCTATACCCAGCAGCTGAGAGTCGGCAGGGAAAAAAATAAGTATAGTACAAGCTATAAACTTAGTGGTTACTAATGATATGTAGTCTGCAAACAGCAAGTGTAGTTCTTTCACTGTAATGGTCTAAACCTTTGTAAGGTTCTAGGCCAGAGCTATTTCTCCCAGGGACCTTGGCTGACACCTTTGACTTGCAGGTGAAGTAGAAGAGCAGCATGCATTATGCTCCCTTTCTTACCAGAGGAAAACAAAAGAGGACCATTATCTGCTCTCTTATGATAATAACCTACAAAATGCAGAGGGGAAGAAAAGGTGCTGATAAGTAAAATCACAGCCTAAAGAGGTTATCTCACACACTCTTGGAAAAGAGGCTGTCAGCTGCCTGGTACTCAGGGCCATCCATCTAATTTCTGGTCCATAGTCCTCCATGGAGAGAACTCCTGAATTCAAACAGATTTATCTGACCCTATGAGTGCACAGAACAATGGGGAGAGAAAGCCAGGCTAAGGCAGTGCTCAGAAACCCAGCAGAAATTTAAATTCTGAGGACAGAAATGAGTTATTTTTCTAGTTGTTTATTAATAATAAAGCTCTATTTTTAGCAGCAGATAGCATGTACGCATGAAACTGCAGGTATGACAGCTGGGGGTAAGGTCTGCAAAGAAAAGAAAAAATATCTCTGCAAAGATGTTTTAAATTAAATCCTTCACACTCTCAACTAAGCTTGATAATTGTAAAATATGATAATATGAGAATCTGGAAAGATAATTCTTCAGTAAATAAGGAGAGATTGGTCCAGTTTAACAGTATTTTTAGAGCGCAGACAACAGAATAATTATGAATTGATGGCTGAGATATGTAGGAAATGCATACATTCTTAAGCTTCATGTGCACAAGCTGCATTGGCTCTGAAGCTTATTAAAATAAAAATCTACCCTCACACTCACTGTCTAATGAATACTCTATCTTTTGAAATCATTAGTTATATTAAGCTAAGTCTCACATTATCTCTCTGCAACATTTTATAAACCTTTTCTAAAATTGATCAAAACTCTGGACTCAGTGAAGAGATCAGGATCAGACAGAACTAGAGTTAAACCTTCTATTTCTACAAGTCAACAGAAACAAAATCATGACTCAAAAGCTTAAAGTTGATGTACATCTGACTGAGTTTTTGCTCAGGTTTGAGGTATTCGGTTTTGACATTAATATTAACTCTGTTTTATAGATAGACATGCCTCTGTCATGAGATAGAGTCTTTGTCAGGAGAGATTAGAAAGTAAGATTTGCTATTTTGGTCTCGCTTCATCATAATATGTGTAGCTCTATGCGTATCTGTATGACTTGGCATCTGTAAAAATTTTGCCTGATAAGAACAGGAGGACTGAGTCTCCAGATTTACTTTCTATCAAGAGGTTGTTTTGCTAGTGAAACATGGTATGAGACAGATATATTTTAAATTAAATTTTGTACTTCCATAGTGCTTTTCAGAAAGTCACAGGAAACAGAACCGTAAATTAAAAACTAATTAGCCTGTGATAAGTGGCATATACCGATTATTTCCTTAAGAAATATAGCCATCTCAAAAGTTAATTATAGCCAGCTGTTAAGTATTGCCAAGAAAGAAAACTAAACTTACTCCAAAAGAAATTCATGAGGTTCAGTGAGTGCAAAATTCTGCACCTGGAAAAACCCCATACATCAATTCAGGCTGAGCAGCAGGTCTGATGGGAAGGACCTGAAGGTTATGGGAAACACCAGCTTGAATACCAGCCAACTGTGCACTTGCATCACAAATAAGGCAAACCTTAGGAGAAATGTAGCCAGCAGATCAAAGGGTTATTAATCCCCTTTACTTGGCATGACTGTAGCTTCATCTGCAATTTTGTGTCTAGCTTTCCCGCTTCACATCCTCTCAATTCAGGAAAGGTGTTGGAAAAGTGGAGAAGGTCCATAAAAGGGCTACCCAAGATGGTCAGGGGTCTACAATACATAAACTGTGAGAAGTTGAAGAAACGGGGTTTATTTAATCTGAAAAATAAGCTAGAGTTCCAGCAGCCTACAACTACTTGAAAGTCACTTACAAAGATGACAGTACCAAACTCTTTTTAGTGCTAAATGATCTGATTAGTGACCACAGCCACACATTATGGCATGTGAGGTTCAGATTAAACACTAGGAATAACTTTTTACAGCATTAGTAACGCACCGTCAGAACAAGTTACCCACAAAGTAGTAAAATATCCATCCTTGAAGGTTTTCAAAATTTTCCTTGACCAATCTATGTCTGAGCCAGTTTGGTGATGGCAATAGCAAAGCTTCAGAACAGGAGGTTGGATAAGATGACCTTCAATGGTTATAATAGAGGATGTAATAAAAAGCAAATGCAAGAGAGTTGGAACAAGACTAATTCAAACCAGGAGGCAGACACAAAATTTTGAATTGTTATTAAACAAACTGTAAAGTTATGTTATTTTTTCATCTCTGTAATGAAGGATTTTGTTGAATATATGCTTATGCAGCTCGTCAAAGTGCAAAATAGCAAGATGATATTAAATGCCCTATAATATAAATGCAAAATGAAATGTCCCTTCTCAAACATACCAATTTGTAAAATTCTCGCAAAGTACAATTTCAAAACAATTTTCAAGAAGATTTTTGGGATCACGGTGATTCCTTAGTCTAAAATTTTGTCTGAGGGCACTAAATGTTTACAGCAGCACCCAAAATTATTGATTTTCTGTAATTTTTTATGTAATACATTTAAATAGTATGAAAAATTAATGTTTACAGAATCGTTGAGTCCATCTCTTTGAAGGAGGACAATTCTGTCCTATTTAAAGCTCTACAATGCAAAATTCATCTTGTTCAATATTAGCAGTAAAATTGTTTGCAAATGTTCTGATCTTACTGACAACAATGGGAATTTTGCCACAGACACTAGCGTGATGAGGAGGTCCTTCATTAGCTCCGATAAAGCTGTCAGTCACTATGGAGAAGGTCTAGAAAGATTATGGAGCATGCTAAAGTGTGTAGTAGATGAATTAAAAAATGGAACATTTCTATAAAGATTTTACTTTGTGTTACTAAGACACTAACCCTTGAAATCTAGCTGATTTCCATATTTTAATATTTCATTTCTATGGTAATTTAAGAGACCTTTTCTCTCTGGCTAGATAGAATTGTCTTATATCCATTGAATTGACTCTGTTTTCTGATTGATATAAAGTGTTTGGGCCTTGATTCTGTAGCTCAGTAATTACATGCGTATTTTTAAGCTTGTGTTTTATAGATTCATGTTTACATCCTAATAATTTCCCTGAATAAAGTTACTTTTCCAGTTTTGGTTGTAACTTATCCAGCTAACACGAGAAACAGAAATAAACTTACAGTTCATAAGTTTAGGAAAATTTAATTTCCCTCAGCAAAGAAGCTCAAATCTGTTCTAAAATATTTAGGTCAAAATACCAAACCTGAATTCTAAGGAGTTCAGCATTCTTGTGCCTGGTATATGCTGGAATCCTTGTAACAGAGCTATACAGAAGTGAAAAGATGGTGAAACGTCGGTTTCCTAAAAAATCCTTCTATAATAATGCAAAGAGATTATAAAGAAAGCACTAATGTCAAGAAACAGGTGAAGAGGGAAAAACAGAATTATAATAGCAGCATCTAATATACACGCTTACCCAAATTTCCCAGGTAGGCAGCCTTCTAGATAGTCATATTTTTCTTTCCTATTATATATCTCAGCTTTCTTATTTCACATTTTATCTGAAGCAAACAGCAAGAAAGATTATTGTTATCCAACTCTGCAATACCAGCTACCAAACTGCTGCAATATAATTCTATTTCTGATTAGCAGCCTAATTTGTCAAGTAAAGAAGAAAATAATCAGATAGACTAAAAAAACCCCACTATCAATGATTATCTGTCATTTAATTTATGTTTCCACTGTGGAGACCTATTCTGCAAATCTGCGCATCTTTTCTTTAGTACTGTGTTGTCAGTGCAGGAGCCTCAGGAGTGACAGTAGTAGAAACTTTTAAAAACAAGACGTTAACATAGTCCTTAGCTGTATAGTCTAAATTTACAGTAAAAAAAAAAAAATTAGGTATTTGATCCTAGATTTACTATTGATTTACTATCAGCTCCCTGGTTTAGAGATTAACCCTCTATTACTGCTTTGTGCATTTCTGACAGCTAAGTCTTCCATCACCTCCAAGCTAATTCGGTTTAGAACCTCTTAGTTCTTACTATTTGGATTTCTTTGGCCACATACCTGCTCTTTTTCCCAACTACAATTTTTTACACCCTCTCCCACCCCAAAAAAAAGCCAAGAAAAGGCACCTTACAAACTGCTGTAAGGAGCAGCAGGAAAAGGTGAAACGGAGGAAGAATGAACACAGTTTATGAGCATGGCCAGCCACTTACTGTGTAAAACCTCTACCTGCATGTCACTTGGCTATTTCCACTCACATCAAGATGGAAACAGTATGGCAACAATACAGGAGCTTGACATGTTACCTGTATATGAGGCAGAAGTGAAATTAATTGATACAGTTCATTCAGGAAAGACAGTTTTTCCTGCTATACATTTCTTTACAGAACTCAGAACAGCAAAGCCCATGTCCACAGCTGAAAGTCCTAGGATTACAGTAATACAAACAAAATAGTTCAACAAAAACATTAGGATATCCTCTTGGCAGCAGCTCTCACAATAATATAATGTCACTGCATAGCAATACCAGACTTTTCCTTTCCAACTTGTGTAAAACACTGAAGTTCAGATATGGTAATTTTACTTTTAAATTTATCTCACAGCATGCCTGCATCCCTTGTCAGCCAACCTGCCATCTTCCAAAGCAAAAGGAACTACTGAGAATTTCTTCAAAGATGCCTCTTTCTTCATTGCAGCATCATCAATAAAATCATAACAGGGTGTTTCAATTAGCACCTTCACAGAAATGCCTCTCTTCGTATCATGCTCACGTGCAGCTTTGGCCTTATTTCCTGTTGGATGACTAGGCTCCTTCATGGCTGCGTAACCCCATGCCGGGCACTATGTCCTCCTTCCAGCTCTCCACTAGAAGTACGGCATGTATATTCTCTGACAGCGGCATCTGAGAGTGGATCGATGCCAAATGTGTGAGCTGCAAGCCCACACACGTATTTACCATGCATCAATCACCTCCCCATCATTTTGGAAGAAACATACTGAGGTGGGTTATCCCATCCCACAGACGTCTGCATTCCACCACCACAGATCTTGCCTGCTTGGTTATACCAGGTGAACTCCCACAAGACTCATGCCTCCTAGCATTAATGCTACAGACAATGTTTTTCAGAGAAATTAGCATGGTGCCATCTGGCCTAGCGATCCTATATTCTGACCTGGGAAGAGCTATACTATTACACAACAAGAAGATAAGCAATAGTAATGTTGCAGATGCTTTTTTATAAAATTGATCTGAGTGTCCTTAACATCACATCCAAGTGCAATAATGTGGGCTTTTTTTTTAAAAAAAAAAGCCTTTTTTCTTTTTATTATAGGACAAAAGTACAGTGCTTTGTTCCATAACTGAGTATTTTATGTAGGTTTTCAAAATGCCTAAGACTGATGGAAAAGTGGGGTAAGATTTTTAAATGTAATATATTTGTGATCACAAATTGCTTTTAATTTGGTCATGATTTATCAACGTCTCCAAAAATTTCAAATAATAAAAAAGCTTATGCATTTCAGTTTTAAAGAGCCATGAAGAAAAAATGTTTCAGAATTTAAATACTGTCTTGTTGAATTTGCAACCCAGAAAGTCAAAGTAACGCACTAGTGCATGATACCTGAGGAAAAATTAGACATCAGGAGGATGGGAGAGGAGCACTTTCCTCATCTACAAACACCACGCTAATTTAATGGCACTGTCATAGTCTCCATATGAGCTAAAAGGACTCAAGTCAAATCAGCTGTGAATGTTCTCAAGGATTTATTTTAAAAGATATCTAGGTTACACTTTGTTCTGATGCGCACACAGATAGTCTATTAGTCTGTAAAAACATGGCTTACCCTCAGAAGATATATTTATTTCTACGCCTCTTACGTGAGCCAAGTGAACTCACTGCAGACAGGATATTTGTACATTATTCGTATCCTGGACAAATAGTAATTACATGCCAAATGCTGTAAGAAGAATAAGCTCTTGGCACAAGTAGTATATACTGTTAAAGAATAATAAACAAGTGTATGAATGCTGGGGCTTGTGGACTACTCACCAGACACACCTGCAAAACCAGAATGTAAATCAGAGTTAACAAAAAAACCCCAGATTTCTTTTTATTTCTCCTCCTCCTCCCCCTTTCCCAATTTAAATTCTTCTCAGCTTCAGGCAGTGTTGTATTGCTCTAGCCTTCTTACCCTGAATCTTTTGCATTTAGAAGATGTCATACATTGAAAAAATGAGTTGTGTGTGGCCACCGAAGCAATGCAAAAATGCAGTCAGCTTCATATACCTTTAGGTATGATTTTCAAAGATACTACAGTGAAATGAAGGTTTTCTTCTCTGAAGAGGGCATTGCTAGCTTAACTTTCGGTTTTTCCCTCTTCTTTTAAATGGAAAATGGAGAAATTGTGAAAGTGTGTAAATATCAGCACAAAGGATAAATTTTTTTTTTTTTTCCCCTGACAGAAAAATGGCATTTTTCTTTTAGCTTTTACAGTAGATGGAAGGGTATAGAGCATTTTTAACATGATTTTCTTTAGACAATACAAACAGTAAGCAAATAGTTTGTTCTGCTTCCCTTCCTCTCACTTTTTCCCTATGAGGCATCCATGCATGAAGCATGACAGAGTTTCATTTCACTGTGGGGTGAGAACATGAAGGAATACATACAGGTACTATCTATATGTCTCTCTATATATAGTCTATAGACTTTAGATAGGATGTAAAGTAGGAAAGGCATTCCCGAAGGCTCCTGGGGATTGGGAAGGGGACCAGCTTGTTGCCAGGGCCCACCTGGGGAAGAAGGACTTTCCAGTTCTGTCTGACTTCAACAGAGAAGTAGGGATAATAGATGCTTTTTCCCAAACCCAGTTTCTACAGTTTGGATTGCCAAACCTATTGGGAAATTTGTTACTATATTGTTTTATAGTTACTAGGTTTTGGGGTGGGATTGGGCTGATGGAGAAGTGTAAGAGTGTCTAAGAGGCTTGGAGTTCAAGATTAGGATGAAAGTTCATAAGGCTTTTGTCTTTACTTCACTAGGAGCATTTCATTTAACACAAATGACAGTATTAGAATGATATACATAAATAGAGCTACTGAGTGTCTGAATCTGTCATGTGTTTAAATTCAGGCCAAGTTTTCCATCGTGCTTTGTCCCACTGGCTACATTCATTTATGCTACCTTGTGACATGAATTAACAGAAAGCTGGAAGCACTGTACGTAATATCTTCAATTTAAGTATAACAGGTTATTTACCTTTAAGTTGGTAAGACAATTTAGGACTCTGTATTTCCAAATCCATTTTTAAAAGGCTTTCATGTGAAATAAATTTAATAGCTATTCAATACCTGACTCTAAACAACCTGGAAAAAGGCTGATTATTTTCAGTCGAAATGGAATTGCACACTATGGAAAGGCATTTATTTTACTTAATAAGATGGTGGTAAATTAAGGTAATAATAGTGTATGCACAGACACAGCTTTCCAAATCTGCTTTTTCTGTTTGTATTAGATAGGTTTCTAGCCATTCAAAATCTTTAGAAATAGCAATGTTTTTGTAATGCAAATATTCCTGATTATTGTGTTAATATGGAATTATACTAATTAATTACACAATGCTTAATTGTTTTTAGTAAGTTATCCATGCTAGTTACTCTGAAAATGTATTCTTGTAAATTAAAAACTTTTTTTAAATGCTCGTCTATAAGACAGTAGCAGTTTTGATCTCTCAATTTGTTTGCATGCATTTTATTTATTGAAAAACATATATTTGGTAGTGCATGAAGAGACATTAGTAATCAGTTCTATTTCCATGATCGTCACAAAAAGAAAATAGAAAAAAAAATCAGTACGTACCTACTTCTTGCTTGTATATAGCGTTTTGATTTCACATGCTCTAAAATGCTATGTCTCAACAGCCTGTTCAGTGGTGTTCAATGGTTTGTCCTGCTATTTAAGCGAGTGTTGTTCCTGACTATTACTGCTGCAGAAGTAACGTGAACTGACTGACTGTACTGTATCTTATTTCAGCATCATTTAGAACTATACAGATGAAGTAAGCTGTCAAGAGCAGAAAAATAGTTGTCAGTCTCGATGCACCCAAGGCAAAATCTGCAAATTGTTTTCACATACTCATTTTAACTTCTTGTTTTTAAAACATATACAAAAGCTTTGCACTTGAAATCAGATACCATTTCCCTCTACGAACTGAAAGCAAGAGATACATAGTACTTTAGTACGTCGTTGTCGAAATCGGAGGACTGCAGTTTCTCAGGATGAAAATGCCAGTTCACCTCAGTCTGTCACATGCTGCTTGTTTCACTGTTTATCTCAAAAGCACATACCGTCAGTGCTGCAGACGTGCTCGATGGCTTTATGATGTGCACTCAGAGGTTTAAGAACAGTGGCAAAACACTTATTTACAATGAATATTGAAGCAATCTTCTCTCCTTTATTCCTTTAGAAGTGTAACCAAATCATATTCTGGTAAGATTGTATAAGTCGCACAGTCGCAAGCGTATACTGTGTCACTAGAACCAGATCCTTCGGTTCCTCAAAACATTATAGCAGAATACTCAAGGATAGATCCCCAGTACAGCACGTGTAGAAAAAAGAGAGTAACCTGGCAAATGTACCACTTCCCCCCAGCCCCTGTGCGCATGGGAAAAGCCAGTAGGTAGGTAGGTTTCAGCCATTCTACCGTCTATTTTAAGCTTCAGAGAAGCAGCGTCATACTTTTAACTTCTTCAGGAAAATGTTTTGCCAGATCCCTGGCAAAACTGAAGTTTCCAGCTCAGTTAAGATGTGTAAACTGGTGTGACTGAAGCAAGACATGCTAAGACGACAAATGGCGAGGTGCTTATGGAGAGGAAGCATGATCGCGCAAATTGGACATTTTAAGAGAGGTAGGGCACGTTATTAGCAGTTTTAGCTTTAAACAACTCTTATCCCAAATGAAAAGCCCCATGTTTTTCCACGTTTCTGCTGTTAATGGTCTTAAGAGTCAAAGCAAGCTCAATTTGACATCACGTGAGAATTTTACCTGGGAAACTTTATGGCTGCAAAAGCCATAGTCTATAACAGCCTAGAGGAATCCATGGGGTTCTGAAAACTGTCAGCTCAGCTTGGATAGGATAGCTCAGGCTGCCTCTGCAAATTGCCAGCAAGTTGAGCTCTGTGTGTCTGCATCTATATGTATACACGTATTTACACAAATATGTACATACAAATATACATATGCATATTTCTCACTACTTTTTCCAGAAAAAGAATCATGCTAACCCAGCAGGCTTTAGCATACTGTGCTACGGAGTGCTGCGGGGGATTGTGTAGGGAGTGAAGGTTCTGGGAAAGGCAGGTGGAAGTGGGGAAAGGAGAAGGGTGAAAAATAATCTTTAGAGCCCCCTGAAAATCACGCATTTTTTCTGACCACTCTTTGCCAGTTCTCCATCTCCAAGTATAACACTTTCTGAGTTATGTAGTGGTAGTTGAGACAAAAGCATACTTTTTAAATATAAACATATGGGTGTATATATATGTAAAATTTGTGTGTGTGTATGAGATATTTGTCATCACTCCAACCAATCATTCTGTTTATGCTACATGGTGTTGTAATGGCAACGAACAATGAAAACCATGAATTTTGTGATTTGTAGTTGATTGGCAAAAGGCAGCAAAAAAGATGTCCAGACAATACGCGAGCCTGGTACCCCATGTTGTTTCTGCTCTTTAGCACTCTGTAGCCTAACCAACAAATTTGTTGCCCAGTATTTATGGAATAGTGTTTGTAACAGCATCCAATGCCTTAATTTTCAAATGTAAATGTAGCTTCCGAATAAAAGACGGTTCCTATCGCCTGACTGGATGTATATGACGAGAACGCTTCCAGTCACATCACGATGATGGAGCTATAAGGAGAAGATTGCCGGAGCTGCTCCCTCAACCACAGCCTGCTTCCACCTTATGTCTAACAGCCCAGAGCAGCAGGATGCGGGTGACCGAGTGCTGTGCACCAGAGGGCTGCACACCAGGCAGAGTAAATCAGCCCGTCCCAACCAACAACTGAAACAGGTTAATTGCCTATATTTTTTTCTCATCCCCAACTTTAATGAACCACAGCAATAACAGCTTATTAAGAAACATGAGGCTTATTTTTTTTTTAATTAATTGATATCACTAGTCAAAGTTATCCGTGGCTATTTTTAGTTATATTTGCATTGTAACAGTGACATCCACTGGCCAATGTAAATAGTGCCAGGTTATTTTCCGCTGAATAGGACTTCGTTATTAAACTGATAGGGACTTTAAATACCTAAACAGATTTATTTAGGATTAAAGTAAATAAAATAGTTCAATGTCCAGTGAAACATGGAATATTTTAGAGATTATGGTACTGTAGTACCAAACATTTTACATTTAAGCCTAGTCTCCTCAGGTAAGGAGATAAAACTAAAATAAATAAAACTAAAAAGTAAAACTAAATCAAACATAGCAGCACAAGAAAACTAGTGTGAGAAGGAATATTCATTACAAAAAAGTAGTAATGGTGAGCAGATATTTATTTATTCTGAGGACATCTGCTTTTCAGTCATTCATTCTCCAAGCAAATAATAATGTAGAAGTTCTTGGCATGTTAAAATTGAACTCAATTCTGGATATTGCAAAAAAGAGATTCCCTTTTTACGAGGGCAAATTTATACCAATGATAAAGATAGTGTCATAACAATATAATAATACTAGCACATAACAATATCATAATACTAGCACGATAAGCAACAGCAAGGTCAAATCATGTATCTGTAGTAGAGAGGGTGAGGAACAGAGGAAATATACCCTGTTAAAGATCAGCTGATGCTTTAAGCTTAGGAGGTTACAAGATAACCACCCTCCAAGAAAGTAAGAAGTACATTGTATGAGAAATCAGGTAAAAGTAAAATTGAGAGAAAAGAAAGATTATAAATCCATTTCCTGCGTGCTGATGGCTCATAGAAGAATTAAATGGAAAAGGAGCAAAAAAAAAAAAAAAACAAACCATAAAAACCAATATATAGATGTATTCGTGTTCTGAACAAAATGTTGCAAAAACTGAATAAGCCTAAGAGAACTAATATAACTTCACAACTAGCATTGTCAAGAATGGTTAAACTGAGTTAAAGTTTTTCACTGTTCCTTTAAAAATTATGGCTCCGACAACTTCTTTTTTTTTTTTTTTTTTTTCCCCTTCCCACCCAGAGAAAAATCACAGCATACTCTCTGTAAACTGTCTATCCTGTTAGGAATGTACACAAATAAAGAAAATCCCTATTGCTACAAACATTGTGTATCTGGACCTCTTCCCTGGACTTAAAAGGGAGGACCACCCTGGTGACATGTGGCAGGAAAAATGGCAATAACATAAATCGGTTAATCTTGGTGTTGATGAATTGTCCTGCAGGAAAGAAGTCACAACGGGGAAACTGTTTACGCTGTGAAAAGGAGCCTGTGTTCACAGAAAAGAGCAGCAGATGAGAATGGGAGGTGAACGAGGAATGTGGGCTTGGATGGTTGAAGTTTTTTCTGACTTTCATATCTGGCCTTCTGTCAGTACTGGAGAAATAAAATGTGCAAAACAATGCTCGAGTATAGTGGGAGGAAAATGCTCACTGGTACCTCCCTGCAACACCTGTTTGTTTAAATATGAGGCACTTGTCATTTTTATGCCACTGCTTTTGTCTGGGATGCAGATTTCGGGAGAGGCAGCAGGAAGAGGAAGCATGCTGCAACTTCCCGGAGAGCCTTAGGTTTATTTCAGATAAATCAGTTAATTATTTGTCTGAGTTATTTGTACCATGGGGTCCTTCTTTCAGTGTAAACAGACACAAGCATGTGATGTGATAAAAAAATTAGCCTGTTCAGAGAACAGTTGACAGCTACTGCTCTTCCTCCTTTGCAGGGGATAGCTCACTCTGCCTCTGTGCTCCTGCAACTTTATCAACCTAGCACCTAGAGCATTTTATGCACAGAGATGGATTTATTCTCAAAAACAGGTAAGACACAGGACTTGAAGCAGCCCATGAAGCATATTGACATAGCCTCCCTTACGAGCCTGGAAGGAGAGGACTACATGGATGCCACAGAGATAGCATGACAATACCATGGACGCAGATTCCATTGCTAGGTGGGCTGGAAGTAGACCATTGCTTGCAGAAGGCAGGGGCTGGTAGGAACTACTCCAGCCTCCACAAAGGAGCCCTGCTTCTGTTTCCTTATCTGGCCTCATTTTAAAAAGACTGAACCATTCACTGTTATTAGTTCTTGTTTTTCAACCACCGCTTTGTATTTTGAAAGAGATACCAGTAGGTGAAAATCTCAGCATTCTTTTTTTAAAACAGAAGCTGCTGAAACCAGAAATCCCAACCAAGAGTGATGAAAATAACCCAGTCACAAGTAATTGAAAGGAACAAGTTAAAAACCGCATATCGTCACGATCCATGAGTTTTGTCCTCTAGGGATCAACACTGCTAAGGTTATCCCTATTTTAACAAGCAGCGGAGTGAGGGAGAGACAAGATATTAAGGATATAATTTCTGAAGAAACTCGAATATTTCATTTCTGTGCCTTCCTTGCCTTGGACCTGTCCGTCTGCGCCCTACCCACACCTAGGCATTCAGTGCTAGGTTTTCCTCCCCTTTTCCCTGGTTATTAATGGAGCTGCATCTACCAGCACCAAGCAGCCATGAGTCTCATGATAAATGTTCTTCTAGAAAGTATAAGAAATAATTCAAATCTCTGCTCTCCCCAAGCCCATTTCACACCAATTAAATATTTATGTGACCACAGGAGAAGGTATTTGATGGCATGTGTTTTCAGCTGAGTGAAAATTGCTGCTATGATAAATACTTAATAATTTATACAAACCAGTGCCTCCTAGAACAGCTTCAGTAAGAGAAAAAGGAAACATCTGGTAGATAGGAGACACCCAGAATTTTGGTGGTTTACACTCCGCTATGTGCTCTGAGACACAGCACTCAATGAATCTTTTAAGATCACAGTGTTGTCTCCCTGCTATCACAGACAGCTATGACAGCTTCTACATTTTTCTTTTCCCAGCCCATGACCTACCCAGCTGCCTTGCTGAAGCGGGAACGCTGGTGCGTACAACGCTAAATGCATTTAAAAAGTTTCCCGAGGAGCTGTGCTCGGTGTGAGTTACGTTCAGCTGAGGGGCTGTGTAAGCACGCTGACAGCAGCAGGCTCCAGCAGTCAAATAGGCATGGGGTTGCCCACTTGTGGGGCTGGGGTTCATCTGGGTACGTCTGCTCACAGAAATGGAAACTGGGGCAGGAACTTGGCTGGGTTCAGGCCATAGGTGGTGCTGAGAAGATGAGCAAAGTCTGAAAGGAGGTTAACTCCCATTTTCGATCGAGTTACCTGCAGTATCTTTGCAAAAATCGCCCTTGCATCTCTCCACTACCATTTTTCCTGTAAGCATCTACCAAAAGAAAGACACGTTTGGAGAGCAAAATAAAGGTAAACTACCTGAATATAATTTGTAATTACTAGCAAAAGTTGATTACACACTCACTTGCACACAAACACGTGCAAGCCCCTTCTATCCTGTACGTCTAAGGAACTGAGGCAGATCCCAAATACATGGGTTGTAACTTACAAAGGTGAAAGAAAAAAGGACAGGGTGTGGAAACCATGGGACATTAAATATAAAAAAGTGTGAAGAAGAAACTAAATACTTAGGAAAATAGATCTGAAAGCAAAATTTTATATATATATAAATGAAAGGCAGGTAAGATGTTTTTATAGACTTTATTGCCCTCTTTATGTTTCTTAATATTTTGAATAATTGGAAAACATGGTGTAATCTGACTCTTGAAACAAAGCCCTTGGCAAACAGCCTCGTCCTTTGTGAAGACTGCATTAAGTTTAAACTCTTTTGAAAGATTAGAGCAATAAAAAAAGAAAAAGGAGTTTTCACAAAAGGGGTTTCATAAACTCAAACTTAACTTATGAGGAGGACAATAAGGAAAAATTGGAGTAGGGGCAAATGTTTACAGTAGGGCTATATGTAACTACTTGAGCATCTGCAATGCCGGTACCCAGAGAAAAAAAATCGTCAGACCTAAACTAAAAAGGGATTATATACAATTTAATGAGTGAATATCACTGGTAGCAGAGAACTGGCATCAGGCCTGATCTGCTCTAGAGCTGAACGAGGATTGTACAGTAGCAAAGATTTGTCTTCCTTTTATTTTGTTGCAGAAATTGATGAACAGTAATGAAAGTGGGAGAAAGCAAAAGGATACTAGGGGTCTAAAAACTAATTTTGTAAGCACATACGGTACTGGAGAATACTCCTCTTTTCCCTTACATGTTTTCTGTGATGCTAAGTCAGTCATTTAAATCAACCTTCTATGCAGTTCCAAAAAGTAATATAAGATCTAACTCTATTTTCCAGTTTCCAAAATTAAATATTTCATTTTTATCACAGCATAGATACTTTCTGATGCAGTCGCTTTCCTGCACTCCAGGTTCCTTCATCCAGAAATAACAGACAACTCTTTTAAAAAAGGTAGCAGTTTCAGAGATTTCTTTTCCTGATACGTTCTGGTATGCAACTGCACCACTTCTAAATCCTTAAAAGGATTTAGAAGAACCAGTGCGTAAAAATGATACAAAGATGTAACATTTAAATTATCCCTTTTGGTTTCTTCCCATCCTATTTTTTACACATTCTAAAACGGGTATTTCTACAGCTGCTCCCAAACACTGGATCTTTCAGACTGTCATTAGTTGGATGAAGACAGCGTTGGGAATTACAAAAACAGTTCGGTGTCCACTAGAAACTCTCAAAAATTAACACCTCAAAAGTATTTACTTTTTGAGAGACTTCTAAAGGTGTATCAAATCACAAAACATCCTCCACAGATTTTTTTTCCCCTTGTTCCCCTGCTCTTGAGTGCATGAAACTGTTCAGAAAGGAGAAACAAAAGCCCCAGTCTTGTAATCATGGGGTACAGGTTGACTCACTGCATGGATCAATCCCACTGAAAAGTCAGCTCAAAGGAAAAAGCAAAAGCAGATGGTATCTGTAATAAATACAGACACTTACATGGGGAGCATTTAAGAGATTTTTTTTTTTTAACCTTTTCCAGATAAAGATTTCACTTGTACAAAATTATTTGAAAAGGGGTTTCAAATAACAGAGTCTCTTAGAGATATTTTGCAATAATTTACTCCAAGACTAATTAATATGGTTTATGCTGTCAGTGTGAACAGTCAGAAAGAAGACTGAGTAATCTCCAGATATCACCAATGGAAATTTTTTAGGACTACATACGTATGTACATGTGTGTGTGCACAGCACATATGTTTCCACACCTAACACTGGAAAACGTTGGGAAAGTCATAAATTAAACCTTCTCTTGATACTGAGAATCCTGCCCAGTGTCCCAAAGGACGCCGGGCCCTCTCCTCCCCTCTCCCTCGGGGCTCTGCGCAGAGGAGATGGCACCTCCCCACGCTCCGGGACAGGGCCAGGGGATGGGGAAGAAGGGCCCACGCAACACTTGGCAACCAGCAATTCTTTTATGGAGTGCGAGGAGACCTTGCGCAGGCCGGTCGTGCCTCCCTTTCCCACCGGCGGGAAGTCTGGATGCTTCACCTCCTCTCAGCCACTGTCAGACATGGGGGGCTGCACCACGTGCAGGGACCGGGGTCAGTGGGGGGGTCACCAAGGACCCCCGACCCTCCTGGAACACCATTGCCACCATCTCGTCCAGGGGACGCCAGGCACGGGCTGAGGAGGGGGCTGGAGGGGAGGTGCAGGGCAGTCCCTGTGCCCAAGGGGCAGCAGAAGGGCACAGGGGAGCGATCCCCAGGAAAGGGGCCCTCAGCTCCCCCCAGCCCCCTCCTTCTCCCACGTGCAACCATCTTTCAGGCCACAGGCCCCCCAAAGCCCAGAACAGCCATATCTGGCCACATGCATCCCCATCACAGTGGCCTCCTGATATCATGAGCTGCCTCACTGCCATTTATTCTGGACCCTGTAAATACAGGGACCCTGGCAGCTGGCCCCAGTTTGCTGAGCCTCGAGGCCCTCTGATCCAAGAATGGTTGGAAGAAAGGGGTTGCACAGCAGCAAGGCGAGTGGCTGCCCACGTCTGCGTGGGAAGGCAGAGGGGCTGCAGGAGAGGCGGAGGAAGAGGAGGCAGCGTCAGAGGGGGGCCACCATCAGCTGCGTGGTGGCGATGGCTGTCGCTCACGTGGCTGATGGTGTGGAGCCCATGGAGGTGGATCCACTGGAAGGTCAAGAAGAACCGATGGAAGTAGATCCACTTCCAGCATGGCTCCCCGCCACCACTACACCGTGCCAGCGCTCCCCTCCATGACTCCATCAACACGATGTCACAGGAGCACCTGGCCAGCGCCCTACCGTCAGCCCAGCCTCCACACCTGCCATTAGCTGGGAGGCCCAGCCTCCGTGCCTGGCCGTCCTGCGGGCTCACCCATTCCATCTCCCGGCACCAACAATTATTTTGTGGATTGCCTGGGGTGGTGTGAGCCCTTCTCTCCCGTCCCCCACCCCTCCTGAAGGGGTGCCATCTCCTCTGCTCTGAGCCCCAAGAAAAGGGGACGAGACGACCTGGCTTCTGCCAGGCTGCTGCGCCGGGGTGACAGGAGTTGTCCCGCAGAGGCCCACTGAGGTCCCTGGGGCCTGGACGTGGGGTTTCTTCACTCTGAGGACAAGCAGGTTACCCGACGGATGGCTGAGGATGAAGCCAGACCCTCCATGGTGGTGCACAAAGAATAGCAACAGATCAAGCAAAGAAGTTAGACAGCTGTTCCTTTGGAGAAGCAGAAGACTGCAGTTCTACCAGGAAGCAGTGCTGGCTTTCAGCATTAAGGTCCCTTCTAGCTCCTTCATTAGGAGTTCTTTTCAAGGTTGGGCAATAAACAATTTTAAAAACCCCAAAACAATAAACCAAGAAAATAACAGTAAAAATGTTTTCCTCCTCTCTTATTTAGTACTTTTTAATAGGGCCTGTAGCAATAGGACAAGGGGTAATGGTTCTAAACTGAAAGAGGGTAGATTCAGACTAGACGTAAAGAAGAATTTTTTTAGGATGAGGGTGGTGAGGCACTGGCACAGGTTGCCCAGAGAGGTGGTGGATGCCCCATCCCTGGAAACATTCAAGGTCAGGTTGCACGGGGCTCTGAGCAACCTGATCCAGTTGAAGATGTCCCTGCTCTTGCAGGGGGGTTGGACTAGATGACCTGTAAAGGTCCCTTCCCACCCAAACCATTCTATGATTCTATGATTAGCCCTGGGGCTTGGGAAGTACTAGAAGTGTATCGAACACCCCATTTGAACCCATGCGTATCTTCTGTTTAACAACATCTATGTGTAACCGCTATGGGCCAGCTGTATTCCTAGATCACCAGGGAGGGTGTATCTTGAGTGTGTTTGAAAAAAAAAAAAACACAACACATCTTGCCCTACAGACTCAGATCAGGTTTGTTGTTCAGTAGGTGTCTGCCTTTGAGAGATGTCTGCATTTTGTTTTGGCTGGTAGTTTTTCCACATTATAACTGTAGCCGGATGTTTACAGCACTTATGTTATTTACAAAGAATTCCTACTTCAAAAAGTAATTCATAGTAAAGGAAGAGAGAAAATAGAGGAAACATATTGAATACTTACTCTGTTTTATTAGGAGTGTATTTATTTTTGAATAATTTTGTAAGCCAACATTTAGTTTGTTTTTGTTTCAACACATTCTGGACTCTCTCAACATGGTCTTTCTCTTTTAACCATGTCAGTAGTTTGCCCTCTCTCTATGAGCACGGCTAGTGTTTTCTTCACTGGGAATTCCCACTGTGCTTCTACAACACCGGGGAGCTGATACGCAGCCTTTCTGTGTACCACATTTTATTTAGAGAATACGTTAATACCAAAGACAGCTGTCAAAGGACTGCTTTCATTCCACTGCAAGTAGCATCATCTGTCCATCCCTCTGTCCCTGGAACAACCCTGTCTCTGTTTAAACATTCCTAAAAGCCACATGAGTGGAGAGACTGAATGCAAAGCATGGGACCATGGAGAGTTCTAGTTCTTCTGCAGAAACAGTCAGGCTGGATGGATTGATACAGCCCTTGCTTTTTACGTGCCAGTGGCCTATGATATCCATATACCACGGCTGCTGTGGATATAGCAGCAGTCCAACCCATTGTCATGAGAAACAAGGATGCCATCGCAGGTCTACTGCAGCCGACAGAAATGCGGACTTACAGATTTTTACCTGTCTATACAAATATGTGCTTATGATGTACTTCAAATTCCTGCTGCTTATAAAGGTATGTGAAATTTAAAAAGTTCACTGTTTTCATTTGCATTTGGGCAAATTTGTGCATTTAGTTTTGTGCAAGACGTTGTAAACGCATGAAAAATTGGTGTTATTCGTAAAGTACAAAGTAGAGTTTTTAAACAGCTATTTTCATACATTAAGAAGCTAAAATGTAGTAAATAGTTGTGAATAACAAAGTCCATGCTCCAAAGTGCGATAATCTTAAAAATACTACAGACTGCATCTGTATAATCTTGTTGCTAAGGACAGCTCAACTCACGACAGTACCCAGCGAGTCGCTGGTTGTGCATGTTGTACTCTTACACCCACAGACATTGGATACAGGTGAACGTTTCTGTTGTCCTTTCAATGGCCAGTGTTTCTGTACTGAGTGAACAGCTTGACCAGGCCTTGATACAGCACTGAATATGAAGACGCACACAAATGTTATTGTTCGATAAATGCAGCCTGCTGTATTAATGCGGACCCTCACTACAGGAGTGGGAGGCACTTGTAAATCCTCACACTGTGATGTGGAGCAAGGACCTCCAACCTCAGCTGTCCCCCGAGGGTGGCCTAACCAGCAGACTATCGACTGGTGTCGATCAGCATGTCCTTTGGAGCTGTTCCACTTGGCACTGGGAGTTAAATTATCTTTGCATCAGTGAGAGAAATACCAAGCAATACTAAGCTTCCCAATTAATAACAAAAGCTTGATTCCTAACTCCAGTCTGGCTTTGACCTTGCTGTCTTCCACCCTCCCACGGTCCTTACTGAAAGGTCATTTTTGGCAGACAAGTAAAAGTCCAGAATTTCTTTTCAGGCCCCTTAGCATAGGCAACTACAGAATTCAGCGTGTCCTGTGAGTTAGTCTGGTGGGCCAACACGGTCCCCACAGACATACCAAGCACACATTGCACTGGAGTGTGAGACGAGAAATAATTCTATCACAGCACTAGTGAAAAAACAAAACAAAATGAAAAACCAATGAGTTTTCCCCTGCTAACACAGAGACCGGTTGTTAGGACTCCTTTTAATACCTGTGGCAGAGCTAAAGGCTTCGTATTTCCTTGCAGTACCAACAGGAGAAAATGATACTGGTGCAGGTTGACTGTGTGGTGTCAAAGGGTCTCAACAGCTCAGTCCCGAGGTCTAGATCACCTTGGCAGCCCCACCCCAGGTACCGGTAAGTGTTCTCTGAATGTAGCCAGCGATACCTCCTCGTACAGCAGCTTATGAGCAGCCTTCAAACTCATATTCCTCCTGTTTATATGACACTTCCTTCTCTCTCTTTGCTTCAGCTTTCCCCCCGCTGAAACAGAAATGTCTATTTAGATAAGCATTTTAGATCATCTCACGGGTGTGTCCAGCATTTGTAATTATTAATTGTTCAATTTTAGCAGAGAGCATTCATAACCGAAGGAGAGCATATCTGAATAAAATCAGGATTCTCAAAGAACTTAACTTCTATTAAATAAGTAAATCAAAATCATAGGGCCAGAACATCAGCAAACCTGGGACTTTGAAAAAAAATGTAGAAGCTCACATGGACTCCCAGTGGAAGCAGTCAGGCTTCTTAAAAGCACATACTCCTTTGCATGCTTCAAGATTTATGAAACACATTGTTATCCTAGGATAATAAAAGCTTGAATCAAAGATACTACCTTAGCATACTTTGTTAGAGCAAATAATAAATCTCCAATGGATGAAATTTTGGTTCCTTTAGGAATGGCATGTTCCCCTTGGATAGTTCTGTAAATAATATCAACAGGAAAATAATTTCTGCAGCATTGGTATAAAGATCACCAAATGTAAATAATTCTATCTGGGGGAGGGTGAGAGCAATGGGGCTGCTGGCGTCCTGGCAAACCAGAAAGCCTGTGACACAAAGTAGAATGAGAAACTATGGTATGCTAAATCCCACGAGATTCCTTTCAGCCATACAAGTTTAACTTCTGCGTGTGAATCTGCAGAGTTTTGAGGATGTGCCTAGGTGATATGACCAAAAGCGATGATGTCAAAGAACAGAAAAGTAAAGGATGTTGTCTACTCTCATATGTACCATTCTTGATCTGGATACATTACACTTCAGTTTTCAGTAAATCTTCCCATACATTCATTTGGATATTTTTTTAGAAGCATTGAAATTAATTTAAGAGATTGATAATAGCCATTATCACAATTACAACTTAAATCTAAAAGGAGACACCCAAAAGGATAATTGAATCTATTCTCCACATGTAGACTAATGGTATGAGAATGAAGAAATATGAAACACTATTCTATTAAAAGAAAAATTATTTAAGTAAAATGGGAATATAATGGTTCTTTCAGAATGAATTTCCAGGGAACAGTGTAAGTTTTAAAACTGACTCACTCAAGCCAGTAATCATTAGAAATGAACAAGACTGGCTTGAACAGCTGAATTATTACTATTTGAGAGTTATCTTGCCTCAAGGCCAAGTGATTTCTACTGCTCTCCTATCAGCTGGATGGAAAATTGTGAGCCTCTAGCTTCAGGGGGAACGAATGGCTCTTCGGCATGCTCTTGTGTTTTCCTCACGTCGTCTATCACTTCAACAGTATCGACTTGAATGGTCTCCTTACTTTATTAGTTGGGAATAGAAGCATGTTTTTATTTTACTTTATGTACAAGTTCAATTGCACTGAAAGACAAATGTTGGTCTTCTGTACTCTGTATGTGTTCTTTTTTGATTGCACGATTATCTGATCAGAATTTTACTAGCCTCTGATTTATTTAGCCAATAAGCACATAAGAAAAGTTTTAGAGCAGCTTTCTGTCACAAAATTTACTGCAGCTGATCAAAACATCAAATGAAGTTAGCAGTTCCACCCGCACTGGTGCTAATGGAAAGCATCAGGTCCTCTTCATGGTTTTGTCTTACCATGGGTAAAATTGCTGCCTCTGGTTAGCAGGATAGTTGGCTCAGTAACAACAATAGTTTTCCTCATGGTACCATATGTAGAAAGAAAAAAGTCCTAACGTGAATTCTCAGGAGTCAAAAGATTAACTCCATCATCATAAAATGTATAAAAGCATCACTGCAGATGTAAGCAGCAAACATCACCTTGGTGTATTTTCTAGTTCTTGTTTCAACATTAGGTAAACTGACCTATTTTACCTAAAATAGTCCAAAGGCCATTCACTTGGAAAACCTGCCAGAAGGTTGTTTTTGTGCAGAAGTTTATTGAAAGACATTTTATTATTTTAGATATATTAAAATAGCTTGCAAAAACACATTTAAACATTTCTATCATCTTTTTACCTCCCTAAGTAACACACTATTGTTCCATTATCCAAGAGATAGCATTATAGCATGAAAGAAAACTACTGACAATCTTTGTCCCAAAATTTCTCTAAATTTTTCTATTTAAATAACACAGGTTTATTTATTCCTTATTGAATAAATTAAAGAGAGAGCTTGCAGCAGCACAATTCATACAGATCCTTTGCATAGGACACCAAAATAGTAGTCAGAAATATGAACATTTAAATGTCATGACCTTATAGAAAGGGTCCTCAGAGGGACCTTTAGAAAGAAATTGGTAGGATAAGGTCCTGACAACTATTCCCAGTACAATTGTTTATTTCCCCAGTCTGCACCAGTTCTTCACAGAGTTCTTTACTAACAGCATTTGGGAAATGCCCACTAAAAAAGATTTCATCTCAAAGATTCATCTCCAGATTTTCATCTCATGCAAGAAACAACCTTAAAAATGAACTTAAGACAAAGAATGTAAGTCAAAGACCAAGTTTCATTATAAGTGCTATATGCTTCCTAAGGAAAACATATCATAAAACCATCACCTTCACAGATGTTCTTCCAAGAGAATATCCAGTCTAAGAAAGAAAAAAAAAGGAGCCTATAAAGCATCACATGCTGAAGCCTAAATAACGTTATTCAGTCAGATATATCTCCCGATTACGTAGGGCACAAAGGAGTGCCAAAGTCTTCCTGCAGATATCCAAACAAAAATTCCCTAAAAGAAAGAATCTGGTACTGCAACGTATCTAGCAGAAACAGCTGCTGGAAATCGTATTTTCATTTCTCTGACATAAAGATAGGCTGGGGTCAAAGATCAGCGTGGCTGACCTGCGCTGCTCTGCTTATCCTGCAGAGATGTGATATGATTAGGGAGTCATATAAATCAGTTCAAGTTGAAACGACTCTTTGAAAGCATCAGTTAATAACACGGTCAACGCAGACTAGCTTCGTGAAGCTAACTAGGGGTAGATAACTTAAGAGAGAACATCCTGTAGAGAAGAAATTAACATACCACTTTTATTTTAAAAATCTTATAGAAAAAACCCAGAACGTCTTCCTGACATCTCCTGTCCCCCTTAAACAGTTAATTTGGCACAGCCACTCAGTCAATCCAAACTTTTTCGGTGTTTCATTTTAAAAGTGAACTGTAGAAGGTGTTTGCTTATGCAGTTTCAGTGACGAATGGCATTTACTAGCTGCAATTAAATTCTGAACTTTCCTAACAAAGTCTGAACTGAGGTTTTTGAGTAGGAGAAGCAAGCTTAATGAATGCCAGCATGATCAAAGCCTACAGTCAGGACAGCTAGAAATAAGCTTGTCTGGATTTAGCCTTAAACTATGACTACAAATTGCTGGCAGCATAAAAACTGAAGAATGCCTATTAGCAGAGAGGGGCATCTAAGTCAGATGCAGTCAATAACCACCTTGATTCATCTGTCTCTGAGGCAGCAAACCAAGAGTCTGCTGTGGTCCAGCAGATTTCTAAACACACTGACAGAGGACCGTACCCAAATGGAGATACCCTTCCTCCCAGTAAGTTCTATTATTTCAGGCAAGGAAGCTCAGGGCTAGGTAGAGCAAGCCCGTATGTACCTCTACCCAACAGCAAGGACAAACCCTTGATTCCTTTATGGAAGTAGTACCAACTTTTTTTCCCTATCAAATGGGATAATACCACTTTCCTTTCCCCTAGGTTTTATCTATATTATATTTAGCTCATGATGACTTTGGAGCACTGGTTATTTCTCATACAAAATGTACGAGCCTTTCCTATTATAGTGAGTGTCTGATTTTGTTTGGGCTCTCTCTGGGCATTGACAGAGTGAAAAAAAAATGACTAGATATAGGCAGACCGGATACTGCTCCCCCCCTAAGTGACTTGGGACAGATCTGATTTGGGCCTAAAATAGAGTTTATTTATATCAGCTGACAATCTGAGCCTTCTCTTCCCCCCCATTTCTCAAAACAAAGCCAAAATTAACCTAATTGAAGGACTCCTTGACAATTCTTCATCTTCACAGTTGTCAATGCTTCTTCATATTCCTGCTGAAATCAGACCTTGGAGCACCAAAATATCACAGGAAAGGCATTTCACACGCTAATGACGGGGAGCAGGAAGTAATGGAAAACTCATGAGAAAACACATCTGGCAAGTGTACAGGCGCAAATCATTGCGATACTGTACTTCAGAAGAGTAAAAAAAAATTGCTTATGATTCCCAAGCTGAACCTGAACTATGGAACTCATTTATAAATAGTCCATGAAAGCAGTCAAAGAGAAAAGAAGCAGTGAGACACAGTGACTAGGAATCAGTTACAACATTTCGGGGCGTGAGAAGCAGGGAACTGCAGAGGAAACGTTCCCACATTTTTGCACCTCCTAAGTGATTTAAATTAATTATCCATATTTGTTTAATTATTTTTGCTTGATGGACTAATGGAATGTTTGATTTTACTTTAAAACTTACTAACTCAAAGAAAAAACGTATCATTGTATTTTGAAATCTCACTAGAGGGAGCTCTGAGTTTAGTTATAACTAAGAAAGCAAGCATGTGTGGGATCTCATCATTTGTCTTGGTACAGTTTTACCAGCTTGAATGAATATTTTCATCTTTATCCAATTACTTTACTAAGCAAATCAAATAAACCAAAAAAAAACCCAAACCCAAACAACCCACAGATTCACTCCAGTATTCATGGGATGTAGTGAAAGATTACAAGGATCTTGCTATTTGTCTGGATAGTTTATTCTTTTTTTTCCCCATAATTCAAAGACAAGGCCCTCATTTAATTTTTACACTGCCACAGCCAGAAGATAGAACTCATTTTATAGCCACCACAAGACAGAACTTTGCTGTGGGAGAGTATCCCAGATTTGCCAAAGCAATCTCAGAGGGACTCACAGAAATAAAATATGTTACAGGATTATGTATTTAATTATTCCTGATGGATTTGTTTTTAGATCATGTCCCCTATTAAGTTTAAATATTCTCAAAAAGCTAAGTAATCAGATAATCTGAATTCCAATTTCAACTATCACACAGATTTTCTAACATCATCTGCACAACGTAACAGGAAGTCATGTAAGAGCAATACTTGTTCCCCAGTTCTACCAAACACATCTTTGTCAAGATTTTTTACACAACACTTTTGTCTGTGTTACACCCGGGGTAACAGGTATTATAGAAGACATGATTTATGGGAAAAGAGAGACCAATGTAGCTTTAAGCTCATCCTTGATGTGTTCAGAGCAGCTCCAGGACCTCCCTGGGGACAGATATTCAGACTCCCTAAAATCCCCTGAGCTAAAAGAGGTTTGCACAACCTCTTACAGTGCAAAAGCTACTGCTTCTTTCCGAATGCCATCTTTCCATCAGATATTTCTTCTTCTGCCATCCAAAGATATTTCTTCAATTTGCAGAGAGACAAGAAAACCAGAAAGAAGTCACTTATCTCGGTGGTACAGTGCTCTGGAGCTAAGCTGCTTTAGCACAGCCTATCCCTGCCTCCCCGTGTATGGTCCCGAGCTCCCAAGCAGCGCTGTGGCAGAGCAGCTCTGCTCTAGCCAGGAAACATTCATTGCTGGAGCAATGCAACACCGTCCGAGAGAAAATCTCCATCCACAGGCTCACTGCAGCAGCAGTTTGCAATAAGAGCAGACACCTAATTAAAGAGACCGCAAGGCAGAGCTGCCTGAACAGCAGCTCCTGGACTGAGGATCGTCTTTCCAGAATACATACCAAAAAAATCTGCGCCTTGCCGTCTTCAGGTTATAGTACAAGACTTGCCTGAGTTCCCGAGCAGTCTGTGCTGCTGACAGGTAAGAGGGGATCCCTGCAGAACATTTGGGCAGAGGATGCTAGGGATGAAAGGCCGTAGCCTCTCTGAACAAATCCCACTGATTAAAATAAAAAAAAATAAATAGAAAAAGTTCTATCACCCACAGCAGGTACTTCAGAGAAACAGGAGTCTATGTGGAGGGATACAGAGGTAAGGAAGTATTGTAATTCTGACTATGCAAATCTATACATTTTTTATAAACTAGATTAATTTGAATGAAGTTTAATGTTTGGGCTTTAAAATTTTATATTAAGGATTGATGATGAACACATTTGTAGAACAATTGTCCATCAGTCAACAAAAAACTGCCCATCACTATCCATCTTCCTCCTCATTTCTGGAAAAAGCAGATTTTCACTGTATCCTCTGAGAAATGGAGCCCAAAAGCAATGATCATATGGTCTAATAGCTGCTGAATGTACAAAGATCACTTTGCTTACCATCTACTCGGAGCTCGTGCTCCCCATCACATGATACTGAATTAATAGAAATTTCTAGTCCTTGAAATCTATTAGGAGAGCATTGCTGGCGTAGACTGAATGCCTTTCTGAAATACACACCTTTGCCCAGGTTACTTGGCTTCAAGAGAAATTTAACTGTGTCATTTTCAGGAGGTGAACCCACGCAGCCACTTATGCGACCATAGATGTTTGTGATTATGGCTTTCATACTTTCTTATCTATGTTATTATTTTGTCTTTCATTATGCATATATATGAGAAAGACTGAAGCCAGAAAACAAAACAAACACAGAAGATATATACGCTAACCAGGGAAGAGCCCTCGCTGACTACGAGCTTTCCCTCCTCCAGGAAAGGGTGAGGCACAGTGGCTGTTTCCCAGTGATACCATCTGAGTTCTATTCTTTGAAGACTCAGGAACATGGCATTTTAACTATCAAAGCTTCTTTTTTTTTTTTTTTTTTAAGCATTTCAATCTCTTATTCTCATGTATTAATAAATAGCTACCAAATCGTGACCAGACTGCAAAATCCACACCCTAGGATACTTCCCAAAAAAACCCAGATCAAACTGATTTTGAAATAAGGTTAAGACGACCAGTCTTCCTTTGACCTCACATACTAATTTCATCATAGACAGTAATACACTGTCTCATAGAATCCGTTTTTAACATCTCAAACTAAACATCTTTGAGTGTGTTATACAAAACCATTTTCCCTATTGACTAACTAAATCCAGCTTAAAAAAATCCTAGTTCTGCTTTCCCCTGTAGCGCAAAGGTTTTAAGTCCTTCAACAGTTGTAAACTAAGAATCGGAGAACATTGAAATGACCCACTAGGTGCATTTGCTATAATTTTGCTCCTTCTTCTAACCATAAGCTCTGCTAACATTCAATTTTTCAGTTCTGTACTCCAGCAGACCTGTAGATTAAGCTAAAAATTGAACATCGACCTGTGTTTCAGCTCGGTTTCTGCTACTGAGAAGACCTACAGTTATTTTTATGTCCTCTAGTGACAGTACCATCTGACCGCCTAAAAGCAGAGCAAATTAACAGGAAACTCAATGGCCCTCTGGAACACTAAAGATAAAAAGATAGGAAAAAAGTGAAGGCCATAAATGCTGAATTTCCCCACAGCTCATTTTCTCATCACTTCCTTCCTTTCTGTTTCTTAGTGGTAGGCTCTGACAGCATGATCCTACTTCACCACATAGCTCCAACAGTTCCTGTTATATTTGTCACATCAACTTAAAAACTGAAAAGAGAGAATCTTTCAACACATTAATGCTAAAGGCTTACAGTCCTCCTAGGAATTTCTGAAGCTGAAAAATAAAGAAAAATAATTCCAAATATGACAGATATATAGATAAATAGATAGACAGAACAGC
Source organism: Mycteria americana (assembly GCF_035582795.1). Taxonomy (NCBI): domain Eukaryota; kingdom Metazoa; phylum Chordata; class Aves; order Ciconiiformes; family Ciconiidae; genus Mycteria; species Mycteria americana. The sequence goes on along the minus strand of NC_134369.1, from coordinate 6,584,692 downwards.
ACAAATTCAGCTCTAGAGTGGTCGTTGACCGTATTTCAGATCAAAAAATCAAAAGTGCACCAGTTCCTGAGTAATTTTCCCATCCTAAATGAATAAAAGTGTTGAAATGAAGTACCACAAGAAGCAGCAGATATTCCAGTACTTCTGAACCCTTGATGCATTTTAGGAATATACCTGCGTTCGTCTTCTTGGTTATTTTTACAGTCTGTTTGTGCAGTTTGTCTTCATTTAAAGTTTCACAAAATTTAGAGTTGTATATCCTTATTATACAGCCTAGATTTCTCAGAGTACATCTGAGGTCCTGAAATACTTTTCAGGTAGGTGATAAAAATTAGTATTAGTACTGCATTTGACACATACCTAAAAAAAAAAAAAAGGAAAAAAACTTCATTGAACAACTTTATTGTACTTGGAAAATCAAGTACAATCAAAGCCATTTCTTCTATTTTTCTGTCCAAGCAATGAAAAAATATGAGATAGTTGAATGAGTTGTCTTCATTATTGGTAAAACTCTGATGACCACTATGATTTTTTTTATATTGGTTTATAGGTCAAACAAAATTTATTCAGTCTGTTGGAAATACTGAAAATTTATCCCAGCGCAGTGAACTGTAGTGATATTAACTACTTAAATTCTCGGATAATTAATGAAATGAATGCAGAGTGAAATTTATTCATAAAGATGCGTTCTTCTCTCATTTATTCAACAAACACAAAATTAAGTTTAATGTGGTAATGATATCTTAAACAGCATCTCCAATGTGAAAAATGAAGGTCTGCGAACATATTTAATGTTACAATCATTGTCAGCTGATGCAGCACAAACCAGATGTGCAAGCTGGTGCCTTAACAAATAAGGAGCCTTTCAGTTCCTCTAAAGGTCAATTATGGCATTTGTGGGGCTAGAAAGGAATGCGTAAATATGATTTACAGTAAACACAGAGAAGTTGCTTCATTCTAACAATGAAAACTCATGTACTAGAGGATTGAACTGATAGACGTGCTTGACATTACATTTTATTTTCTCACAGAGACTTTTTTATAATCTTCATTTGAATTATAAGGCAGGGACTAATTCTACAGTGACTCTGGAAGATGGGTGGTCTGAGCTCCTCTCCTGGTTCTGCAAGGAACATGCTGCACAATAAAGCAAATTATTTAACGTCTTCCAGTCCCATTATTTGTGAATAGGAATCATGACTCGTCTCATAAGAAAGGGAACAGACATCTATCATAAACTTTTATGCAAAGTGTCTTGGGTATCGATGTAGCCAAACTAAATCCATTGACTACCAAATGATTATTTTGCCATATCCGGCTAAAGATCTGTGCTTAGTGTTTACATTGGTTTAATAAGAACACATACCTTATGATAAAGTCTAGCCTGATAAGAACTATATGCTACTATTTAAGTGGGTAGCCTCATTTTACTTCATATCACATGTAAAAGACAGAAAACAAAGAGAAATGGTGTAGGAGGACTTCCCATGCTTCTGTAAGACAAGTATAAACACCAGAAGATTGGGTAAGCAACAACATAAGTCAGAAAGCTCACTTGGGCCAAGCCCACTTAGCTTCTCCAAAGGAAGATTTTTCCCATGAGATGTGCAGATTCTCAGTCCTTCAAATTGCAAATGTCAGCGACGTCAACTGAAATTAACTTATGGCTCCAGGGATGTCTCCATCTCATTTCTACAGTCAAACCCAGAACGGGGGGATTTGTTAGAGTTGTACTCTCAGATTATTTTAAGTGGCATTGTATAAGCTCATTTCTTCTAAAAAGAGTAATATCAAATAAAAGCATAAAGAGCTGGTATAAAAACTCTGAAATATGACTGATTAATTTTTATATGCATTATTAATTATTATCATTATGCCTTTGGAAAAGAATCCTTCTTTATATATGGAAGATGTCTGGGGGATTGTCTGGACTCCCAGTTGCTGCTGTCTGTCTCTGGTATGACACACGAATTTAGGATGCAGAGGTGTTAACTCTAGCTAGAGCTTATTTAAATTTGTGTCATTTTTTGCATTGATTTCAAGAAAGCTTTGGGCAAGACCTGTAAGTCCAGTCATCTGTCCTACTCATAAGCAAAAAACCCCATGTTCTGTTATTCTTTGTCCATTTGCTTTCCTTTGTCCTGCTGGTGAGAAGAAAACCCAGAAACTGTTGGTGGAGCTGCTCAGGATCAGCCCTGAAGAACACTGTCCTCCTCGTGAAGCTGTTGTACAGAAGGGCATGCAGCTTAAGACGTACGAGCTCCCCGCCTTTTCAGGCATGTTTGCTCACTCCCTCTGAATTCCCTGAGATGCCAGTGTGGAGCTCCATCGCACCATTTTTCCACAAATCCATCATAGAGAGGAACAGTTGACCGAGATTTCCTGTCCTCTACAGCAGAGCAATGTGGCATCCTGGCTATGCTGCAGCTGGACAGCAAACCCCCCCGAAACACAGCAGACCTCACTGCGAGGGAGCGTCTTTGCTAACATTTTACCTTAGCCTGCTCTAAGTGTGATTTAAGATAAAAAGTATCCCTCGTTTAAGCATAGTGTGTCTCCAAACCAAGCACCCGGGATGCCTTAATAAATGCTGTCGTCATGTATCCTGCATTGTATATAGAAGATAATGGCGTGGACCACCATTTTGCCTAGATCAGCCTATGGGGAACTGGTCACACGGAAGCAATGGGGCAGCCAAATGTCTTCCACTGACCGCTGGTGACACTGAAGGCTTTCGGGCAGGCAGGAAGATACTGGGGAGCACAAGACTTGCAGAAACAGCCATTGCCAGGCTGACCTAACATAGCATAAATCCTCACCTGGTTAGCTAGGGCATACTGGCTCTTGAAAATGCCTGTCTAGCCCAATACCACGTTTCTGTGGGATATCAGTATAGGGTTACCGGAAAAAAGTACAAGGAAAAAAGTTGGATGGAGACTGATTATTCCGCTAGCAAGGCCCGCCGGCTTCCCGCGGTGTGTGGCCTGGAGAGCTCCAACGTCAGAGCCAGGTTTTCTGTTGCCCCTGACACATCCTCCATGTTTCCCTAACCCCTTTTCCAAATCTCTTGAACTCCCTCACACATAGTAGCAAGGCAAAGCGTGTCCTTCTCTGTTTCATTCTGCCTTATTTCTGCTCATCTGATCCTGTCACGGAGTATCTTCAATCCCTGGGTTATACAAAAGAGTAAATAATGGATCCCTGCTTGCCATCATCTTTCTAGTCTTAGTTCGATGGATCCTTTCCTGCGCTGACCACTTTTGGCCATTTGCTTTCCGCCTGGGACAGAGGCCATTCTCTGGCCCTGGCCCTTTCCCGGGTACTTCTCGCTCTGCCGTGCTGCCTTTCAGGCAGGGTACCCAGGGCCAGACAGCACACTGAGGATGCTGCACACAGTGCTTCATGTGATGGCTTTGCTATGCTCTCAGTTGTTTGGTTCTCAATTTTTTTTTTCCACAATAATTCTCATTTTGTTTTCTGGGCATGGCTTTGGTTTGAGAAATAATGTTTCTGGTGCTAACAGAAAATATTAAGTTCCTCGCTGTATTTAGGCTGTATTTGCTTTTTCCCCCTGGCACTGCTTTGCATTTTATCAAGCGATGGATTCATAGATGAATGTTAAGCAGTCAGACTGCTAGCACCACACTGAGCAAACTAATCTGTGTGTTGCTCCAGAAAGATTGTGTTATCATTTTTGTCCCATGATATTCATCAACATTTTAAAAGATGCTCAGTTACAGCTAAATTTCAAATCATAGTACCAATAAAATCAGTAGCTACAAACAAATGAATTCAAACATGCAGCACTTAATAAACACAAATTGTTTTTGTTATAGTCATATGTCAGCTCGGTTTTTAGTCTTAACTCTCACTGACAAGATCAACATCAGAGAAGATAGCTAGTTAAAGTAGAAAATTTCTTTTAGTCTAGTCTTTGACATTTCTTTTTCCATATTTTAAATAGGTTTAGCTTATTTTTAACCTTACTAGCTTTAGGCGTTTTCACCTTCTGTACACATAAACTTTTGTATACCACCAAATATTACCTTAATAATCTCTTTTCATTTCAGTCTGCTTGTTTCTTTGACCACCTTTCCTAGTGGTGGTAAGAGATGTCCCACGCCCCGAGTAGTACTCTAGATTTCACTGCACTTGATAAATATGGGAGGCCAATGAGTAATGGCATTTTAGGATATGGAGCCAAAGTTACCGCTTCAGAGACTTATCTGACTAATCTGAAGGATACAACAAATCTTTTTTCTCCTGTTCAATCGCGTTTAAAAATGTAGCCTTTCGTTCTTCAGAGCCTGTGAAATTTAAACGACGTTGGAAAGAAACATTGAACAACAGAAAATGACCAGGATAATCCTCAGTAGATTTTAAAATTGGAATAGTTCCACTGGCACATTAACAATAGCGTAAGATTGGTCCTATCATTTTTCATGTCATTCACAAATTTATCTATTATAAAAGCAAGATTCTGCCAGCTAGCTGCTAGTAAATAACTCTAACTTGGTTGGTCTAACCACATATAAATACAACCCACCAGATCTGTATGTTGCTCCACATCTGTCAGAGGTGTTCACATATATATTATATATTATGAAAAAAAGAATCTTTATTTTCGTGGGGATTTTCCAAAATATCCCCATCTTTTAAGCCTTCTAATTAGGATTTTAGTTGTCCCTACCTAAAATTTAGTATCTAGTTCACAAAGTTACTGGCTAGAGGACATTACTTTTTAATTTCAGCATGAAATTGCCCGTATGGACAACACGTATTCTGAGTGGCTTGTGTGTTTCCATAATTTGAGATAATCAGCGATAAAAACTTGAAGTCCTGATCCCATGCGCTGCTCATTTGTATTTCACGTTTAGCTTATGTTTTGTAATGCTACAGATACATTTCACAACACAGTAAGGAAAGTACTTGTGAAAAATCCCAAGACAGCATACCATAATGAAGCCATATTCTTTCCTGAATCTGTAAATGTGTTGCTTATGGTGTTTGGCCACAGAGTTTGGGGGGATTTTTGGTTTGTCTGAGCACACTTACTATTAATTTCACATAAGTTGAAAACTCAGAGATGTGCATATAAACTTCCATTAACTTAGTGTGAGCTCACGAAAGGACAAAGCAGAGACAGGGGACTACAGTATCATACCTGACTCGTTCATGGGGGTTCTTCACTCTTTGATCCTCCCGAGTAAGTTTTTTTTAAAGTATAACAGCATTTTTTACCACCATCCTTTCCTATTTATAGCTATTCAAACCTGAATGAACATCTTTGACCCACAAGGAAAACACCAGGTTAGCTAGGACTGAAATCTCTTTTAACATTATGTTTCGCTGTCCTCTGAACTGAAGTGACATTTGATCCGTGCGTTGCAAGGAACATTGTGCCAGGACAACAGCAGAATACAGAGCACACAGCCGTTCGCTTGCCCTGTCCGCCTGCTGCTTACAAAATTAACTCCCCTGCAGCTCTAATTGTACTGCGGTACACAGGGCTTTTGTAGAATTGGGAAGAGTCAAAGATTTATGTGTTTTAAAAGGGAGAAATCACTCTCTCCTAAAGAGAAAAACACAATCCGTTTTTTATGGGCTATGTGACCATTCTGTAGAACTACAATTGAGGGAAAAGCAGAACTCTTGCCTGCATGCCAGAATTGTTTAGAAATTTGATTCTCTGAAAGTTGTCTGATTTTTGAAACAACATTCATTTGACCAAATACTTTTCCAATTGGTAGCAGAAGTCTACACAGGAAAAATTTTGGAGCAATGTAAGGGGTAGCCTTTAACAAAATACCAAACTGAGGTCCCCAGCTGAGTCAGGACGCTAAGCAGATTTTAGCCTCAGAGTACTTTAAGTCCCGTACAGCTCTTCAGTTCATATTTTGAGGAGATAGATAACCCCTGATGCACAGTTTATGCCGTAAAGCCGCTGGAAGGGTGGAGAGCGTGCCAATCTTATCTGTCAACATTCATATGCAAAAAGTGCACAAACATATCTCTAAGGGCGTTCTTTATTCCACTGAATTTGAATTATTTGCATACTTCAAATGAGGTAGTGCCTTACAGGCTTATTTTTTATTGGACTAATAACACAAAATATAAATAATATAAATTAAGAGTAAAAAGTAAGCCCATATTTCTAAGCCTTTGATGAAACAGAGCTAAGAGTAGTGTTCAGGAGCAGAGCCATTTGAAGCATCAACATAATTGCAACCTTAAAAAACCCGAATATATATTTTGATGATAGTTTGTTTTGTAAAAAAATCACTAATAGAATTGCGTATTCTGTGGGTTCGGTTTTATAGAAAAATAAGAAATTGTAGGATTATTTGCAGTGGTTTATCCTACCACTTGAAAAGGCCAAAGTACAACAGGTATGAAGAGACCAGAGGTGACTGCTGTTTAAACACATCTGCCTGGTACACCCTGGAAATATGAAGCAATAGGTATGAATTCCTAGCTAGATAATTGCCAATAATGAGACAAAACCTAGACTTTGTAGATGCGTAGATAATTAAAAACAAAACAAAACCAAAAAACATGGCTCTCAAGCATAGAAATCACGTCTCATAAAGCTACTAGAAGCAGACAAGCATATGACCAAGAACGAAGCACCCGGTATAGTGTATGGTTGTTTCCAAAAAACCTTTCAACAATTTCTCTCACCAAAGTTTCTTAAAACCCCCCAATAACTAAGGTGCTATAACATACAATGATTGTTTTTAAAAATAGATGAATACCTATGTAAAAGATAGGAACAAAAGATAAGAATAAATGGATAGATTTCATACTGGCAGAAAAATTATTAGTGGATAATGTACCGGGACCTAAGCTCCTCAAGATATTTGTACATGAGGAGGAAAAAAAGAGTGAACAGTGAAGTAAAAACATTTGTTGCTGATAATAAGTACGTTATTCACAGAATTTAAGGTCAAAGAAGGAAGAGCTGCAGAATGATCTCATGGTACTGAGTCACTGGGTAAAAAAAAGTGAGATGAAGTTTAACATTAAATTTCCACTTTGATACAAGCAATGCATTATGACATGGAAAAGATTTTCCTCCCTCCAGCTAGTTCTCAAAAATAGGTTTAAACCAAACAAAAGCGTTTTCATACAAAGCCTAATTAAACTGTGAAACTGGTTGCCACAAGGGTCTGATCATTATGAAGTGAACTTCTCTCATGTATGTTGCTCAAGTGAGGTTTTGGGAAGGAGTTAGGTAGATACTGATTTTGGGGCCCTTCTAATGCACGGATTAAAGCCTGTAAGACACGTGATGCGAGGCAACTGCTGTGCTCCTGACAGGATCTAGCGAGTGCAGCAAAGAAGTTACTAAAATAACTTTTGGAGAATAGAAAATAAAGATAGGTGTGAACACAAAATTAATACAGTTAATTTGGCAGACAAATGGGGCTTGCCTTTTTCTTAGGAAATAAAAAATATCAAGGAACACAAAACAATGATAGCTGAAGTTATCCAAAGTAAAGCTAACTCAACCATCCTTTATAATTAGATTACTGAATTCTTAAAATGTTCACCATGTCAGATAAGCAATTCAACATCATCCTAAGAAACTTAGCTTTTCTTTATCCCAACAACAACTACAATTTTCGTTACAGTTGAAGAAGACGACAAATAATTAGCTAAAATCTTCGAGCGCTCAGTTACACTGCACAGCAATAACAGAACAAAACGGCAATGAGCAATGCTCCCCAAGGAAGCCTTACGTGGTGTAGTGGATGATGTCCTAGGCCCAAGGCTATGAAGCCATACTAAACACCATTAAACCAGATGAAAGGTTTCCTTAGATGGCAAACTCTTAAGTACTGGTCAGCAGGAAGCCCTTTCTTCACCAGGTAAATTAGTCACTTCAGCAAGTGCAACCAACTTCGTCTTACATTGAACACCACGATGAAAAAAATACGGCTCTGCTCATGCACAGCTAAATATAGGAGATACAGGTGACACAGGAAAACAGTAAAGCTTGCGCCTGCTGTGCGGTACCACCAATTGTGTGATATTTCTGGAAATACTCAAGTCCACCTCACCTTCCTTTACTTCCAACCCACCCACGCATGTATTGTACCATAAAGCTGCAGGATTCTATTGATTTCTTTTCTGGCAGACTTGAGCTTTTTTATCTGAAGTCCTATATTTCATTTGGACAGTTCAAAGCAAGAGGTATTATTCCCCAGGGAATTCATTAGCTTTAAAAGGACATGAAAAGCTCTGGTAAGCTATGTGAATTAAAGAAAAAAAGGGCATTTCAGCAACCAAAATTCTTACTCCTTTTTCTTTCCAGTAGAAGCATATTCTAGCTGTAGAATAAACATATTTTTAGATCTCGGCATCTAAAGCATACAGATCAACTCTCTTAAAGGATTTAGATGTATACAATAAAAGCTCATGTAGCTTCAAACTGCTAGCTATTTTTTGATAGGGATAAAAGCATTTCTTCATTACAAATGTGCACTTGATGATATATTTATGCTGACCTTCCATTTTTCATCCAAGAGCATGAATTTGAAACACTGGTCAAATTTAGCTGTTTTACACTTTCTTTCACTTCAATATATACATGATTATTATTTCAGTTTACTGTTTTGTTCTTGGCAATAAATTCCAAATAAAAGAGACTGAAAATGATACATTGGTCAATACAAATGCATGGACAAATACATGTCAAATGATGCAAATGGTTGCAGGGCCTCCAGTACAAAATCCACCATTATCCACATGTGGAGCTGATCAAGCCGTACTTGTACAATAGCTTTAAGCCTAAGTTTAAGTAACAAAATAATCTGATTTGTACAGAATAACTTTTTGGTTAAATCAAGAGTCATGTTAGGGTGAATGCAGCCAGGCTGACTCTCACTTTCTTTAATACGCTTTTACTGAAGACCTACATATTGTCCATAGTCTGTTCAGGCAGCTAAGCAAAATACAAAATCACTGCTATTACTTTTCAGATCTCATATAAAATAAAGAAAAAAATACCCTGGAAAATATTCACGCAGATTTTACACTGTAAAAATTCATAAACTTTACATCTCAGTGTATACTTTGAACCAATTTAAGATACAAAATCAAGTAATGAAAGTTTTAAAAAACCCTGTCACTATATAATACCATAAGGAATACGTGGGATACCATGTTTTCAAGATACCACACAAAGCTTTCTACATTTTCAGTATTTAGCCAAGCGCGTGCCCTGAAACCACACAGAGAATACAGCATCGTACAGAAGATACTTTTTTCCACAGGAATTGCATAATATGGGTGGGCACAGTTTACCATCATAGAAGCTGAAGTAGTTTGAGGTAATCCATTAGGTAATCCAATAGTTTTTGCTATTCAGCTGTTGTGTTGAACAGCAGCAACATTGCATAACCACTATTAGAAATTAACAGCTACAAAGTAGGTGCACGGCAAGTACATACCAAAAATCAGGAAAATTTTACTAAACAAAACACCGACTGGAGCAATTTTGTTGGACCAGCATGTCAGATGGCTGGAGCACATGCCCTGTGAGTTGGGCTTCAGGAGAGCTGGGCTTGCTCAGCCTGCGGTAGAAACGGCCTTGGAGACACCGAACAGCAGCGCTGGGCACCTACAGGGAGGTTACTGAGAAGATGGAGCCAGGCTTTTTGTGGAGGTGCGTGGAAGCAGGACAAAAGACAAGTTTCAAACGAGAGAGTTTTAGGCTGGGTAGGAGGAGAAACATTTTCCCCATGAGGTCTCAGGTGGTAGCTCCGGTTGCCCAAAGCGGCTCTCGTCCTTGAGGCATTTCAGGACACGCCAGGTCTGTCCCAGCAGGCAGCCCCCCTGCCAGCATCAGCTTGGGCCAGAGAGCTGCCCAGGGCCCGGCCAGCCCACATTCTTACACACACCTGGAGTCGGAGTAATGTCCTTAATTAACATATTCAAAATTGATGGGTGACAGTCGGATGTAATTTGAGTGAAAATAACCTACATGCGAGGATTTAAGACTAATGGCAGCACACGTTTAAAAAAAGTGCTCGCTGGCACCAGCTCTTCTCAGGGCGCAGACGAATAACACTGAGGTTGCCTGTGTGAGCTGGACTAAGCTCTCAAGAGATTCCATGGACATTGCTATTGCTTGATTAGGAGGACTTGCTTTAAACATCCTGTCAGAAAAGTGGGGGGGTTCAACAACTATTACATCCTCTCGCCATTCCTGAGAGTTTCAGTCTGTACAATAAACTGCTGTGAACTAGTAAATCACAGGGTTGACGGAAAATATTAAAGCTCTACAAATGGGTAGTTTAACATTTGAAAAAATATTCATACAAAAAGCACATCTCTCCTGTAGAATGAAGGACAGAAAAATATGAGCAATATCTTTTCAGAGAGGTGCATATCTAATCCTTACATGTTTTAAAACTGCAAACTGGAAGTAGGATATCTTTTTAGTGATGACCCAGCCGGCAATTTTACTCACTTTGCTGCGTTATGAAAGATTTGAGAAGTCTGAAAAACCGAAAGGTTGAAGGAGTGAATATCTTTATGTATCGCCTGATCCAAAATTCTGCAAGGACAGCAGATGTTCCTCGAGATTAAACTGTTCAACGCTTCCTAATTTAGCAGGAATAGAATAAAATCTCAGCTTTCCCATTCATACAGAGCAAGTGTGGTAGTTTGTAAGGAAAAGGAGGCACAAAGCAAATAGCTGTCACCAGGACTGTTCCTACATCCTAGACTGAGCCACAAACAGCACAGACTCAACAGTACAGTATAAGTTAATGAAATTCTTAGTCTCTGTGCTTGGATGTATTGAGAATAAAAGTTCTCAGTGATGGTGAGCGTTTTGTTAATGGTCAAAGCATAGGAAGATATCGGCTCCTTCTGCTTCTTTCCGACTATCAGGGAGAAAATACTTTTAAAACAGCCTGAGGTACGAAGAAACACCGAGTAAGAAACTTTTACGTAGTACTGTATTCAGTTTACAACAAACTGGATTTACAGGGTACTGGACTCACCCTTGGCTTGTACAAGGGTAACAGGAAAACATGTTTTGAAGTGCCGTTAAAGTCTAAAAGAGATAAAAGCGTAACAGAAAAATGCGGCCAACTACGCTGTTATAGTTTGCCCCATAAATCAGCGTATTGTAATAATTATTTTTTTAAGTGCAGTTCTAATAAAAACAATTACTTTGTCATATGAACTCACGCATTTCTATGAGGAAACTTCCATCCCTGCTGTTGTGTCTTTCGGATCCTGCAACTCCTTGCGAGTCACACCTTATTAACCCGTGTTTATGGAAAGAGACGGCAAAAGGGGCCATGTATAGCCCAATGCTCATGCGATTATCTAGCCGGCCATTTATGTAGAAAATTCTTAAGAAGCGAAAATAGCTCTAAATCCAATGGAGTAGGAAAAGACAAGAAATGTTTAATGGTTGGGAATATTTTTAATATTGTGTCATGCAGTCATCCACAAGCCTCTAAAAAGTAGAGAGAACAATAGAGCCCAGACTTCAGGCATTCCAGCTTCCACAGGCAAATCTGGGAGCGCTCAGATATGCACAGGCTGACCACCCACTTGAAATTATGTACCACAGGGTTCTCTCTGGAGATTATGGATGGTATGAAGAAAGTGGGAGGAGAAGAGTGCCTTTGTGTATAGACAAGGGATTATTAAATAAGCTCTGTTATACCTGCATCATCATTTTACTTAACGGTCACAGTAGAAAAACACAAAAAAAGCAAACAAGGAAGATAACATGAAAGAAAGAAGGCACAACATTCTTTGCAAACTTAAGGAGAGAGACTCCAAAATCTGTCAACACTGACATCTGCCACGAAATGAGAAACTGCCGATTGGGAGAGAACAAGCTATATACAGTTCTGGCAGCAGTAAGTCATTCCAGCTGGTCACAAAAGCATTTTGCTTCTGCACCCCACCAAACTTGCTCCCCCCTGCTCCAGCCACACGCTCCTGCCTGTTCCCTTGCTCTCGCTCTGGCATCCATCAAATCCCTCCCCGGGCTGTTTCAGTTAGCTAACGTAACAGAAAATTAAATCAGCGGGGAAAAAAAAGGGTTGTCTGCAGGGTGTGCGAGCAGAAGCAGCTCACCAAAGAGCTCAATGCATGGGAGAGCTGGTGCGTGCTGCGTGCTGCGGGTGGGAGCCAGCACAGGGAACGGGGGGAAGGGGAGCGAGAATCCCTCGCTGCTGTGCCTGGGCTGCTGCTCACTTCAGTGATACCCACCAGAATCACAAAGGCACGAGTCCTATGGACACGTCCATCTCATAACATTGATGTCGTTGTAAAATCCATACTCCTGATGTATTAAATCTGAGAACACAAAAACCCCCATGCAATGCCAGAAATATACCGAAAGAAAATATATTTGCAAAAGCAAAATTATTTTGCGTGGCTCGCTAGGTTTTTCAGATGCAGTTTAACTTTTGCTGAGTAGCTCCAAATAATGTCAATAGCTTTTCATTTCAACAATAAAAGCCAAACATATTTCATGACAGTGAATTCTGCCGTACCCCTTGAAGTGGATGAACATACCCTTATATAGAATAACAATAAACCTCCAAAAATTAGAAGATCAACACCAGTTTTACTGGTGCAAAGAAAAGTAAAATAAATAGCTATTAACTCTTTTTTTCTAGATAGCCCTATAGTTTCTTTTGATTTGGACCTTCAGTTCTGTACCACTGGCAGTTAGTACTGTACTTCATTCATTGTCTAAATTATCTGTAATTGCAATTACAGTTTGTATTATTTTCTGATACAGATTGTCTATTTTTATAATTTGATTCCCCCTCTCATTTTTTGAACACACTGATAATTAACAATAGCAATATACAAATACACAGTAATTAATTTTTTAACTTTAATAGCAGGAGGCACACAGCAACCTTAGACCACAGGTATGAAAGCAGTTTTATTAATGAGTAGACTGAGCTTCAGAAAGCTCAGCTGATTTACTCAAAGCCACCCAAGCAAGGATAGTTGAAAAGCAAATCGAGAAACCCCGATGCCGTGGTCTAATCACTAGACCACATGCCTTCCTTTCATAATGTGCCATTATACTCAAAGCCATCAACACAGCTATAGTTCAACAAGCTTGCGCAACCTTCTCGCATCAGTGTTTACCAATTTTCATAAAACAATTCTGGTGCCACAAACTCTCGCTACATTTGCTTCTGAAAACTTAGCTATAGCAGAAACAGCGTATGAGTTAAAGAAGCAAAAGACCCAACAACCGCTGAAAAATTGAGTCATTAATTCCTATTTCAAATCCTCTACCTTCTTTAATGTCTTAAATTAGTATAGTACCTAAATCTGATATAGCTAAGCAGATCAGAGAGAGGACATTAACATTCATTTAAAACTCAGCATTTAACCCAGGGGAAAGACATGGGTCTCTAAAAAATATTGGAGAACTTAATGTAAACTAAGAAGCAACCTAGGAGAACATGAACGTTCACCATGGAACTGGGGCTTGCAGCCATCTCTCATCTACCCATTTCCATTCAGCTTGCAAACAGTTGTGTTGGGAACAGTGCTGACCTTCCATGACAGTAAGCCTGTGTCGCCTTGGACAAGAGAACTGGAATTTGTTAAGCAAAAAGAAAATCGAGTGATCTGAAACAATACCTTATGGTGACAGATTAGGATGTGAATATGACAGGAAATCCAAAATACTACAATAAGGTGTCATACCTTCAAAGTCAGAATTTAATAAGCACAAAGGAAGAGACCTGGGTGTTCCCCCCTTGCCACAGCCCTGCGTCTCTCTCATTTGCAGGAAGCTGAACGTGACAAGTCAGCAAAAGAGTCTCAGATGACCTAGCAGAGGGACCTGGCAGCTACCTTACCAGCTGTTCATGAAGCCATGGAAAAATAATGCTAAAGTAAGTTTATGCCCTTGTGTGTTCAAAGACAGAGATGAGTATTTATAGATATCAAGACAGTAAAAGCCCTGAAGGTCTGAACTCCCTTCAAATACCACGAGATGGTAGATATTTTCAAGATAACATACCTTTTGGGTCCCATTTGTGGTTTGGTTTTGTTTCTTTTAAATACATCTTTATTTTTAAAAAGCCATTAGACAACATATAGCCCACCACAAGATACAGCATGAAATGAGACCAGAACTTAGGAACAGACCGTTTGCCATGGAAGTACCTAGTCTGCATCAATTACATTTTTGCTAATAGGATGCTTCTTTACATTAAGATTTTGTGCGAGTTAATGGGAAAGTATGCTTTGGAATACATGCTTCAGTTGAATAGTGGGAAAAACCTTCACAAAGAAAACAGGTAGATTTTTCTACCTGGCAGCTTGGCACTGTCTTAGAAGTATTCCAAATACTTTCTACAGTATTCCTGTGTGCATCAACGTTTTTTTGAGATATTCTCTCTTTGACTCAAACTACATGGTTTCCCAGTATCTTCATCTAGGCGTCTGAAATGTAACAGCACTGCAGTTTGACTCAGCAGTATAAAAAGTCCCGAAGGACAGGACACTGCAAAGCATTAAATGAGATTATAAAGAGAGGGAAATATAATTGAGCTACATACGTTATTCTAGTGATGTTATTTTAAAATTATAAAAGTAAATCTAAACCCTTCATGTTGGAAAATCAAGTCCAGAATGTTTAACAAGATACAGCACAATTGTTCTTCTCTATAAAGGCATTGGCATCTTGCCCAATGAATGAATACTGAGCTGTCATTAATTTTACATTTTTGTTAATATTGCTACTATTAAATCTAAATGAATTGAGCAATCAAAAGACTAGAGTTGTCCTTATCATCATAATCTGATTCTGTGATGCTATGCAAAATCCTAGCTCTGTGTTCAGTTAACCACTGTTATCCAGGCGCAGTACAAGGCTCAATTTGACTAACATTTCTAATGTTCTTTGAGATGCTTCAGGCACTTTATGCTTGAATGAAGGATGCAGAGTGTTACTGCTCCTTATCTGAGGAAATCTTTCTGTTTTATCAGTGTCTTCATTCCAAAACAATTGCTTAAAGAGGTATCGTATTTTCACATATCACCTAAAAAATAATAATAAAATACATCCTACTACACAGGATTTTACAGTGTTGTTTCTACTCCTTTTCACAGTAAATGTACCTGAAACATCTGAGTTCCTAAATTAGAGAGTAACATGAAGCAGCCAGAAGGCTAGGGTAGCTAGTAAGAGGGGGAAAAAAAAAAAAAAATCTCAATTCTATCATTGCTTATAATATTTTCAGACATTGCTTAGATAGTTTTCAAATAAACTACACAGCTTTCACTTCTAATTCTCACTGAGTAGATGAAAGGAATGCTTTGCTGTATTGAAAAGCATGTGGAATGAACTTTAGTCT